>NC_139514.1:50116330-50581998 GCF_947247035.1 Vipera ursinii | reverse complement strand
AGGAGGTTTCATTCTGTTTCTCTTTTTTGAGAAGTCTGCTTAATGAGAATGTTTAAATCAGTTGTGTATAGTTTGAAGCACAGTTCTCTAAAAATGAGTTTTGGGTGAAGCTTGTCTAATGTACATGATTTTTGCAATTAGTTCTCTTAAATAGTGCTTCTTTTGTGTGATGTCATTTTTTGACCAGGATAATCACTTTGCAAACTGAGGTTATTTTTAATGTGTATGATTGTATATCGAAAAACATATTTTTATTTTAGGCAAATAGGAAAATGTGAATATATATTTTCATTCTTATCCTAATTAACAATGTGTAAATGTCTCTAGAGTCGGAAACGACTAGCACGCGTGTGCGGGGGAACCTTTACCTTTACTTTTTTTTAAATGTCTCCATAAATTGGAATGAAAGCATACAGATCAGAATGAAAGCTACATACAATTCCAATATATTTTATAGAAGTATGGATGTCTGTGTCTTGGCAAGTTGGGAGACCTTAACAAATTTTGTCTTAGTTCTTAAACTACCAAGGTCTTAAAGCTCTTAAACTACCAAGACCTGGTTAGAACTTGGTGGGAATCTTCAGAGAATGTCAATGCTGTAGGATAAGCTGGGATTTTTTAAAAGAAAAGAAAGCAATGGCAATCATTTCTATACAAGAGAGCTACATCAGTCTTTCCATGAAGTTTTCATGAGTTGAAATAGAACAGAACTGAATAGAAAGAAATTCTATCTTATGAGTATCTGTAAATAGAAGTGGTATAAGTAGCCTTGCTACAAAGAAAACAAAATTCCAGTTTTCATCTTTGTATCTGCCACTGTGAATGGACAACTGTATAGATTTCAGTGAAAATTTTTGTAAGAGATGGAAAATCAGATGCTTGGAATTCACAAGTATCTCAAAGTTCCAATTGATTAAATGTGGCTTGGTGATTGATAATATGACTTGTATGCTATTATATGAGCAATATAATGCTGTATAATGTTTTGGTATAAGATTATTTAAGGACATTCCCATGCTATTTTCTGTATCTCATTCATGCCATGTATTGTGCAAAACTGAGCAACTGACCTGAGCTAAGATAAAAATTTGACAGGTGGTAAATTCCTCATAATGAAAGGCTTGCAAACCATTCCATGTATTTTAGTGATCCCATTTCCCCCATTCTAAGTCATTGCTGGTGGTTGGTATGAATATTATGCATAACTAAGAATATGCTTCCTCTTATTAATAGTATGGCATTAAATTGTTCCATGCAGCTGTTATTAGACAAAATTAAAATCTCATTCTAAATAAATGATGCATTACAAGAAACATTGCAATGCTATGCAGTAACGTTATGCATTTTTTCCCCACATTTTCTGTTCTGTAGCTTAGTTAAAACGATACAATTCTAAGAATAAAAAAGCATCAGGAAACACATATGAAAGACAGCACATGGTAAAGCAGGGAGCTATGAAGAAACCTAAGATGTCACATGTGTAATGAGAGCCAAGCGAGCAGAACATATTATGAGCAAAAAATAAATAAATAAATGAATGAATCCAAAATGTTATAAAAGCGGTTACTTGAAAGGAAATGTTACCTAAAGGAAATGTTCCCTATATTTGCCCTCGGACATCCTGGGTATTAGCCTACTCGCATCTATTAATACAATTTCAGACGGTCATATCATGTATTGGCTGAGTATCATCTGCTCTTGACTATCCTATGGCAGACAAGGCACACAAAAGTAATTGGCCTTTGGCAGTCAGAAAATGTAATGGTTTTATTCCAAAATCACAGTTGCCATTTATGAGAATGAATGTTCCCCATCCCTTGTTTTTTTTTCTTCAAATGCATGACTGATATTTCAGGTTTTTTTTTTGTTTTTGAATAAAACGCAGCTCTGCTTTATGTCCGGTTTGTGGTCACAGTGGGAATCACTCACTGCAAGAGCAAACATGTTATCCTTGGGGGGGGGGCGGGGAGAGAGAGAGAGAGAGAGAGAGAGAGAGAGAGAGAGAGCAATGTGGCTTCCTCTGTCTTCTTTCATTTGTGAGGAAAATGAAAAGAGGATTGAAATGGCAGATTTTGAGAGTCATTTTTGTAATGGGGAAAATGCACCACTGTTTACTGTGCACCCTGGGCTGCAGTTTAACTAAGCTGTTTTGCTACTAGACAAAAGTTCAATAAGTGTTAAGATTGCCATTTTCAGTCACTTAAATTTTCCATGCTTTTTTTTTATAAATGAATAGTTGGACCGCTCCCACAAGTAACATTTCAAGCCAAATAGATGAAGTTTTAAAGAAGAACATTGAAATCCAGCTTAGTAACGAAAGCCTTGTCAAAAACCTACAGAATAGTAATTGATGGCGAACAAACCGTCAGCTTATTTAATCCTACTTTTTTTGAAAACATTTTAAAATTGCATTTAATTCACTGCACTCATTACAAATAAAAGGCAATGTTCTTTCAAGCTTAAAATATTGCTTGCATAATCATGATGCATTACTGGAAGAGGTGGAAAAAAATGGAAGAAGAAAAAGGGTTTTCACAAAAATTTCCCTTTAAGATCTGAAATCTCATATGCTACAATGGAAAGATGGTGCAGAGTTAGAAGATTCTGTATTTTGATCCATAGCAGGTTGTCCATATACCGAAGGCTTGATAGAGTGGATATTTTTCCATTAAAATGATGAATAAATGTTTAAAGATCCTTAAGGATTTTGATAAATTAATATATTGTTTACATCTGTAAATGTATTAAACTGATTTCTCCAAAGAGTTCCATATATTTTTCTGACTTAATTTTGCATAAGAATTGCTTATAGAAAGACCCATAAAATATTCCTTAAAATAATAAGCCATTATTAGTAAAAAACAAAAAAAACATCTACTGTTACGGTTAGAAGAATATTTTAGTGCCTTTACTTTTTTTCTAAAAGACATTAAGGGTAGAGTCTCCTTTGGCCTCGGGGATCAGCTGCGCCAGAGAGAGGCTAATCTCCAGCTCCTAACCCTGAATGTCTCTCTGGATGGGCACCTGGCGCTTTCTTGTAGAATAGATGTTACTCTGATGAGCTACAGTACCTTATGCTGGACAGCAAGTAGGGTCCCATATTCTGTGTCAGCTTCCAAGTCAACTTGAAAGGCAGCACCATGTAAAGTGAATTACGGTGATATAGCTGATAAATTGGAGGGTCCACCATTTATGCCCTGGACCAAAAAAAGGCGTAATGAAGCTCTTCTGGCTGTGCTCCTACCTGCTATTCCAGCAGTGGATGAAAGTCAAGGAGAGTCCCCTGATTGAGCAACAGTGCCTCCAGAAGAAATGCTACTTCATCAAGAGCTCTTGATATAACTCCAGCTTGCTGGGATTCAGCAACATAGGCAGTTCTCAACTTGTGATCACAACTGAACCCAAAATTTATGTGGCTAAGTGAGACAACTGTAAAGTGAATTTTGCTGCATTTTACAACCTTCCTTGCCATAGTTTTTAAGTGAATCACTGCAGTTCTTAAATTAGCAACACAGTTGTTAAGTGAATCTGGCTTCTCCATTGACTTTGCTTGTCAGAAGGTCACATGACCCCAGGACACTGCAAATGTCATAAATATGAGTCAATTGTCAAGTGTCTGAATTTTGATCATGCCACCATGGGGATGCTGCAATGGTTGTAAGTATGAAAAATGGTCATAAGTCATTTTTTTTCAATGCCGTTGTTACTTCATTTACTGTCACTAAATGAACTATTGTAAATTGAGGACTACTTGTATACTGTTTCACTCCATCCTAGTCCCTCACAGTCTCCAGCCTGTGTGACTAGACTGGAGTTATTTATTTTTATTGCTTTATTTACAAGGGTTATAAGTCATTCCAGTTCAAACTGACTCTAAGTGGATTGTGATTTAAAGCTGGATACCATTAGCATATTGTTTGAACTGTACATATAGAAAAGAATGAAACCATTGTAGGAACCTGCATCATCCAATTCTCTCTCAAAAGGATACCATAATCAATGGATGCAGCTAAAAGTTCTATTGAGATAAGAAGTGTGCTAGCTCTATCATGTCCCATTATGTCATCCACCTGAGTGACCAGCATATCCCCCATCCCAGGCCCAGGCTGAAAAGGAACCAGATAATCTGCCTCATGCAGTATCTTCTCTAGTTGACGTTTACACATTACAACGTGAGGTACCTATACTAATGCCTCCAATGACTCTTTGCCCTTAATGTGTACCAGCAAGTCATGGAATCTTAAGGTAATCCAGTCTAAAATGAATGCCGGAACCCAAAGAATAAGAAAACTTTAAATTTTATTTTTCTCTACAAAAGTAGAAGTTACAATGTATTATGATGTTATACTTCTATTAAGGCAATGTCTTTTCCTGAGAAATTACTTCCTATAAGTAATTTCCCCAGGGGGAGAGCCTTCTCTGTGGGCGCGCCGACCCTCTGGAATGAACTGCCTCCGGAGCTGCGGATGGCCCCTGACCTTTGATCCTTCCGCCATGACCTGAAGACATGGTTGTTCCAACAAGCGGGCCTGGACTGATCATGGTTTTTTAAATTTGGTTTTTATCGGCTTAAATTATCCTTTATTTCTTTATTTATTGTTTAATTCTTTTTTAATCTTTGTATTCTATGTTTTTTTAATTTTTTATTGTTGTGAGCCACCCTGAGTTCTTAGGGAGAAGGGCGGCATATAAATTTAATAAATAATAATAATATCATAAAAATGCATTATGACTCACAGGTAGAATCCGTCCAAAATAGAATCTTTTAAAGCATTCTAGAAAAGAAAGTCGCAAACTTATTTACAAAATTATTTGGCAACAAAGCGGTTTTCAGAGTTATTTCCTAAAGCCAAAATAAAGAATATATATTGGTTATGAATGTTTCATACATTTATTTATTAAAATTCTGCTTCCAATTTAATGTTCTTGAACTGAACCTTCTACTGTTTAGCAAACAAAGTGATGTAAAATATTAAAATCATGAACAAATAACATGTGAAATGTTTTATTTTAGTAGACAGTGTGATTTTCTTAAGAATTCCAGTTTCAAAAATCAAGAGGAGCTTTCTGGTATTTAACTGGGAACAGAGGAGCAGTGGAAAAGGAATTTCCTGAACTAATATTCACCTTTGGGAAGGTGTGAGTCATTGGACAATTGTTAGGAAAAGTCTTTTCTTCCATTATCCGGTATGGAATTATTTGGAATGAGAAATATTATCAGTGACATGAAATACAGCAATAACAGCATCTGCTAATAAAACCAGGCCAAATAATACAATGGCTATTAAAATATTTATTATATGCTGCAATAGGTGGGGAATTTTTTTTAAATAAAAAGTTCTCATACTAAAAAGACTTGGTGTGCATGTCTGACATGCTGAATTGCAAGATCCACAACCAAAGGAATAAAGCTTCTCTTTGGGTCTCCTGCCCACCAGCGGATATTGGTGGGAACTTGTAGTAGTAAAACTGTGTCCATACGAAATAAAGCTAGTCCCTGAATAAAGACAAGTATGATCAAAGAGAACTGAGACTTTTTTCATAGTTTTATTTCTCTTTAGCTAATGATCAATCCGATCTTCCCAAATCTGGCAATCTGGATATACTTAGGAGATAGTTTTGTATGACCTTGTCATCTCCTGATTGGATTACAATACAGCAATTTGCTCTATATGGAATCACCCTTGAAGACCACCTGACAGCTTCAGCTGATTCAGAATGCTGCAACCTGCATACTCACTGGCCAGTCTCAGTCCTGTCATATTACTTCACTCCTGCTGGAACTTCACAGGTTGGAACTGTATTTCTGGGTGTAATTCAAGTTGATGGCCTCTACTTTTAAAGTCCTATATGATGCAGAACTTGGAGATCTAAGAGACTTCTTGCCCAGTTGGCCAGACACCTACATCTACTAAGGGTCCCTAACTACCAGGAGCTGTGGCAAGAGGAGGCTCATCCTCAAATGTTCTTGATGGCAGGTCCCCTCCTATGGAACAGCTTGTCTCTGAGGTGAGGATGGCCCTTACCTCTGTGGCCATTCCAGAAGCAATATATATATTTTTTGGAAGACTTATTGTAGAGCCATAAAAATCCATATGCATGTTTTTCTTGTTTATTAACATTAGTTATTATAATTTTATTACTGGAATTTTTTAAATGTAATTTTGTTTTATCATTATTTTAATATCTGTAAACTTTCTCTTTCAATTTGTGGGTGGTTTCTTTCAATTCATTTTATTAGTATGAGGAACCATAAAGTGCTGTGGCATTTTTTTGACTGCACCTTCGCTCATAGCTTCTGCATCTCAGTCCAAAAAAGCTCTATGACAAAAATACATTCACGATTTTTCCTTGCATTTGAATGGAAGGGTGGGAAGCAGTGAGGCTGGAAAGGTGACTGCACAATGAAGGATAAGATGTATGTTCCTCAGCTACTGCGTAACCACGAGGAAAGAAGCAGCCTCACACACCATTTATAAGAATGTCACTGAAAAATAAGCACAGACATTAATGACTGAAAAGAAAAAGTTTATGGCTTCTTATTTTTTCTGCCATCTCCTCTCTCCCCACCCCCCCAAAAATTTGGATTTTTCTTCCAACACACACTGGACTACAGTGTCTAACTTGTTTATATGTCCTTAGCATTTGTCAGGGAAGAAATACAATGATTATGTATTTGGTTTAGAAACCTTTTTGAGAAGACATTTCCATCTTAAAAGGTGAAACATAGTAATTGCAGTACATGCAAGCATACATAAATGCTAATAAAAGAGAATATTTGTAAGGGTTGACATGAAGGGTCCTTCGTGCTCTCTGAGCTTGCTTGTTTTCTTGCAGACGTTTCATTACCCAAACTAGGTAACATCATCAGTGTTAGTAAGGAGTGCAGTTTGCTGTCAGTTTATATTCTAGTGCAGGGGTGTCAAACTCAATTTCATTGAGGGCCACATCAGCATTGCGGTTGCCCTCAAGGGGCCGGGTGGGTGTGGCCTGGGTAGGCGTGGCTAGAGAGCGTATGGCCTACTGGGTGGGCATGGCCAGCTCTACATCGTTTGCATCAAGGGTGCCTATGGGGGCCTGGGCAGGAGTGGGAGAGATCTGAGGGTCTATGGCAGAAGGAGGGTCTCTGGGCCAGGGCCAAGGCAGTGGGGGCCGTTCCCTCACTGTTTCCAGGATGGCTTTGCGGGCTACATGAAACCACTTCACGGGCCGTATCTGGCCCCCGGGCCTTGTGTTTGACATGTCTGTTCTAGTGGCTTGCCTGTCAGTGGTGGGGGGGGCTGTCTTATAGATTCTTTGGTTGGGCTGTTTGCTTTTGGCTTCTTTGGCAGAACGTATCCACAAATACCAACTAACAGTCAGAAGACATGCTGAAAATTCTTGAATTTCACAACATATAGGCAGATTTAACCATAGTTTCAATTGGGAAAATGTGACTATCCTAGAGCAACCCAAGTCCAAAAACGCCAGGGAATTTCTAGAAGCCTGGCACTCTGACAAATCAGCCATCAATAGATACATAGGCATTAACAACATCTGTAGACTAGGCAAAAGGAACACTCACCCAGCCCAAAAAGGAACAAAAAGACCCATGCACCTCTCCACCATCAATCTGCACCCAGATCAGCACAGATTAGGTTACCATCAGGTTACCATCAGACCAACAATCAAGTAAACAATACCCCAATCAAGAAACTGCTAAAGAAGCCAACAGCAAATCCAATCAAACAATCTCTAAGATATTAATTGAAGTATGAGAAATGGTTATAAGTCACTTTACACATGACCTTTGCACTTTGGAACGGTCACAAAACTGAATGGTTCTAGGGTGAGGATTATCTGTATTGATTAGTAACTCAAGGTTAAAAGGACCAAGGACTCTGAGCCAGTCTGAAAACAATTCAGATCTTCATTCTGGTAGTATCACTCTATTTGCCACCATAATAAATAAGATTCTTTTAAAATGGTGTGGATTTCCTCTCCCACCAGCCTTCCTCATTCCTGAGGCTTGACGAAAAGGTAGCATATTATCTTTCCCCTAGGAAGAGTTCTGTTTTTGTTTTTTCTTTTTGCATACAACCAGACACACAAAACATGAAGCAAAAGGCTAGATGATAAAGATTTCTTTTATTTCCCTTTTTGTAGGGAACAGAGGTGAACTGGTTTCTATTACTGTATAATCTGTAGCAGTTTGGGGTGGGGCCTTGCTTTCAGCACTGTAAGGTCAGCAGATTTGAAAGCAGTCATAAATCAAACTGCTTTTGAGGGTTTGGGGAGTAGAACTAGTGTCAGTGTCAGCTTCCTATACAGAGCAGAAAAACAGTTTGGCCGTAACTGGTACAATGGGATTATGGTTAGTGTCTACTTAGGACTGTGATTAGAACAGATTAACAGGAAATGGCACAAACTGGCGGATTTAAGGAGACCTAGGTATTAAGGGAAACTTTTTTGTCCTCCAGTTGGTCTGAGCTGAATGTAATCAAGCTGTGATAGCTCTGGAAATTTTCACAACCTGATTGGAAAACATCTGGTAGATGATCTGGCCGTTTCCTAATTTAATGGATCTCAGAAGAAAAGATAATGTTTTTCTATCATCTTAAATTCCTTTGAAGCTTTTTTAAAAAATGATTGATATTCTTGTCTGATGTAAAATTCCTCACAAAGATTGGTACATAACAGGTTTGGAATTTCATGTTATTAAATAGAAGACAGCAATATTTTATAAGTTTTATAGGTTAGGTATATTTCTTGATTATATTCAGTGTCTTCATTTTTTAAAAATTTTTTAGTACCACACAGATAATTTGTGTGTTTTTTCCTTTGTGTGTAATTTAATCATTATCAATTCTGATTAACTAAAGCTCACCAGGCAGTTATGGTTATTTAACATGCCCATTTGCCATAATATGTAGCCTAAACATTTGCCTTTTTTCATTACTCCTTTGACATAATAGTTTGAACTCTAACTAACACAGTTAACGATGCATTTCTGTTTTGCGTAGAATTAATGGCCTAGTCTTTGGGTTAGCAGGTTGTTCGAAATTGCATGCTATCAATATAATCCTACTCATTTACTCAGAAATACTGTTTATTGTTACATAAAGGAATCAAGCAGAGAAGATGGTCAATTGGAATCAGTAAGACTTGTTATGTTGCGGGTTCTTCGCACAGGAAAGAAGCCGAGGCAAGTGAGTTCACAAAGCTCATGGTTTATTGCTTGCAGGATATGAACTGAGAATTGGGCTGCAGCTTGTAGCAATTTATAGCCAGGTCTTTAGATGGCAGCCAATGGGTTTAAAGCAACCCCTGCTGCCTAGGGGCAGCCAATAGCAGCACTGGAGATCTGGAGTCTGGGTTGCTGGAGAGCCGTTAGCTGCTCCAGCTTACCACGTGATGCTACAATTGAGCCCAATACAACACCCCTCCCCTCTTAGATCAGACAAACTTCATAGCAATAATTGGCAACCAATACAAATACAAGACTTAACTTCATAGCAACTGAATGAATAGGCTTTCATTGGTAATACACTTGACAGTTAACATCATAGTTCTAGTATTGTTCAGTACAGTGACAAGTTACAGTACAGACAACATTATAGTTCCTTTATTTTACAACATAATCAACGAGATAAGAAGGAGGCTTGCGTGCCCTTGTGGAACGCCTCGGGGTTCCAGTCACTTTGTGGTCTACCAGCTTACCCAGTGGGCTAGGTAGACCATTGTCCTTTGATGCACCTGAGTCAAAGGAATTAGATGGTCTCTAGCTGGCCTCTCCAGGTTGGCCCACCTCAGAGTCAGACTGGTCAGCAAAGTAGGCACAGCGGTTGTTGAAGTCTGGTTGGCTTGCTCCTTCAGGGGATCCATGTTGCACTTCTGGACTCCCTTCCTCTATGCCCAGTTCCTCATTGCTTATGAAAGAAGCATCTTGAGAGCCCCTGTAAGGGCTGGCTTGGCTGCAAGTTTGGGGACTTTGGGAGGGACTTATGATGCAGTCCTCACTTAGTGGCCATTCTGGAAACCGTTTTCTGAGTTGATCAATGTGGCGTCTGACAACTCGCCCTCCCTCCAGCCCCCTTTGTAAGACAGGGGACCAGATGATTTGGTAATTTTACCAGGAACCCACAGATTCCCATGTCCATAGTTTCTGGCCCATACCCAATCGCCCATTTGCAGCCCTCTAGGTGGTTTTGGTCGAGAGGCTTATGCTGTCATTCTATCTGGATGCAACCTGTCCAGTTTAGTGATCAGTCGCCTCCCCCAACGCAGTTCTGCAGGACTTTTGCCTGTAGCAGTGCAGGGTGTAGAATGCTGGCAGAGTAGAAAATCTGCCAATCTGTGATGCCAGTCACCTGTTACAATGCGCTTGAGTGATTCCTTCATTGTCCTCACCATACGTTCAGCTTGACCATTAGTGGACAGGTGAAAGGGGGCAGACATTGCATATCTGATAAGAATTGCTCTTAAGAAGGCCTGAAATTCAGCAGCAGTGAATTGGGCCCTATTGACTGAAACTAATGGGTAGCAAAAAGTTTTCTCAGCACCTAGATGGTCCTAGCAGTAGTCATGTTAGCCACTGGAAATACTTCCAGCCATTTGGAGTGGCTGTCCACCACTATGAGGAAGAGCTGTCCCTGAAAGGGCCCAGCGTAGTCTATGTGAATTCTAGACCAGGGAGTGTGCGTCTCCTCCCACCTGTGAACTGGAGGCTGTGGCATTTCAGGCCTAGTTTGCTGGCATGTATAACAACCATGGACTTGTGCCTCAATGTCCTTGTCAAGGCCAGGCCACCAAAGGTAGCTTCTTGCTAAAGCTTTCATTCTGACAATGCCTGGATGGCCTTTATATAATGACTGTAAGACCCTGTCTCTCAGGGAAGAGGGAATTATGACTCTGTTTCACCATAAAATGCACCCCTTGTAAGCTGATAACTCATGCCTTCTGACAAAGTAACTCTGAAACTCAGAGCCTGGGCTTTTATCTAACCACCCTGTATATACCCATGAGATTACTCTACTGAGTGTTCTATCTGTAGCTGTTTCTGCAGCTATGTCCCCAGCATGAAGGGGAAATTCAGGCAGGTCCTGTATTGACAGAATTCTGGCCACAGTGGGCGGGTCTGGTTCCATTAGTGGCAGTGGGAGTCTGCTGAGGCCATCAGCATGGCCCATTTCTTTACCAGGTTTGTGAACCAATTTAAAAGTGTATGCAGATAAGAAAATAGACCATCTCAGCATTCTTGGGGAAAGTATGTGGGGGGTTTGCTTGTGTGTTGTGAAAAGTCCCAGCAGAGGTTTGTGGTCTGTAAAGACCGTGAAGTCCCTGCCATATAAATAGTCATGGAATTTTTTTTATTCCAGCAACAATGGCTAGGGCCTCTTTGTCAATTTGAGCATAGTTACACTCAGCAGAGGACAGTGTCCTTGAATAAAATGCTATAGGGACCTGTGTTCCATTCTTTTCTAAATGACTCAACACTGCCCCCACTCCGTATGGAGATGCATCACATGCTAAACAGACTGGTTTAGACTCTCTAAAATGGGTTACAGTGGATTTAACTGACAACAGTGCCTTTAAGTCCTGGAAGCTTTTTTCATGAATGCTGGTCCATTTCCAGGGAGCTTTCTTATCTAACAGCTTATGAAGAGGCTCTGCTAATGTAGCCTTGTTAGGCAGAAAGGCATGGTAGAAGTTGAGGAGACCCAAGAATGCTTGTAGCTCTCCTTTGGATTTAAGACTGGGAGCCATTTTAATGACCTTCACTTTGGATTCAGCAGGATGAATACCGTTAGCATCAATTTGAAATCCCAGAAACTCTGTTGAAGGGACCCCAATATTATATTTGCTCTTTTTTAATTTGTGGCCTGCTTCATGAAGCCTCTGTAGGACAGCCCTGAGCCTGCTGGCTAATACTTCTGTAGATTCCCCAGCAATAAGAACATCATCAAAATAGGGGCAGACGCCCTGAATACCTTTAAGTGTGCGTTCCATGATCCCCTGGAAAATGCCTGGGGCCACGCTGACTCTGAATTGTAAATGCTTAACTTTGAAAGCCCCCCTGTGAGTCATGATTGTCTGAGCCACGGCTGTGGCCTCATCAACCAGCAATTGCTGATAGGCCTGTGCTAAATCTAATTTAGCAAAAATAGTACCCCCTTGCAAGGAAGCTAAAATATGGTTGACCACTGGGACAGGGTAAGCGTGTTGCTTAAGGACTTTATTAATTGTACATTTATAGTCTGCACATATCCTAATTTCCCCGTTGGCCTTAAGTGGGGTGACTATAGGAGTTTCCCACTCCCCACCATCAACTGGTTGTAAAACACCCTGTTCTACAAGCTTGTCTATTTCTGAGTCAATTTTATGTTTGAGGGCAAAAGGGACTCTTCATGGCTTAACCCTAATGGGGACTACGTTGGGGTCTAGGTTGAATGAGATATGTGTATGTGTATGTTCCAAGGGCAGAATCAAAAACGTCTGCAAAGTCCTCGCAAACTGTTGAAAGGTTTGCAGCTTGTGTCCGATTGATGCCAGTTATCTGAATGCCTAAGGCATCAAACCAATCGAGTCCCACATGACTCATTCTCTGCCCCCCTACTACTATGACATCCAGGTGCCCATAAAACCCCTTAAATTTTACAGCCAAAGTGGCTTCTCCCTTAATTTTGACTTGGGAATTTTGAAAGTCAGTTAAGATTATGTCTGAGGGCCTCTAGCTTGGCCCATTTGTTACTGCACCTGCACACAAAATTGAAGGTGTCCTGGGAAATAATGGAGACAGCAGAGCCAGAGTCCAATGCCATTTTACAAGGGACTCCTTGTAGCTCTACCTGCAGTTTGAGTTTAGGTTTGAGGGGGCATTGAGCCCCTGTGCGGCATACACTTCTACGGCTTCTATGGAACCCCACACTTAATGGACCCTGGGCCCTAGTACCTCTCCTGGTCAGATCTTCCGACTGGTGTTTGGGTAGCCAGTCCCTCTGGCGAGCTCTGCAAACCATTGCAATGTGGCCTGTTTTACCACAGGCCCTGCACGTGGCTGACTGGAATATGCAATCGGTGTGAAAATGGTTGCCGCCGCACCCTTTACATCTAGGTAAGAGAACTTCCTTGTAAGTGTTCTCTTGCTGTTTGCTGCTGCGATGCTGCGTGTTGGTTTGCTTGTGAAGCTTGTTGACTTCGGGATCTTCCTCCTCTGAAGATTCCTCTGAGCATTTGGCGTCCTCATGGTGGACCGTTTTTTCATGTTTCGTCGATTTGGTGGGCTGGACTGTTTGGACTGCACCCCCAGGGGCCTTGTCTGCCATAACTTCATCTTGAGCTTCTGAGAATGTTAAGTTCGGTCTGGCAAAAAGTCTTCGTTGGAACGTTTGGTTCTGCAGGCTGCAGACGAGCTGGTCTCGCAGTCGCTCCTCAAGGTTTGAAAATTTACAGAAGCATGTGGCCTGCCTCAAGGCTGTGATAAATTCTGATGCTGTTTCGCCAGGTTGCTGCACTCACTGATCAAACGTGAAGCGCCAGGCAATTTCTGACATCTTTGGCTGAAAATGTTCTCCCAGCTTCTTCTTGAGGTTCGCGTAGGAAATCGACTCTAGTGGTGTCAGAGCGAAGAGGTTTTAGGCCAGGTTGAAGGTGGCTGGGTTGCACATGCAGAGCAGCGTGGCGGCCTTCAGTCCATCTTCTGATATTTGGTTTTCCCGGAGGTAGTTTTCTACCTGGGACAAGTAGGAAGGCCATCCCTCTGGGTGCTTGACGTTGAATTCATGAAGTCTTCTGACCTTCGGCATTCGGTCTTCGGCTGGTTCCTGTGGTTTTCGATCCTGCTTCCCAAGGCCCAGGGAATTGAGCACGTGGTTGCTAGCGTGGCCTGCTAGCTGACCGTAGGGGGGGATGCCTTTTCCCTCCAGGCATGGACTGCCTCTCCCCTAGTGGACTTCAGCTGTTTTTGGGAAGCAGGATCCCATCCTCATCACCAGTGTTATGTCGCGGGTTCTTCACACAGGAAAGAAGACGAGGCAAGTGAGTTCAGCAAAGCTCATGGTTTATTGCTTGCAGGATCTGAACTGAGAATTGGGCTGCAGCTTGCAGCAATTTATAGCCAGGCCCTTAGACGGCAGCCAATGGGTTTAAAGCAACCATTGCCGCCTAGGGGCAGCCAATAGCAGCACCGGAGACCTGGAGTCTGGGTTGCTGGAGAGCCGTTAGCTGCTCCAGCTTACCACGTGATGCTACAATTGAGCCCAATACATAACACGACTGGTATAGAGTATACCACAATTTAACTCCTCAGTTTGGTAGTTATTTTCAATAACTTTATTTCATTAATAAATGAATATGACATGTCTAAAAATAATTTCTAGCCTCATTCTTTGAGGATGCCAATAAATGTGTCTAGGTCCTCTTGGTGTCATTGAATAGTAGACCACTAATATAAAAATTCCCAGTTAACTTAGAGGAATCATTTTAAAATATTGGTGTTAGAAATGGTCCTCAGAAATGTTGCATCCATACGCTTATGAAACTGAGAAGGTACACATAAACATAAGACTTGAGAAAGAAAATAAATTGCAGGACAGATGGTTTTGAAAATTTTGATGAGTTTATGGATTAACCAGGCCATAAGAAATTATATCACTGCAATTTGTTAGTGTTAGGTTGTTATTTATTATCACTGAACAGTGTTCTCTTTTAGCTATGAAATGCCAAATGCTTAAATATGTAGAAACCAAGTTGTCCTCCTCCAGCTGGTCCCATTTCAAGTGCCAGATGCGTTATCTCATTTATTTCAGACCTGCCAAAGGATATTAATGTGCCACATTATACTTCTCATGTTGTCAGTGAATTTTGATTAAGTCTTATTATGGGGTTATTAATCTGCTTGTCTGAAACTAATCTCTGTGTTCCACATTAGCATTGTGATCTTGGCAGCCTAGCACATGGAAGCAAGAGCACATCACTCTCAAACCTTTCTCTCTGTAAGGCTTTGTAGTTGTGGTTTTTCTCCTAACACAACTGCTGAAGATTAGATGCATGCTACTGGATGCAGCTTAATATCCACTCTGCTCAAAACAGTAGCGTGGACCAGAGATGCATCATTGTCAACCAAGAGCTACTTAGGGTCCTACAGTTGTCATCTCTCTCTATCTACGTTTGTTTATTGCATGGAACATTTTGCATCATTGAAAAAACCCAACAGACAACCTGTTTTATTACTAATATTCTTGATGGTACTTAGAATGAAAACATACAAAACAAATAAGAACCGATATTGGCTGCCTACAAAACTCTTCTATCTCTAGATGAATTTTGAGCAGGAATGTCTGAATGCGTCTCAGAGCCACATCCCACAATGATGGATTTCCACCAGAAGTATTTGACATTGTCCAAATGACTAAGCAGTGTTGCACTGCCACAAGCTCTGTTCCCTTTGTATCTCCGTGCGATAGCGCGACACACAAAAGACTGGTGTTTGTGTTATGATGGTGTACAGGCACTCCTCTACTTACAACCATTGGTTTAATGACCATTCAAAGTTGCATTTGTTGAGCCTCTGTCATTTTTCTGTGGTTCCCCTCACTTGTGGGTTGCAATGCATTTTTCATCTCTTAAATAGCTTTGCAATTTATGAACATACTGACTGCTTCCTGTTGTCATTAGACACACAAGATTTTCTTCTTTAGTGTGGAAGGCAGGAAATTGCTGCTTTTCTATGAATCCAACATTTTATTTTTTATTTATTTATTTATTTTTATTTTAATCCCATTTATATCCCACCCTTCTCCGAAGACTCAGGGCAGCTTACAATCTAAAGCACAAATCAAATGTGCTTAGCAATAGCCTTCATTCTATGTATATGCCTGCTTATTAGGGCTTTCGGGGGGCCCCAAGTGGCATTATTACAAAGTCAGCTTAATTGCCCCCAACAATCTGGGTCCTCGTTTTACCTACCTCGGAAGGATGGAAGGCTGAGTCAACCTTGAGCCTGGTGGGACTCGAACCTGCACTAATTGCAGGCAGCTGGTGTTACTTAAGGAGGCATTAGCCCACTGCTCCACCAAGGCTCCATCTCACAGGGTTGCTGTCATGAGAAAAATAAGAGAAAGTATCCTTGCTGTCCTTGTGGAATCCTGCTCTTCCAAAGTTTGGTTGGTATCCACTCTATTTTAATTATTGGATTATAAGTTAAAGCACTCCCATTTTTTAGGCTTTGAGGTTCTTGGCTTTCCCTCTGCTGCTTTTATCTCTGCTTCTTTGGATCTGATTTCTATTATTGTAATTTTGTTGCATATGTTTATAGTCTGTACCATAGCCCACCCTGGAAGTTCTTACAAGCAAATGGAGGAATATAAAACTTTTAAATATATGATATTTATACTTCAGTTTTCTGAAAGAAGCAACCATATAAAGGAAAGAATTTCAGAGAGAGGGTGACCACAGTGACAAATGACACAGAAATTCCACTGAAATGTGCTTTTTTGCTCACTGAGAAGAATGGCTGAGAGAAGGAAAAGAAGTTGGTGATCATAATTGTGCAATCAGATTTTCTCACTGGTAAGGTATGTCTGGACTACCCAGAAGCAACATGTGGCTTTAAAGGTACAGTTAAAAAAAACGCTTGGTAAACTCTTCCAAATCTTAATAATATCAAACTCTGACAGACTGTGACAATTTTGCATGTCAGAGAGCAACCCTGAAGAATATTTTAAATGCTTATTTTCAATGTTGAAACATTTAATTATAACCCAAAGAATTAGATCATTTTTAGCCAGAGTTAGAAATTCTGATGTATTTTGGTTTTTCTGCCCTAAAATATAACCTTGGGGTAATACCTCATATTTATACTGGGATTGATGACTTCAGTTTATGCATATCTGTTTTGGAAGTAAAACCATTATTTTGTTTTTATAGCTAGGCAATTTCTAGGCATGTTAGCAAATGAATTAACAATGCTTAAGATTTAAGGTATTAAAGTTTGAATGGTTAAGCAGCTCTTTTGTTCCATCATGCTGTTAATCTATACATATAAGGCATAAACCAGTCTCTTGTGGTTGATTAGATCCTGTTTGGTGTCCAAATGGTGTTTATAGAGCTTATGCAGAACCCCTCCTTCTTCAGGCTAGCATTTTTCTCTCTCCCATCCTCTGGATTTACACTCAAGTGAGCACTGCAGCTGTAAGAACAGTTGCCCTGATTGCCTTCATAAACAATCCTATTTTTTTTCTTACTAAGCTCTGCAAAATGTCAGAATAACAGTGACAGAGTTGGAAGGGACTTTGAGGTCTTCTAGTCTAACCCTCTCCTCAAGCAGGAACACTACAGTATATCATTTTGGACAAATGGCTGTCCAATCTCTTCTTAAAAACCACCAGTGATATTTGATTTCATGATCTCAGAATATATACATAAGTATTGAAGAGCAGTAAGTGGGAGTTTTATATTTACAATTAGTTCCACCATTTTTACTTAAAAACTGGGGGGTTTTTTAGTGTTACTGTAGCGGGGCTGGCTGAAAGGCTTTGCGGGAGCCTGCCCAGGGAGAGGGATGCTTGGACAGCTGTTGCCGGTTTGGGGCGTGGATCGGGCGAAAGGAAAGAAAAAGGAGGAAAGAAAGGGGTGGTGGTGGTTATTGTAGCTGTTGTTGGAGAGAGACCAGGTGAAGTCGAAGAGGGATTTGAGGTTTTAGCTGATCCCTTTCTGTGAAGGAGAGAGAAGGAGAGAGTGGGAGAGAGTGAGAAGGTGGAATTTTACTGTTTTCTTTGCAGGGGGGATATCCCGAGCAGAGGCAAGAGAGAGAGTGAGGAGAAAGAAAGTTGCTGGGGTTGCTAAATTCAGATTTTAACAATAAAGGAAATGGGGGAGGGGTTTTGACACCGTCAAGACCTGAGACTGTGAGCGATGACAGAAGAGAAGGAAAGGCTGGTTGTTACTGCTTTGGAGACTAGCGGCCATCTGAACTTTGATTATTGTTACTTGTGCAAGTTATAGACATTGTGGGGAGTTGCAGGGCGAGCTGTTAACACAGAATGCTGGCTACCTTTGTTTGTGTTCCTATCGCTGCCTGGAGCCGAGGTTTTCCCCACCCCACTTGTTTCCAAGTGATCGCTGTAAAATCATTGACTATTGCTGCTATCACTGCCTAGGGTTGTTAAACACTGTCACACATTGACTATTGGGACTAGGAGCTGGTCATCTTTGTTCCTGAAAGCCCCCCTTTTATGATGAGAGTCTGCCACCTCCTCACTTCACGTGAGCTTCTGCTACAAAAGACACTTTACTAACATTTTGAGAGCGCAGCTGCAGAGTGCGATGAAGGGGAGTGGGGCTGGGAGGGCCTAGGCTTTGGCGGCCTCTGAGGGGGTAATGCTACATAACTAATATATTTTACATTCTAGAAAAATATACATATTGCTAACTGCCCGTGTAATTCTTTCTTCACAGTCAAAAAGCATTAGAACATCCAAGCAAGAAATTGTCTAAATTTTATATAGCTGTTACAACAGTCCTGAGCTGCTGTAAGTTCAGGTGAAGTAAATACCTCCATTTACCAAATACATTGTGCCTCTAGTACAGAGGTGTCAAATTGCCAGCCCACGGGCCAGACGCATCACGTAGAAGCTGCGCCCAAACAGTCCCGATACATTGCACGACATGAGTTTGACATGTCTGCTCTAGTACATTTGCTCACTATCTTGATGCTCTGCTGGGCTATGTTACTGTTACATTAATATAACATCTCCAAGTTTAAGTGAGCCATCAATGACCTCTCTATTCATGCTATTCCAATATTTCAAGCATCTAGCCAATCTTATACTGAAAAGTTGAGAGGTTTAACCTAGTTAGTATGTGGATTTGAGAGCACTCTAAATCTCAGGATTTATCTATTCATTAGAAAATTTATATGGCTGCCCACTCACTCTCAGTGACTCTGGATAGGTTTACAAAAAATAAGAATTGCTAAAGCAACATCTACATATAAACCATTTCTGTACTGTTGTCAAGAAAATAATAATAATAATAATAATAATAATAATAATAATAATAATAATAATAATAATAAGAAGAAGAAGAAGAAGAAGAAGAAGAAGAAGAAGAAGTTGGAAGGGACCTTGGAGGTCATCTAGTCCAACCTCCCTCTAAGTCAGGAAACCCTATACCATTTCAGACAAATGGCTGTCCAGTCTCTTCTTAAAAACTTCCAGTGTTGGAGCATTCACCACTTCTGGAGGCAGGTTGTTTCACTGGTTAATTGTTCTAACTGTCAGGAAGTTTCTCCTTAGTTCTAGGTTGCTTCTCTCCTTGACTAGTTTCCATCCATTGCCTCTTGTCCTGCTTTCAGGTGCTTTGGAGAATAGCTTGGCTCCCTCTTCTTTGTGGCAGCCCCTGAGATATTGGAACACTGCTATCATGTCACCCCTCACCCTTCTCTTCGTTAAACTACACATACCCAATTCCAGCAACCGTTCCCTATATGTTTTAGCCTCCAGTCCTCCGATCATCTTTGTTGCTCTTCTCTGTACCCTTTCTAGAGTCTCGACATCTTTTTTACATCGTGGTGACCAAAACTGGATGCAGTATTCCAGGTGTGGCCTTACCAAGGCATTGTAAAGTGGTATTAGTACTTCACGTGATCTTGATTCTATTCCTCTGTTAATGCAGCCTAGCACAGTGTTGGCTTTTTTTCTGTTAAGTGAGACATTTGTTAAGTGAATTTTGTCCCATTTTACAACCTTTCTTGCCACAGTTGTTAAATGAATCACTGCAGTTGATAAGTTAGTAACACGATTAAGTGAATCTGTCTTCCCCATTGACCTTGCTTGTCAGAAGGTCTCAAAAGGGGATTATGTGACCTTAAGACATAGTAGCAGTCATAGATAGGAACCATTTGCCAAGTGTCTGAATTTTAATCACATGATCGTGGGGATACTGCAAAGGTCATAAGTGTTTTTCACACTTATGACCTTTGCAGTATCCCCACGATCATGTGATTAAAGTAAGTCACATTTTTCAGTGCTGTTGTAACTTTGAACAGTCACTAAATGAACTGTTTTAAGGCAAGGACTACCTGTATGAATCAGTAAACATGGCACTGCAACCCTGCATGCTCTAACTTGGTAGTATGGGTAGTCCTTAACTTACAATTATTCATTTAGTGACTAATAACCATTGCAGCATCCACACGGTCCCATGATCAAAATCTGGGCACTTAGCAACTAGCATGTATTTACAATGGTTGCCATGGCTCTGGAACATATATGCTCACCATTTTCCTTCCCAGCTGGCTCTGGACAATCCAAGTCAGCAGAAGCAGGATTCGCCTAAGATTGGATTGATTCACTTAACAACCATGGCAAAAAAAGGTCATAAAATCAGGTGCAACTCCCATAACAACAGCTTTGCTTACCAATGGAAATTCTGGTTCCCAGCGGTGATGGTAAGTCAAGGGCTACCTGTAATTTACTTTTACATAATAATGTAAAGAACTGGGCTGTGTTTTTCTCCCCAGATGAGATCCATTCCTGTGTCCTCATACACTGTCATGGGATGCAGTAGGATGTTCTGATTTAATCACGAGCATTTATAGAGCATGGCTATGTTAAAAAGTTATGATTACCTATTTTCATGTCCTCAGCCTACTTTCCCATGGTCTGGCCTTCAAGAACTTTAAGCCAACAGACAGACCACACTGAAATTGTGAGATAATGTGTTCCTTTCCAATTAGAAGCATATCTGTCAAGAAGATATTTCCAAGGCGCTTCCTGCATCTTTTCCCCATGGGCCCTAATCACAGCCATTAGGTATTTATGTTAGTCTCTCGGGGAAGCTAGAAATGAAACAGTTAGCTTGTCTTTGGTTTAATTGAATTTGTATCTCTTTATTTTTTCAAGCCTGCCCATTTTCATTTCCTGAACCATAAGCACATAAAGCTCATTTGATTTCTACATGCAGAAAATCTCTTTAAAAGGTAAAGGTAAAGGTTCCCCCGCACATGCGTGCTAGTCGTTTCTGACTCTAGGGGCCGGTGCTCATCTCCGTTTCAAAGCCGAAGAGCCAGCGCTTGTCCGAGGACGTCTCCGTGGTCATGTGGCCGGCATGACTAGACGCCAAAGGCGCACGGAACGCTGTTACCTTCCCACCGTAGTGGTCCCTATTTTTCTACTTGCATTTTTACGTGTTTTCGAACTGCTAGGTTGGCAGAAGGTGGGACGAGCAACAGGCGCTCACTCTGTTACGCGGCCCTCGGGATTCGACCTGCCAAACTGCCGACCTTCTGATCGACAAGCTCAGCGTCCTAACCCACTGAGCCACCGCCTCCCTTGAAAATCTCTTAGGGAGCATTAAAACCATTTCAGCCCCTCCTTGGAAACCCAAAGGCTGGATGTAACAGCTGAACTGAAACTGGAGCTGGACATATACCCTATGTTTGGAGTGCCAGAGGAATCTTCATATTTCTATAAGTTTGGCTTGTTATTGCGCCTAACCGCCAAAATTGTGTTTTAATTGTTTTATTTTTTTTAATCCCATTTATATCCCGCCCTTCTCCGAAGACTCAGGCGGCTTACACTCTAAGCACAAATCAATGTGAGACGCCCAAAGTTTGCATGGAGTCAGACTGCACCTAAAGAGAACTGGATAAAAACAAATAAACAAATAATTTCCACTAGAGAACATTTATAGGTGGTCCTTGACTTACAACAGTTCATTTCATGACCGTTCAGTTATACTGCACCACTGAAAAAAGTGACTTAGGATCGTTTTTCACACTTCCGACTGTTGCAGCATCGCCATGGTCACGTGATTTACATTCAGATGCTTGGGAACTGACTCTCATTTATGACTGTTGCAGTCTCTCAGGGTCACGTCATCGCCTTTTGAGACCTTCTGACAAGCAAAGTCGATGAAGAAACCAGATTCAGTTTACAATTCTGTTACTAAATTAACAACTGCAGAGATTCACTTAAGAACTGCTGCAAGAAAGGTCGTAAAATGGAGCAAAATTCACTTAACAAATGTCTCACTTAGCAACAAAAAATTGTGGTCGTACATCGAGGACTACCCGCACACTTTTTCAGTAGTTTCCCAAGTACATTGGACTTGTCTATATAAATAAGATGGAAACAAACAAATGGTCAGAGGAGAGGCAGCTAAAATGTGAAAATTCCCTTCTAAAGAGATTGACTTCTAGTTTTCTAGGAACAGTACAAAAGTGGATTGCCATCGTTTCTGTGAGATTCCCACCCCACCCGCAGCTGCCTGGTCAAATAGATACAATTTCCTGTCCAAGAAATAACCAAGTCCAACCTTGCTTAACTTTTTGGCATTTATTGAAGTCAGCTGGGTGATGCCACCTCCATTAAGAAGTAAATTTTGCTTAGCTGTCTACAGCTCAAACTTTTTCCTAGGAGAGATAAATGCTTTTCTATTGCTGTAACTTTTTGAAAGCCAGTTAATCCACTTTAATTTGGAAACATTTATAATAGTAGCTATGTGGAAAACTCTAAGGATTAGTGTGCACATGTCTATTGAGGTAAAATCTCTCCAGTTAATCTGCTATGGCCTATTTGGCAAACGTTAGCCTTTGTGAGGTCTGGTAGATTGTGAACATTTCTGCGCTGGAAATTTCCAGAATTATCAGGCTACAAGTACTATATTATATCAATAATTAATAGTGAGTTTCTATCATCACAGAGATAGTTGGATGAAACTATAACCCATTGAGTTGAAGCAAAGTGAAAAAAGGGGGTAGGTGGAAAGAAGAATTCGCAATAGGAAGAGAACAACAGATTAATATAATCTAAAAAAATAGTAATTTAAACTTGTTCTAGGGACCATTAAGAAGAATTAAAGATTCAGCTTGAAAGACCCAGATTTTGGTTAATCATATTCTTAATTGTATTCTGCTATGAGACATAAAGGAACAACAACATCAGCAACTAAATAGAAATAAGATTTATAAATTGTATAAATCTGAATAAGAATTTTCAAAGCAATATTAGATTAGTGCTTCATATAAAAGCGATCCTAATAGCAATTTAGCACTTTAAAAGCATTATAAAAATAAAATTAATACTCAATCAATCATTAGCAAAAACAGCCAATATAATAAGAATTCTGCTCCCACACAGAAGTGGTCCAGAAGAATACAATGGCTGATGATATCAGGACAGAGCATACCACCACTTCCTCTAGTGTAGGTGGCACAACATCTTCATTCAAGGATGAATTAATCACCTTGATGATTGAGCTTAATTACATGGCACCTTCCAGGTGTTCTGAACTATTCAGGATGATCCTATATATTGTTGGCAATCTAACATTCCTGAATATCCTGACCATTTCCTTGGCATTCATAGGTTCAAATTCTTCCTAGATAATAAGAGTAAGTCCCTCCTTTGTTAGAGTAAGTCCCTCCCATAAGATTTGCCCAGCCAGAGTCCAACTCTGAAAGAATGCAAAGGACTTCATCC
This sequence comes from Vipera ursinii, assembly GCF_947247035.1. NCBI lineage: Eukaryota > Metazoa > Chordata > Lepidosauria > Squamata > Viperidae > Vipera > Vipera ursinii. The sequence goes on along the minus strand of NC_139514.1, from coordinate 50,558,536 downwards.
ATGAAATGCCTGGAATTTAATTTATAACTTTAATATATTCCTTAAAGAATGGAAAAATAAATATATATTTGTTGCCCTTATCACTACTGCAATTTCCCTAACATGGACATATATGAGTGTACAGTTGGACTTTTTCCAATTGTGCTTCTGGCATCTCTATTGCCATTTCATTTCTCCATACTCTTCAGAGATCTACAGAAACCACCAGGATCACAGGATCCAACCTCCAATCTGGCAACAGCATCAAGCTTGTCACCAGTTCACAAAGAGGGTGTTACTTCTGATAGCAGTGGGGTGTTTAAGATGCTATAAATGTCTCCGGAACAACAGTAATTATTCTACACTGTGTGCCATGAAGTGATAGTTAGTGCCAAACCCAAAATTTGGTCATGATCTTAGAGTGATAAACCTTTCCCATTTCTTCCTATTAACTGAAGATGCCAGAGAGTGAATTTGAGATGATAAAGAGACATGGTTAGAATGCAGTATTGCAGGCTAATTCTGCCCACTGCCAGGAGTTCGATCCTGACTGGCTCAAAGTTGACTCAGTTATCCATCCTTCCAAGGTCGGTAAAATGAGGTCCCAGATTGTTGGGGGCAATATGCTGAGTCTAAGAGAGGGCTGTAAAGTACTCTGAATTTGTATATAAGTCTAAGTGCTAGTGCTATTGCTATGATTTGCATGAAATGATATGAACCATCCCTGAGCTACAGTCCCCGGACCAATAGATCCTTTAAAAAAAATGTTTTTGGACATAAGGAGTTGGAGGCAATCTATGTGGTCTGTGGCTTTATGGTAAGCTATCTTGAGGCAACCAAAATGAAATGGGAAACAAAAGTATATTCCCATGCTCATTTATTCCAATTTTTTTTATTTTAATTCCATTTATATCCCACCCTTCTCCGAAGACTCAGGGCGGCTTACAAGCTTAGCAGTAGCCTTCATTCTATGTATATGCCTGCTTATTAGGGCTTTCATACACCCCCCAAGCAGCATTATTACAAAGTCAGCTTAATTGCCCCCAACAAACTGGGTCCTCATTTTACCTACCTCGGAAGGATGGAAGGCTGAGTCAACCTTGAGCCTGGTGGGATGCGAACCTGCACTAATTGCAGGCAGCTGGTGTTACTTAAGGAGGCATTAGCCCACTGCTCCACCCAGCTGCTTTTCAGATGATGAGGTACAAAGTGTTCTCAACAGGGAGGGATTGCTGTGGGTGCTAGGTTTAAATCTTTGTTCATATTGAGAAAGAGCGAATGTACACATAGTCCTCATTTAGTGACTATTTGAAGTTACAATGGCTCTGAAAAGTGACTTATGACCATTTTTCACAGTCCATTTTATGACTTATTGCAGCATCCCCATGGTCACATGATTTACATTCAGATGCTTGACAACTGGTTCACATTTATGCCAGTTCCAGTGTCCCAGGGTCATGTGAATGACCTTTTGCGAACTTCTGATCAGCAAAGTCAATGGGGAAACCAATTCACTTAACAGCCATGTTACTAATTTAAGAACTGCAGTGATTCACTTGACAAATGTGGCAAGACAAGTTGTAAAATGGGGCAAAACTCCATTGTGATCATAAGTCAAGGGCTACCTGTACAGTCTATGAAATACACTTACAAGCAAGCATGCAGAGAAAATTCTGATTCTGCCACTTTGTGCTCCCTTCCTCCGCTGGTATTTAAAATTTAAATTCTGATTGTGGAAATAAAAGCAGATTTCAGAACATTACTCATCAAGAAGGAATAACTTACTTTTTGCCTTTTTCAATATGGTAAATGGGGCAGCAAAGTGCATGTTGATATTACTACATCAAAATCACAATCAGATTTCTTGCTAATAGCAACAGGTATTCTACACAGGGTTCTTTGCACAGTAAGGTAAAAAAAAAGTTGAGATAGTGTCTGTATGGTATGACTGAAGCTTTGTCTGTTTTTTATGTGCAGTGCAAAGGGAGGCGACGATGCATTCTTGGGTATAGAATCTCCCTCCTAGTTTCAGGATTTCATTTAATCAGTTTTACTGATGGAAGTATATTATTTAAACATATTTCTTGCCAAGGCAAACTATAGAGATCTTAGTAATATTTTATTCCAATTCTATATTAAGCCATAAACATTTTGGGGCTGTTGGATGTCCTTTCCCCTTTATATGTTTTTTGTTCTCTCAGAACTATTTTTATACAGTAGTGAATACACACACATAACGCACGCACACACAGAGAGTGATACAGAGGCATGCCTAGCACAGTCAAAGAAAGAAGTATCAAGCTCCTTCCTGTAAATTCATAAGCAGATCTCCAGCAGCTTTTTTTTTGTAACTATAGCACGCTCAACCAGAGTGTCACGTCTCAATCGTAAGATGCAATCCCCATTGGCTTAATGCCAGCTAAATAAAGAACAAATCCTTTCTGCAAATAACAGTCTAAGACCAGCACTTAAATGAGAGCGAGCTAAATGCCAGCTTAAAATGTGAGAAAATAAATACGTATGCTATCACGTATCTGGTTTGGTGTCCCCTCCCCCTCCCGCCTGGTCTCCCATGGGATCTGTGAGCAGAAGAAAGCAAATCATTGCAATTCAGCCTTCATGGAAGGATACAGAGCCTCTTGTCTGGTCTGCTGGACACTTGAGGGGGGTCAGAATGTGGAAAATAGCAATCCAAAGACAGCATATTTAATGGCCCAAAACGGCTGCACAAATGGTTCGCCAACAAATTAAATGCAATCCATCAGCAACAATTCTGGCTAGCTAGATTTGGACAGGTTTCTGTTTTGTAGTGCAATAGGAATAAAAAGCTTACTGGGCTGTGGATCACCAGTGCAGTGCAAACTTAGTTTATGGACAAGAGCTTTCTGCCAGTACAATTTTTAATAGCAGCCATTCTGATTCTTCCACATGTGTCTTCAAATGAAGCTGGTGTTTTTCCTGATGTGCCAGAAGAATGTTAACTCTTAGTGAGCCAGTTGGAAGTAATGAACAGCATTACAGCTCACTTTGTCCTCAGCTGATGGAATTGGTGTACGTCAGTATCTGCCTAGGGGAAACTGCAAAACTCCAGTGATGTTTTGGAATTTATCCATTATGACTCATTCAGGGCAAGAAGAGGGAAACAGATATTTTCATGAATGAAATAAATATGAAGACTGTTCTTAGTCTCATTCCATCTCAGATATTCTCTCTCTGTGTGTGTATGTGATTGGATGTGTGTGACACATACGGTTAGCAAATCTGCAGTGATTTTTCTGTTTTTCAGTTATTTTCAGCTATAAATCTCCAAGCTAAAGAGTTTTAGGGCCATTGCTTTTTTTCCCCTCCCAGAATTCAAGGTTTCTAAAATAAAATAATAATAAAAAAATGATTCCCACACCAGGGGCATCAAGATGGCTAGCAGTTTATCTTAGAGTTGGATTAGATCAGGGGTGTCAAACTCAATTTCATTGAGGGCCGCATCAGCATTGCAGTTGCCCTCAAGGGGCTGGGTGGGCGTGGCCTGGGTGGGCGTGGCTAGAGTGCGTATGGCCTACTGGGTGGGCATGGCCAGCTCTACATCGTTCGCATCAAGGGTGCCTATGGGGGCCTGGGCAGGAGTGGGACAGATCTGAGGGTCTCTGGCAGAAGGAGGGTCTCTGGGCCACGGCCAAGGCAGTGGGGGCCGTTCCCTCACTGTTTCCAGGATGGCTTTGTGGGCCACATGAAACCACTTCGCGGGCCGTATCTGGCCCCCGGGCCTTGTGTTTGACATGTCTGGATTAGATTGTGCCAGTAGCAAAACATGGTATATTTTGCTTTATTAATTCAATTATTTATTTCAATAGGATTCTAGACAGTGGGTTGCAGTAAGTATTTAATGTAGCATTTTATGAATTTATAAAACAAAAAAAAATAAAGAAAAAAGCAAAACACAGTTAAATAGCAGAACATGCAAGGAAAAAGCAAAGAATCAATCAACAGAAACCTTTAAATGGCATGGGAGAATTCTAAAAAGAGCCTCACCTGGTGCTGAAAGATATTGAATTCTATAACAAATAGGAAGAGAATGCCTAAGTATGAATGTCACCATTAAGAAGGTCTTTTCCCTGATCGCCACATTAATGGGACCCCAGAGAATATCCTCTGGAGAAGAACTTAACAAGCAGACAGACAGGATGGTGTTTAAAGTAAGTTAAGAGAGATCAGAGACTGGTACATGTTTTTAAAGCTGCTCAGCATTCAATTAGCAGTTAGTGTAATTAAGGCCATTGTGATTAGGGTTTCCAGACATCCCCACAAGAGGGAATGTCTTCCATCCAACAGACATAGACTTAAAATCAAATAAGGTAAAAAGGTAAAGGTAAAGGTTCCCCCGCACATGCGTGCTAGTCATTTCCAACTCTAGGGGCCGGTGCTCATCTCCGTTTCAAAGCCGAAGAGCCAGTGTTTGTCCGAGGACGTCTCCGTGGTCATGTGGCCAGCATGACTAGACACCAAAGGCGCACAGAACGCTGTTACCTTCCCACCGTAGTGGTCCCTATTTTTCTACTTGCATTTTTATGTGCTTTCGAACTGCTAGGTTGGCAGAAGCTGGGACGAGTAACAGGCGCTCACACTGTTACGCGGCACTTGGGATTCAACCTTCCAAACTGCCGACCTTCTGATTGACAAGCTCAGCGTCCTAACCCACTGAGCCACTGCGTCCCTTAAAATCAAATAGCGTCTAGCTTTTTGAATGTTTTAGTTTAAAAAACAACTTTGAACTGTATTCACAATAGTACTTATTGAAACTTTCATGTATTATGAACTTGTAAAGTTTATGCTTATTTCTTTCCCTCATCTCTGAAACCCTCACAGCCTAGATCTACCTCATTTGACTTATTTCCTGATTGCAGCAATTGGCTTCAATCCAGCCCTCTCGAATCTATGAACACTGTAAATCATGGGTTTCTATAGTGCAGGGGTCTTCAAACTTGGCTCTTTTATGACTTGTGGACTTCAACCCCCAGAATTCTTCAGCCAGACGCGCTGGCTGAGGAATTCTGGGAGTTGAAATCTGCAAGTCATAAAAGGGCCAAGTTTGAAGACCCCTGCTATAGTGCAATGAGAAAAGTGCACTGTTAATTATATATTATCACTAGAATATGTTTTTTTTTAAAAATAAAGATTTGTTGGGATATTTTTGTGATCAAAAAATAAGTTTTTTTGATGCTGGAAAAAGTAATCTTGCTAACGTGGGATTTTTGTTTGTTTTTTGTTTTGCATTTTTTGATGTAATTTTTGGGACAGATACCAAGAAAGTTAAGCATTTGTCCTCCTTTCCAATTGTCCATGTCCTCCTTTACTTGTTCAGATATTTAGTATCCCTAACTGTGATACACTCCTTATGTCCTAACTAGCTGAATTTGCCAGATGCTTTTAAACATCTTAAAGCAATTCCACACAGTCCCTTGATATTCGAAATATGAAGAGCGCATGAAGTATAACTAAATTGTAAAAGCAGTAAAGAGATTCCTAGAATGGATGTCCCATGAGTTTTCACTGATGAGGCATTAGTCGATCATCATAAATTATTAACAAGCCATCAAAGTAATATACTTTAATATTAATAAATATAATATACTCGGAGGAGCAATGAAAGCAGATAGGAGGCCATCTTGACCTAAAAATACGTTGTGCTTGAATGAAGGATGCAGATGCATAACCAATCACCCGAAGAGACAACGGTAAATGTACAAATATCCATATATATATATATATATATGGATATTTGTACATTTACCTCAGAAACATATATATATATATATATGTTTTCTGAGGTTTTCGCGGGTGTTTGTATGTGGATCTTTGGTCATTCGGGTTTTTTCCCGCGTAGAATTGAAGGTGTAGGAGCAACGTTTCGACGGAATCCCATCCATCATCCTCAGGCTGGTGGCTTCAGCTTCCTTCTTGTGGAAGAAGGAAGCTGAAGCCACCAGCCTGAGGATGACGGATGGGATTCCGGATGGGATTCCGTCGAAACGTCACACCTACACACATATATATATATATATATATATATATATATATATATATATATATATATATATATATATATATATTCTCTTCTTTTGACTCTGTTTATAATGTGTTTTTGATTATGGAAGTAGATTTATTTTGTAAGTGGTAAGTAGATTGACAGTATGCACATATTTAATCTTCAAGGAATTATTCCCTATGTTTCTATTTATATGGGAAAGATCTTCCATGGGGCAGACTCAGAGAGTGAAGAAATAGAAACAGAAAGCAGAATGCATGGCCTAGAAGCTGTAGGCCAGAAGAGTCACCAAAACATCACCTATGAAATATAGTGCACAATAGGACTACTAGTTTGTAACAATTGAGCAAGGGAAGGCCATTGGATCTCCTGTCATTCTTAAGCTAAAAATGGAAACGCTGCTCTTATCTGATCTGACTTTAGACTCTGAAGAACTGTTTCGTGCACTGATGAGGAAGGAAAGATTTTGGCTGCCCGCTCTAGAAAAATGAAATGCTAGTGCCAAATTTATAGGGGTGTGTGTGTGTTGGGAATAATTGCTACAGCCCACTCTCTCCCTTTGATCCTGCGGTGGACTTGTGGGTTCTTAAGAGGTACAGAAAACATTGATTTGACTTGACTCTTTACAAACAAGTTGAGCCCCAAGCAAACTCTAGTAGTCTGATGTATTAGCTCAGGATTATCCTTTTTTATTTTTACATTCTTTTCAAAGCTTTTATCTTTCAGGCTTTTCTTGCTCCCCATGGCTGATGAATAAGCTGGAGAAGATTTTTTTTCCTGCTGCTGTTGCTTGCAGTTGTACTCTTCTTGCAAGTTGGGATTTTAATAACTCTCTCATCATAGTTTCGTACTGAACAGCCACAGATATCTTCATCTACAGCTATGCTGTCTACAGGAAGTGAGAAGAAGGCCCCATAAAATAGAAAAACAAATGAGCCGTGGTGGTGCAGTGGTTAGAATGCAGTACTGCAGACTACTTCTGCTGACTGCCAGCTTTTGGCAGTTCGATTCTCACTGACTCAAGGTTGACTCAGCCTTCCATCCTTCCCAGGATGGTAAAATGAGGGTCCAGATTGTTGGGGGGCAATAGGCTGACTCTGTAAACTGCTTAGAGAAGGCTGTAAAGCACTGTGGAGCTGCATATAAGTCTAAGTGCTATTGCTATTGCTATAAGAGTCAGAAGTGAAAAGCTCAAGGTTGTCCCACGGTCTGAACATTGAGCACATTTTGATGCTGTTTCACTCCTATTGCCACCCTTAGTTCCTGGCCTGAACCAAGCTCACAGAGACAATTTCTTGTAGTAATAGCGAAGGATCAATATTTCTAAAACCTTTTATTCAGATTGCCCTTTTTGCAGAAAGCATCTTACATCAAATATGTTATGTCGTTGGAAAAGTATAATTAAGTTCTCAGTGAAATGTAACCGAGCATACGTCATCAATGCCATCAACATTTTTAATATTATTTTAAACTATATTTTTAATGGTTTTATTATAAACTGCCTAGTCACTAAGGTGAGATGAGCGATGTAGACATTTTAAATAAATAGTCTTAAATTTGCTTTTAGGCAACACATTTTCTTGGATCAGTCCGATGCCTACTTCCTTTAAAAGCCCTAAAACTAGTGGCCAGTGCATTTGCTATGATTTTCATCCTGCTGCTAAGTGAATGCTTTCCACTCATAGTAGCAAGCAGAATGGATAATGAGGGACAGTAAGTCAGGAAAAAGGGCAATATAATGACTGACTCCAAGTTTTCAAAGGGAGGTGCACCAATTTTGGTGAAGATTTAGCAATCCAAATTGAGCAGAAATGCACAGCACAGTCTAAAATACAATGAAACATTTTTCAGCTGTTAAACCAGATGCTGCCAACGTAAAAAGGATTAGATTTGTTTCCTCTGTACACCCATTATCTCAAATTGGCTTCTTTTTGATGAAAAGAATGGCAGCTCCTAGGCTTTTAAAAAGCATTGTACTAATGGTTTGTCACTATGTCATTCCAAATCTCATTTCATGATAAAAGTCTAACCCCCCAAAAATCAGTATGACAGTTCTCTTTTTTGCATTGTTTTTAATTTTGTATATTATTTTTTGGCAAGTAAACAATTCTCAGAGGGCTTGTACTTAATATTAAACATCTCTATCGCTATCTCTATCTAATGTTCTATCTCTCTATCTCTATCTTTATCTCTAAGATCTCAGCTAAGAACTAATTCCTAGCTCCATATCCAGTCTGTGTTTTTGTCAAAAAGTTTGCAGTCTTTTAAAGCAGTGTATTCTGGAGGCTCTCCAGATCCTAAACATTTCTGTGATGTTAATTACTTTCAAAAGCTATTAGTTTTGCAGACATTTTGGTTCAATGCCAAGTGGTGTCTCTAGTTAAGTTGTTGTGTGTTCTGTTTTATATCAATTAATTGGTATTGTCCTTGTCTCAAGTCATGAAACTCCAGGCGTGTATTTGCCTTGACTGCATTCTGTTCAGGGTACACCAACTTTTGAAAGGTTCAGGTCAGGACCTTCTATACAAGGATCATGGGACCTGGCTATATTTCTCTTGTGCATCTTGATCCAGAGGAAGACATGTCAAAGTTTTTAATAGTAAAAGGTTTAGTAGTAAAAGGTTTTAGGTTTAAGGCAATATGTAGCATAAAGTAGACTGTTCAACAGTACCTGAAAAAATATATGTGGCAATCTGGCATTTCATAACATTTCCCCTAGATATCAGTAAAAGTCTCACACAGGACTAGTGGTTTGCTATAGCATTTGCCTGTTTATATTTTAACATTTTAACCCAGCATCCAGTACCAAAATAAAGGTAAAGGTAAAGGTTCCCCTGCACATGCGTGCTAGTCGTTTCCGACTCTAGGGGCCGGTGCTCATCTCCGTTTCAAAGCCGAAGAGCCAGCGCTTGTCCGAGGACGTCTCCGTGGTTATGTGGCCGGCATGACTAGATGCCAAAGGTGCACGGAACGCTGCTACCTTCCCACCGTAGTGGTCCCTATTTTTCTACTTGCATTTTTATGTGTTTTCGAACTGCTAGGTTGGCAGAAGCTGGGACGAGTAACAGGCGCTCACTCTGTTATGCGGCACTCGGGATTTGACCCGCCAAACTGCCGACCTTCTGATCGACAAGCTTATATTGATTTTTCAATTTCACATTGGGTCTGCAACATGGAACAAGGTTTTCAACCCCAAAGAGCCCCAAATCTCTCAGAGTTTACGATATAAAACTTAGACTTTGTAACAAATACTGGCTCAAAATGTACATAAATTTTGGCATAAGTTTAGTGGAGATACAACATGTTAGATCTTGTAGTTGGAAACTGAGCTATGCTCAGCCTCAGAATCCTATTTATTTATGTAAGTGTTTGCTTGTTTATTTGATTTGTATAGTCATCCATCTTACACAGCATATCCCTGGGTGGCTCATAAGCAATAGAAAAACAATAAAGGCAGTCAAAAACATAAAAGCCACTAAAGAACCTCCCACTGCCCTGAAACATAACATATCTCTGGACATTCAGAAAAAAATAGAGCTTTAGGGTCTCAGCCTCATACTACCCCAAGGCTTTTAGGGAAAACCAGTTCTTCTCAAATTTTTGGAAGGCTAAGAGAATAAAGTCCTGCTGAATCTCAAGAAGAAGGATGTTGCAAAAGGCAGGGACCATTACTGTACTGAGAAATTGCTGTCCAATAAGTAGTAAGCATGCTTTTCTGCTCTTATTGCCAAACATTTAGTCCTAATAAAGACTCTTACCTATACTCAGTCAGTTTTACTCTTTATTTTTCACCAGTGGTACTCGAGTCATTTCTTGTATCCTTTCATCTCCTTCAGCATCTTGGTAAACTATGGCATCCACCATCACCAATTCAAATTTTCTAACATGCATTTTAGCCCTTTTTTGTTCATAGTTAAACTTACAATTCCCAACATGTCTTTTATCAATCCCATTCCATAACATCAGGCCACTTTAGCTACTACAGTAAATTTTCTCCCTTTCTCTAACTTCCTAAACACACAACATAACTACTTTTCTTTTATTTCATTAATTTAATGAAACTAATATACATTCCACTTATAATATAACCCAGTTCTTAGTCTTGCATATATTATGGCAGATAACAAACAAGGGTATTCAACAAATGTGAAAATGCGTTAAGATCTTTAAATATGTGTTGTGAAATATTTCATAGATTATAGCACAATACCTGGTACTCTGAGACAAATTCCCATGTATTGAGACTCAATCCAAAGAAATTGTGCATCGGATTGAAGCCTCATTGGGACAGAGTTTCAGAATTAACACTTTCAGAGTGAGCCTCTCCAGACATTCTTCATCCTACCTTCTATTTCATTTCTGTCTAGGAATTTTTTTCCAGTCAGATATTGGGAAGTAGAACCATAAAACAATGGGATGAGGTAACTGTTTCCAGGGGGAAGGATCTGTAATGAGCTAGTGCCACATCTGGCAGAGGAAACCTTCTTCAACTTTTTATTTTGACAACTATGGCAGCAAAATAAATTGCTTTTCCAGATGGAGGAATATTATATCCATAGCTCTATAGAACGTTTGATGATGTCTCCGTTCATAGGAAGTGGAATTAATCCACAGGAGTCTTTTCCTTTACCCCATTCATTGGTTCTCTCTCTCTCTCTCTCTCTCTCTCTCTCTCTCTCTCTCTCTCTCTCTCTCTCTCTTTTTCTGGAACCTTCACTCCATTCACTTACATGGGGTGAGGGAAAAGAGGCTGCAATATGAAAAGAAAAGCAGAGGTACATGTGGTGTTATGTTTGTGACAAATACTGTAAACGTGAGGCCTCTTCAAGCTTGGATGTGTCTATCTATCTTCAACAAAGTCTAAATAGTAATACTGTACGATAAAAGAGAGAATGACTACATATCATGGAGAACAATATTCTATTTAATCTAATTTAGATTAAAATCATTTTTTCCTGACCCCACTTCCCTCTTGTTCTTAACCCATCCTACAGTCTGAAAAAAATGGTGCAGCCCTTTTTAGACACAGAGAGCCAGTCTACCTTTTGTGGCCCTTACTCTCCCTCCCACAAAGCTTAAGGCCTTTTGGATCTTCTGGGGTGACTGGGAACTAAAATTCAGAAAAACGTAAAGAAAAACAAAGGGGTGGGTGGGCATCATTTGTTCCCTTTTAGGAGAGCTAGGTGTTAGAAGCTAGATGTTTCTAAAAGTTCTACAATCTTTGGGGCTTTCGTTTTGCCTCTTAACTCCTTCAAAAGCAGAAAGAAAGGGGGAAATTGGAAAAGATCAAGCCGCTCTAATGATGTTCTAAAGCTTCTTGGCCAGGGCCGCTGAGCCCCTCCTAGGAAGGGCACAAGAAAAAGAGAGAGGAAGGGCTGCCCCCTTCAAAATACAGGGTTTTTATTGGCTGAGGCAGCCTCCCAATTGTAATAAGTGACTCAGTTATTTAGCATCTCAGAGACACAAGCGACATAGGAAATATTATTGCTATGTGCACTGCATATGTCTTTATTAGCCAGCCATGGAAAATAAGATGATCCCTGAAGTCTGTTCCACAGCCAGAGGCATTCATAGTAATTCTTCCAACTATATGGAATATATTAATATTCTCCAAATGGATGTATAGGGACTGCACTTTCCTTTTGGCTAACTAAAATTCTGGAAATTATAGGTTAACACATCTAGAAGCCTTCCAAAAATTAGGAATTGTTGCAAGATTCTTCATTATTACATGCAAACTTAGTTAACCATGTACAGTTAAATTAAATCTTTTTGGATCTTAATATTCTGGATATTTTACTTGAAGCTGTGAAGCTGGTTCTAGCCCTTTTTCCTTAATTAGGTGTTTTTGTCTCAGAAGATCATCTTTATTTTCTTTGGCTTTCTTTGATTCAGTGGACCTAATAGTTTTCATTATAGAAAGCACTGTGTTTTAGTTGCTGTGAAACAAGTACTCAAGACATGAGCCTCACTAAGATGCCTTTCAAGAATGAACAGCCTAATACAGCCATGGACAGAACTGGTTGTAGAACCCAACCAGATAAATGACAAATTTCTGCTTGCTTGTCTCCTAACAAGATGGTGAGAGGATTTTGACTTTTCTCTTGTTGTCTGACTGTTTACAGTGAGACAAATTATAGCGCTAGTAAACCTCAAGTAAGAGCCAGCAGCATTATGTAATCCATCTGTCAACTTCAATTTGGGTCATCAAATAGAGCAAAGAAATTCATTGAAGACAACTGTAAAAATGCTTGAAATATTATTATGCTTTTATGCACATACGAATCACCATTTTGTGGTGTGTGAGACATGACTGAAGGATGATTTTATTCCAGGCCTGTACCCGTATTTCCCATCTAATGATTTAGTTTTGGAAGAAAAAATTCTCTTTACTAGACTTTATGTAATGTCTGTGGAGATCTTATTAGAAGCTTCATCAGTTCTGATGGTGGGGGGATAGGTACTGACAATTGAGACTGGATGGTGGGGGTATGGAAGATTATATTTCTTTGCAGTCATCTGCATTAAACCCCCCCCCATCCTATCAGAATATATCCTTCCATTCCCCCATCCTCAGAACTGATGAAGCTTCTTGGATGAGGAGCAAAATATTTTCTTCTTCTTCTTCCTCAAGGAAAAAAAACAGTCCAGTTGCCTTTTGAAAAAGTACCTTTGAGAATTGATGCAATGTTGATTGTATGAAACCATAGTTTGGCAAAATATGTTTGATAAAAAAGGAAAACTATCTGTAAAATGCCTTTAATGTCTTATGCTCTTTTGGAGATGCATTTCCAACTGCATACAAAAGGCTAGTGTGTGTTGTGACATTTAGAATATCAAGAGATATACATTATGTACTTATTTTATCTTGCCATTAATATATTTTATATCCAGAGGTAATTTCTGGGTGCTTCTCTTACTTTGGTAGCTTTAAGAAAGAACCTACCAAGACAATGCTCAAACAATTTTGATGTTAAAGCATGCATTTTAGTACTATTGTGATAAGGGCACGTTTCCATATTTGAAAGTATATGAACGCAGCTTCCTGGCCCTCTGTCGCAAAGAAAATATATTGAAGCACAGTTATATACCAAACTACACTTACAAAAGCCTTATTTAGAAGTTATTTTTCTTTATTTATTCCTGTTCTATTAAGATGGAGGCATTATTTCTTAACTGGGATTTATATAACAATACTTTTAAAATATGTGCAATGTCAACTCTACAAATGAGCATAGCTGTAGTCATTTTCATTCTTATTCTAGGTCGCCACATAGAACGGAGGGAGGTGGGTTGCCCAGGTGCTTTGTTAGTCAAAATAATCTTTTGCCCCGTGGGAACCAAGGTCAGTGGCTGCTCCTGAGACTAGGGACTGGATGTTGCATAAAAAGCCCATATTGGGGAATGTAGTTGCTTGCATACTTTTATGGGTGGGACATTTAACTTTATGTTGGGGAATTGTTACTTGTGTATCCAGACTTGGTTTCACTCTGGACTGTGTAGATATTTTGTAACTAATGAACATGTTCCTTGAGGAATTTGCAAGCCTCGGAGTTCTGCTTTCTTCATCTCTGTCTATCGGAACCATAACATTAAACCAATTCACGTAAAACTTCATTTTCTCAGGGTGCTGGGCCACGACCGCCTACCCATTTACTTTTGGGAGAGTGGTAAAGACTTGGCGAAGATTTGAAATGGAGGAGAAGTATTGTGTAGTGGGTTCTCAACCGCATGGCAATATGACAGACAAAGGGTTCAGCATGGCAGCTCTTTATTAGTGGAAGTACTGAACAGAACAATAGGGTTACCTGTGCCCCTTATATACCTGGCCAGGTCTGCTTGTGGTCAATCCCTTTATCTGGTTTTCCCACCGCGCACTAGACAGCCAATCCCATCACAGTACAGCACCACCTGATGGTATCAGTGAGCCGCTGCTTATGTTCATTCATCCCCGTACATAACACCCCTTTCCCCATAATAACAAACAATAAACAATATTTCCTGAACACATATTTCACTGGTGATGATTAGACACGTCGAGTCCTTCCTTATGTCCTTACATAGTCCTCCAAATAGGCAGGTGGCCTATGAGCCCTGGGTTGCTCCCCATCCTGGACAGCCGTGTCATGAGTTGAGTCCTGGCTCTGGGGCTTAATGACCACATTGTCATGGTGAGCCAGGGCCTGTTGTTCCTGTTGTTGTTCAGCCCTGCCCACTCTCTCTGGTATCAGTTCAGTGTCCGTGAGATCCTCCTCCATTCCAGAACCCATTGTTTTTGGTTGAGTGGGCCAGTCGACCTGTGACTTTTCAGGAGCCTGCTTCCTGATTTGGTCTATATGTTGTCTGACCTGACGGCCCCCCTCAACCTCTACAATGCAAGACAAGGGCCTCGTTCTGTCAATCACCACCCCCTGAATCCACACATTTCCCGGCCCATAGTTTCTGACCCAAACCAGATTGCCAGTGTGTAGTTTCCTGGTGGGTATGGGTTGTTCCGTCTCTGCAGCCACTTTGTCAGGGTGGAGTCTGTCCAACTTAGTCATGAGCTGTCTGCCCCAATGCAGTTCTGTAGGACTCTTACCAGTGGTTGTACACGGTGTGGTGTGTTGTGCAAGAAGGAATTGGGCCAACCTTTGGTGCCAGTCTCCACTGATGATGCATCTTAATGAGACCTTGGTTGTCCTCACCATACGTTCTGCTTGCCCATTGGACGATGGGTGGTAGGGTGCGGAGGTGACGTGTCTAATCAAGTTGGCCCTCGTGAAACCCTGGAAATCAGCAGATGTGAATTGCAGGCCATTATCTGAAACTATCACATCAGGCAGGCCATGCATAGCAAAGAGTCCCCTGAGCACCTGGACCATCTTGGCTGTGGTCATGCTAGTAACTGGTACTACCTCCAGCCATTTGGAGTAGCTGTCAACTACCACTAGGAAAATTTGACCTTGAAAAGGGCCAGCATAATCAATGTGGACTCTAGACCACGGTTTGTGTGTCTCCTCCCACTTGGTCACTCTTATTTGGTATTGATAGGAAGTGAGAGGTCGGGCCCTCATACCCTGCTTTGCAGGATTCCACAGATCTTGGTACTTTCTCTTCTTATGTTTAACATCTACATGAAGCCTCTGGATAAGATCATCTGCCACTATGGACTGCGATACCAACAATATGCTGATGATGCCCAGCTATATGTCTCAGCCCAGTTAAGTGATGCTGTGACCTACCTCTCACAGTGTTTGTGGAGTCTATTAAGGGCTGAATGGGGAGCAACAGGCTGAAACTGAACCATGGCATGATAGAATGGCTCTGCGTTTGGGGATCTTTGGTTCATAAAGAATTGCCATCTTTGGTCTTGGATGGGTTTGGCACTGCCCCAGACAGACAAAATGTGTAATGTGGGGTTCCTCCTGGACTCCCAACTCCTGCTCAAGGAGCAGGTGGAAGTCTTGCCCAGGAGGGCCTTTGAATAACTGTGGCTGGTGCACCAGTCATGCCCTTTTCTGGACCAAAAATCCCTGTTCACAGTCACTCACGCACTAGTCCAGGGGTAGGCAACCTCGGCTCTTTTATGACTCATGGACTTCAACTCCCAGAATTCCTGAGTCAGCATAGCTGACTCAGGAATTCTGGGAGTTGAAATCCATGAGTCATAAAAGAGCCGAGGTTGCCTACCCCTGCCCTAGTCACTTCCCATCTTAACTATTACAATGTAGTCTACATAGACTTGCCCTTGAAAAGTATCTGGAGGCTCCAATTGGTTCAAAATGCAGCACCACACATGGTTTTGTGCGGATCCTGATGTGCACAAGTGTCATGTCTCCTGTGGGAGCTGCATTGGTTGCCAATTTGCTTCTGGGTACAATTCAAGATGATAGTTGTCACATTTAAAGCCCTGCATGATTTGGGGGGGGGGCGTTATTTGGAGGACTGTTTTCTCCCAGGTGCATCTACTTGACCTACCAGAGCAGGGAGGCAAGGAATGCTGCAGATCCCTTCTTCTAAGAGGTACATCTGGCAGAACCCAGAAGGGCCTTCACCGTGTGGAACATCATCCCCACAGAAATACGTAAGATTGGCCCCCACCTTTGCAAGGCCCTGAAGGTTTTGCCAATAGACCTGAGGAACCCAGAGTGGGATGGAGTCCATCAAGTGGCTTATTAGTTGTCACCAGGGGATGGGGTTGTTGCTTTTTATTGTTTATATTGTGTATTTATTTTTGTAAACTGGCCAGAGTCACTGAGATAGAGTTGGGCAGCCGTACAAATGTTCATAGACAGACAGACAGACAGACAGTATTGAATGAGCTGGGCCCTCATTGTTTACTGTGGGAAGAAGTGTGCCAAATGTTGCTGTTTCCTTTAGATGCCTGTCAAACAGACCCATAAGAGGCATTCCAGAAGGTATGTGTTTGACCTCAAAGAGGCCTGCCAAACAAGATTTTTTGGGCTTCATTAGTTTGTATATTTCTGATGCAGCTCAGGAAACATTGTTCTCTTTAGAATGAGTTTTTCTCTTTATATTAATAGAGATATTTTAACAGCTTACATGTATCTTTTTTATTGTACGCCAAAGCTTGAGTGCATTTTAATGGAAGTAATGGGGAAATTGCCCAGCATGAAAACATTCTATTCTGGATCAGTTAATGTGGCAAGAAAAGCCCTAGAGAAATAGAGAAAATTTGTTAAATTAAAGAGAGAAAATATTTTGTGTATGTGCATTTGTGTGTAAATTCTGTGGCTTGAAAGAAGTCACCAGTGAAAAGAAAAATTGGCTCTAAGACCTGTTTCAAACAGATTTTCTTTTAATGATTTGGGAAAGGAAGCAGGAATGGGTTGATGAAATTTGCAGATGATACAACATTTGGAGAGATTGCTAATTCAGAAATGGATTAGAATTTATGCAGAAGGAATGAAACGGAACCTTTTCAACTGGAGTAAAAAAAGAAGAAGATAGTACTACTAACCATATGCTATGCATCTGGAGACAAAGAATGATGTATGTGTATAGGAGGGAGGGTTAATTTAAAAATCTTACTGTTCTTTCCAATAGTGTTGAATCAAACATAGTAAAGAATACTCCCGTGTGCTTGGGAGTAAACGAAATAAAACCCTTGTTTCCAGGTTTTGAAGGACTACTTGTGAGAAAAGAGGCGTTCAGTGAGCCCTTTTCCTTGAACAGATTATTTCTTCCTCAGCACTCTCCTCACTGTTGTTCATTTGATTCTCCCTCGGAGCCCAATCGATGCTGCATTCCAAACAGCTGCTCTTTCTCCTTGTTCACCTACTCCAAGGAATTCACTGAACAGACATCATCATTTACTTTACTTTACTTTTACTTTTATTAAATTTGTATACCACCCTTCTCCCAAAGGACTCAGGGCGGTGAACAGGGCATATATAAATAACAAATACAAAAATTAAAAAGGAATTAAACCAGTGCCCAGTTAAAAAATACAATAACAATAAAAGACCCATTAAAAACCCTAACGTTCCCCATCAGGCCAGACCAGCTAGTTCAAATAAGTGGGTCTTCAGACCGCACCGGAAGGAGCGAAGGTCCGATGCCATCCGGAGCTCAACCGGCAGTTGGTTCCGTAACGCCGGAGTGCCCACAGAGAAGGCCCTCCCCCTGGGGGCCACCAGTCGACATTCCCTGACCGGAGGCACCCTGAGGAGGCCCTCTCTGTGGGAACGCACAGGGCGGAGGGGAGTTGATGCCGGCAGCAGGTGGTCCTCGAGGTACCCCGGACCCATGCCATGTAAGCTGAAGTCCTTCATTTATAGGGAGAAGAAGAGCAAATCCAGGGGACTCCAGAGATTGGCCACTGGGCTTGCAATGGAGATACGTTTTGACCCCTCGTTGCTAACTTCTGATAACTTTTCCATTTCTGAATGAAGTGAATTCAAATTCTGCATCAGGAAACCCTGCAGGACAGAAACAAGAGGAATATAAACTGGAGCATAATTACTAAGACCAGGACTGGTTTCATGTAGTTCTGGAATCTCTAGGTGACGGGGAAAAAAACCCCTGATCTTTGTGTCATAAGGAGAGGGAGAAAGGATGTGTAATGAAGTTTGTTTGCATAACAAACTATGTGGGTGTATGTGTGTGAAGGTGTACTGTATATGGCCTTTTAGTTGTTTATGTATGATGGCATTCTAAATGCTGAGCATCAAAGCTGGAGGGTTCCCCATGTTTCATATCACATCATAATTGCAAAGTTTTGCAAAGTTTTTCCCTTGCACCTTCTACTGGATACACTTCTCTCAATCATATAGTGCTGGCTGCAAACCAACCCTGGTACTTTACACATACCAAACGGTCCAGGTTGCTTTGCAACCTTGGGAAACAGCTTTCCTTTCTAGTCACTCCTTTTTGAATGAAGCAGGTTTTAATTGTGTTTTTAAACCCATGTTTAACTCTCAGTTCGCTAAAACAAATTGCCCTCTGGACTGTTATGCCTTAGGCTACACAGGTAACAGTGCATTTCTAAATGATAAAATACAAGATTGCACCATCAACGACCAGTCATGGAGGATAAAAAGTTTGCAGACAGGCACAGATCATTCAAGAGCCATTGGGTAACGTGAAGGGAAACACACTCCTTTTTACATTACCAGAGATAACTAATCTCGTATTATCTATGTGATCCCTACCCAGGACTTCAGCTTGTTAGAGGTATTTCTTTGTTTCATTTCAGCATTTACCTCTTGAAGACGTAAACAATAGAAGAATGGGGCAATGTAGGCAGTTAAGTCTCAAAATGATGAATGTTGTTGATGCATCATGTTGATACATAGGTGATACTTACAGTATCTACTGAAATTCTAACTAGCTTCCAATATGGGAGGTATATGTGGCATGGGAAACTTTCTTTCAGCAATGAGTTTTGCTAGCAATGAGACAGTGGTTGCATTAGTACAGCCGTTCCCAACCTTTTCTATACCCCGTACCACTAGAACGTTTCTGATATATTCTTGCACCCCTTGCAAAAGTAATACTGGTTTATGCATATACACTATAATTCTGAAACTTCTAAACCTACGTTTTCGCACCCCCTGGAATACCGTCTTGCACCCCTGGTTGGGAACCCCTGCATTAGTAGGATTAACAGAGTGCCAGGAATCATTCTATGTATTAATTCCTGGATTTGTAACAGAGAAATAGCAAAGACCTCTTCTTCTGCAATTGTTTGTTACAGCATATTCTCTGGTCTGGGCAGGCTTGTGATCACAGTTTCAGTGTCATTGGATTACATTAGCCTGCATTTTGCCATTTTAATGTCAATTCTTCCAGTATGGATGCATCATTTTACAGTCTTCAGTGCTAGGTTTTATTTTTAATCACCCCAAGTAATTTATGAGAGCCAGTTTGGTTTAGTGGTTAAGCACCAAGCTAGAAACTGGGGGACCATAAGTTCTAGTCCTGTCTTAGGCATGAAGCCAACTGGGTGATCTTGGACCACTCATACACACTCAATCCTAGGAAGAAAGCAATGGCAAACCACTTCTGAAAAACGTTACCAAGAACAATGTAGGAACTTGTCCAGGCAGGAAAAATACAAAAAACCTGATTTAAAGGCATGCACACGTGTGTGCGCATGCACGTGCGCGCGCACACACACGCACACACAAAATTTATGGTTGTCAGAAAATATTGTCACCTTGCTCTATATTTTCATGGAATATTCTCCCATTCTCATCAACAACTATAACTTTGGAAGAACTTCATTATTTCAATCCCTTATAGTGAGAACCCAACTATATGTACATGTGGAAGACCAGTGAGAACCAATTTGGATTAGTAAAGAGGGACAATACAAAGAAGGCAATCATATCTAACCAATAGCTTACTGTGTTTGCAAGAGGAAAAGTGAGGTGATTATGAGGTGTTTCATATTATGGGCTTTATTTTTAACTCCATTTCCTTTTACTGTAGGCCCATCGCATAGTCCTTTCTATTCCCATCAAAATCAGCTTTTATTTTCCACACACCTTTTAATCTAACTGATCCATGTTTTCTTTTACTACATTCTTTGCAACTGAATTTTTCTCTATATATGTAATATGCATTTGTTACATAAATAAATGGAAAAAAATTCTTTCACCCTAAGTTTTTGCAGCAATCACCTTTTTATATTCCATTCCATTGTAATGTAAGGAAAATGAAGGTGAAGAAGCTTTGCTGTTGTGGAATAGCCTCCCCATATAATTAATATTTTCATTGTTCCTTTTAATATTTCAGAAGCTGTTTAAGATGAAATTCTTCTGAAGCATGATTACTAAATTGCTTATTATCACTTTGTTTACTTTGTTTTGAATTTACTCAAATTGAGGTTACTTGTGTTATTAAATTTTGGAAATTTAAAAATATAGTTTTATGACTTTATTTACTTTTCATTATTATTATTATTATTATTATTATTATTATTATTATTATTATTATTATTATTATTATTATTATTATTAAAATCATGTGAAAAAGAAAGTACACCCTCTTTGAGCTCCGTGGTTTTATGCATCATGACACAGTAAAAATAATCAGGTCCTTAGCGGTTAGCTTTATTTTTGTAAAATAAATAACATGGTGTAATATGTCACATGTTGTTGTTCCTCTGAGGTTGCATTTACCATATCTACTATTAAGAACTGCTGACGACCAGCTGATTTTTGCCATGTTCTGATAGGTAAAACCATAGAACTCAAAGAGGGTGTACTTTCTTTTTCACAACTGTACCTTAATATTTTTGCAATTTTGACTAGTAATTATTTGTTTTCAATGTTATTTGTATTTACTATTGACATTTTTACCAGTAATGGATGTTTCCTGTTAACTATTTTGTAAATCATCGTAAGCCTATATTGATTTGGGAATAAATCAGTATAATAAATAAATATTTTTTCTCATCCAGAGATGCTTTCACTTCATCATTTCACCATTCATTTTCATATTTCCTATTAGCATTTTCCATTTACTTCTGGGGCACTTGGTAATATATTTCTTTTCTCTCCATCCCAAGCAGTTTCTATATCTTCTTTCTTTAAATCTATTTTCCATTCAGTCTATTGGAAGCTTCAGTTAACTTCTAATACTTTTTCACACAGATTCATATTTTCTCCTGATGCAATCGTTCTATTTTCACTCTAGTTTCTTTTACATCTTTTTTTTTAAAAAAATATTTTCTCTTCAACACTCCTGACACTATTTAATAATGGTTCTGTCCTGCATTCAGAATCTCTTATCATCTATATATCCTTCACTAATTCTCTGTCTTCATCATAGATAATATAATCAAACATGTTTAGACTTACTTTCCTTTCCTTGCCAGGTGTATCCAGAAGAGCCGTGGTGGTGCAATGGTTAGAACACAGTATTGCAGGCTAACTCATTGCAGCTCGTTCCAGGAGTTTGATTCTGACAGATTCAAGATTGATTCAGCCTTCCATCCTTCCGAGATCACCAAAATGAGGACCCAGATTGTTGGGGGCAATATGCTGACTCTGTAAAACACTTAGAGAGGGCTGTAAAACACTATGAAGTGGTATATAAGTCTAAGTGCTATTGTTATCCATGGATAGTCTTATGTTCAGACCATCTATTTAAAAAATATACAATTTCCTAATCAGATGTTCACCATTCTTTCATCACCTTCATTAATTTTTGTTATGTTCTTCTTTTACCTAGTTTCAAACACATAATCTATCTTCTTTTCTTTAATTTCTCTACCTAATCGATGTATCTTACATTTACTCTTTTTTAAATCTCAAGCTTGTTATCTTATGCTGTTTATCATCTACTCTTTTTACATTTCAAGTTTCAATATTCCACATGCCATGATGGATTTACAGATATTGACTATCATCCAACATGGCTTTGGCCAATAAAGACTTTTGCGTAATATTTTCAGGAGGCATAAAAATGGTAAAACATGGTATTAGTCTCAGTTGTACCCGTGCTATATGCAACATTCCTTGCCCAAAGTAAGTACTGTGCAATGCTGCTGGCTGGTTTTGTCACATTTTAATCAATATGCTGCAATTTGCAAACGATTCTCATGCTATTCTATTCAAGACAGGATCTCTGAACACTAATTTGCAAATCACCCTGCTATAGCACATATCCAATCAAAATGGAGGTACATGTTATTTACTGATATGTAAAATATTAAATAGTCCTGTTGCTAAGTTATGGATTATTTTCTCATCACAGCAGTGAATATGAATGCTGATTCTGTGTATAATATAGCAGTTTGTGTCATGCTGAGTGACAGCAACAGTAGCATTATCTGCCTCTGATTCATAAAAAGCTCATTTAATTTCTGTAGTTTTGTTCAGCAGGGGGTCCAGCATTATGCAATGCTATGCAATGCCATTTATATACTGTATATATATAAAATCCCATGTGCTATTTTTATCTATGCATAAAATGTAAAAATACATAAAATAAACATGCATGAAATCCCATTTAAAAGACAACACTTCCCACATTAGTCCGCTAAACTGATGCTTTACTGTGTTCACATTCAGGCAGGGTCTGTCTGACAGGACTGAGTTCATTCAAAAGATTTTCTAGAGCAGGGGTGTCAAACTCAATTTCATGGAGGGCCGCATCAGCATTGCGGTTGCCCTCAGGGGGCTGGGTGGGTGTGGCCTGGGTGGGTGTGGCCTACCAGGTGGGTGTGGCTAGAGTGCGCATGGCCTACTGGGTGGGCGTGGCCAGCTCTACATCGTTCGCATCAAGGGTGCCTATGGGGGCCTGGGCAGGAGTGGGACAGATCTGGGGGTCTCTGGCAGAAGGAGGGTCTCTGGGCCAGGGCCAAGGCAGTGGGGGCCGTTCCCTCACTGTTTCCAGGATGGCTTCGCGGGCCGCATGAAACCACTTCACGGGCCGGATCTGGCCCCCGGGCCTTGTGTTTGACATGTCTGTTCTAGAGGCTTATAATTTGTCAGACCACCTACTCAGTGAGATCCAGGAAGCCATGCCTGCATATCTCTATTAACCAGAATCCACTGTAGCAGCCTGTCTCTACTAAATGTTTAAGCTGTTGGGTTCAGAGGGCATTGCTTAGATAGATACTTAGAAGGGAGGCAACTGATCTGAAAAGGAAAAAATAATGCTTCTTTTCCCAACTAAATTTAGCCTTACAAGAAGAAGGTGGCTTTGCAATAAGGTGGGTGGATTCGCCCACTGTTTTATTATGACTGCAAAAGGTGAGATAAGAAAAGGTCAGTGGCAGGAGATTATTTCAGAGTTGGAAGAAATCTTAAGTCTTTCTATTAGTGCATTGTTTAGTATAGTACCAATGGCAAAAACAAAAGTATCAATGGCTAAGAGATGTAATTGTGATTATTAAGAATGGTTTTGGTTGCCACATCTTAAAAAAGGATGTTACACTAACAAAATGTACAGAAACAAGAAATAGTCATAAAGAGACCGCAGCAATATTTGAAGAGTTGAGATTACATTATTTTCGCTTTTAAGTTTAGAAAAGCCACAATAAAGGTATTGTGTAAAATTATGTAAAATGCATATCTATTTTTCTTTCAAAATGCTAACGTGGAAGATTCAGAATAAATAAAGACAGCCTTGTGATGTCACCACATAATCAAAGTGGGGTATTTGTTACTAGAAGACATTACTGGAAAGGATTTGCACAACCCTGAAAAGGGGATTAAAAACCGTCACAAGGAGTAAGGCTAACAACAGTTGTTAGTCAGAAATCCCCCCCCCGCCCACCACCTCTGAATTTCATTAAGGAACATCTGCAGTTACTATTTTCTTTGTACTTTTCTTGTGAGACTATCTTTGTGGAAAACTAACTACAAAGTTCTAGAGCCTTTATGAGTCTAAACCACGGACAAACTGATACAGTCTGGAGACCAGGGTTTTCTCTAACCCATGAAAATATCAGCAAGTTTGTAAAGCAGCCTCACTTTGATGCCTTTGAGATTATAAATCCCATAAGGCTTTTGGAAGGAACCATTTTGCAGAAAGTTATATTAACCAAGAACAACCAATTAGTTCAAAATACAAAAAATTACCTGAGTGTCAGGGCTGGGCTCCAGTTTATTCTCTGTGTTGATATTTATAACATTTCTATTTTTGCCACAGTTTGAGCAAAACTTTAACTCCATTTCCTATTCGCCCACTTATTATGTATTTCCTTCCACGTTAGTGGCCATCTTAATCACAACAGCACAATGGCTGCTACATGTAGTAAGCTGATTAGTGGCTAGCTTTGTGATAGAGAAACCATTTCAACAAGCTCAACTTTTACTACTATACACTCCATTATAATTATACATGGTTTTCACCAACTGCATAACTCAATTTCATGATATTATGTGCTTGTGATCTGGAGCTCACACTTTCAGCTAATTGTTGCTCACTCCAAGCAAATGCATAGGTGAAGACAGAATTCCCACTCACTTTCTGTTTCAAATTGCCCACCTGCTCCATGTCCTTCAGTTACCAATCCTCTATGACAGGCATGTCAAACTGCCGGCCCACAGGCCAGATGCGTCACACCGAAACCGCACCCACCCCATTGCCTTTGAGATTATAAATCCCATAAGGCTTTTGGAAGGAACCATGTTGCAGAAAGTTATATTAACCAAGAACAACCAATTAGTTCAAAATACAAAAAATTACCTGAGTGTCAGGGCTGGGCTCCAGTTTATTCTCTGTGTTGATATTTATAACATTTCTATTTTTGCCACAGATTGAGCAAAACTTTAACTCCATTTCCTATTCGCCCACTTATTATGTATTTCCTTCCACGTTGTTGTTGTTAGTTGCGAAGTCGTGTCCGACCCATCGCGACCCTATGGACAATGTTCCTCCAGGCTTTCCTGTCCTTCCACGTTAGTGGCCATCTTAATCACAACAGCACAATGGCTGCTACATGTAGTAAGCTGATTAGTGGCTAGCTTTGTGATAGAGAAACCATTACAACAAGCTCAACTTTTACTACTATACACTCCATTATAATTATACATGGTTTTCACCAACTGCATAACTCAACTTCATGATATTATGTGCTTGTGATCTGGAGCTCACACTTTCAGCTAATTGTTGCTCACTCCAAGCAAATGCATAGGTGAAGACAGAATTCCCACTCACTTTCTGTTTCAAATTGCCCACCTGCTCCATGTCCTTCAGCTACCAATCCTCTATGACAGGCATGTCAAACTGCCGGCCCACAGGCCGGATGCGTCACACCGAAACTGCACCCACCCCATTGCCGGCAATGGGGAAAAAGTCCGGATATGTCACGTGATGTCACGAGTTTGACATGCCTGCTCTATGAAGTACAGGACTTACCTCTTTCTTCATGAAAAATGGGTAAAGTTTTAGGACTCTCCTCCCCAAGTCCATGCATTTGTCCACATGGAACTGATTATATTTGTCTAGCAGCTTGCACAACATTCCTTACAGTACTGTAGGCCACTATAGAATAGTTGAATGGGAAGACTGATTTTTGAAATTAGTAACAAATGCATGAAAAAGCTTCAACTTCCTTCTGTTCATCATTGTGCGAGATCAGATATATATATATATATATAACATGAATGAATGAATGAATGAATGAATGAATGAATGAATGAATGCATATGTGTTCTAGTGGCAGGGATTCTTAGGAAGCAACTGGTAAGCAAAATTATATATAATGAAATATTCGTGTAACAATACTTCAATATTAGACCAGCAACACTTTATTCATTCTGATATTACACATATTTATAATGCATTTTACAAAAGCTACCATAATCTCATTGCAGGAAGGCGCTTCTGTTTACATTCTTGCTCTGTTGAATTGTAATGTTTTACAAATGGGAAATGCAGCCTGCTTTGTTCATGGAAAAGGCCTGTAAGGTGGAAAGTATGGTCCTCACTTAACGGCAATAATTGGGACCAGAATTTACATTGCTAGGCGTTGTGGTTATAAAGCAGACATCACATGACATTTCTTAGTGACAACAATCCCAGGAGTCCCTATTACTGTTTGTAGTGTATGCCTTTAAAGCATACATGGAAATGTCAGCACAGCAGGGGGCTGGACAGCTCCAGGCTATAACCGCTTTGGCGGGAAAGCCTGAATAGAGCGAGTCATTGACAGCTCCAGGGCATGGTCAGCTCTGGCGGGAAGCCAGGGTTTAAATCCATTGGCCACCTGCACTGGCGGGAAGCCCAGGTTTAAATCTATTGATCACCATTCACCTGGGCAGGTATAAAGAGACGCCAGGTAACCACTTTGCTCCAGCTTCATTTCTGACTCAATAAAGAAATACTACACAGCTTGGCAAAGATTTCAGCGTATTTGAAAGATCAATCGCAACAGAGATATACTGTGGAGTGGAAGAGATGGATAGATTATATTCAGAATAAATATGGGACTAAAAAGTTTCACTTAGCATTTGAATAAGTAGCGGATTTATATGATGTATAATTAGCTCGTAGTTATTTTATTAAGAGTTAAAGTGCGATAGAATTTAATATCTTATTGTTGTTTGCATATTTTAGATTATGTTTGTTTGTATTTTTATACCCTGTATTTAGCTCTGGGAAGTCGGGGAGGGGGGAGGGGAGGGGAGAGTTGGGGAGGTTTGGGGAGAGGGGAGGGGGAGGGGAGGGGTTTTGTATTCCAAAATGTACTGTAAAACTTTTCAATAAAAAAAAGAAATACTACACAGCTCAAGTGTCTGTCTCTCCATTCAACCACGCGACATTGCACTGGCGACGAAGGCGGGATTCTGCACCGGACAACGCTAGCCGCGGATGGAATCCAATTGGCAGCCCCGGACCAAGATGCAGGACGACCGAGACGGTGGAATGGCACAACTGGGTCAGTATCCCCTTTTCTTTTTTTTTTTATTGAAAAGTTTTAACATACAATTTTTCCTTTAAAAATCCCCCCTCCCCCTCCCTTCTCCCTCCCCCCCTACCTCTCCCCCCTCCCCCCTCCCCTCCCCCGACTTCCCAGAGCTAAATACAAGGTATATATATATAAAAAACAATCATAAACAACCATATACTAACAACCATAAACTCTAAAATCCATCACTCTCTAGCTTATATAGGATAAAACAAACCTTAGTGATATTAAATATATATAAAAAAACTAAAATAGAAAAAGAAAAAGATCTTTACTCAAATAAATTTTCTTAATCCCAGTCCTTATTCATATTAATTTCAAAAAAAAAAAAGGGAAAAGAAGAAAAAAACTTTCACCTGCTATTTGCATTCTCCCACCTTTCTCTAATTTCCAAACAAATTCTCACTTACGTACCAAAAACGCTTATCTCTGTTAATCTTAATAATCTCCATCCAAACTAAACTATAATCTAAAATAGTTCTTGCGTGAATCACGCCAAATGTCTCACAGTTCCAAATCATCCTTAAGTTCAAATAAGTTCAAATAAAAAGAGTATATATATAAAAAAATGTTTTTGCAATCTCTAAAACAACTTGTTATTAATTAGGAGCTTACATACCCACTCTTAGTTCAACACATACTTTAAGTCCATAACCCTAATATACTTTTCTAGCAAACAAATAACATCAATCTTAAATTGTATAAAATATAAAAAAAGAAAAAAAAACTTTCTTTCTCCTCTATAATAATTTTACTCCATTGACATTCTAATCTAAAAATTTAATCAGCAATCTTAACGCCCCAAAACTTTTGGAGCACCTCTGTCATGACCCCCAAAACTTCTTTAGACCGCTCTCCTCCTACATCTTCATTGTAGGCACACTTTGAAGATTCCATAACTTTCCGCTGGTCTTGCTCTTGCTCTCGTCTCGCTCTTCTTAGGGCGGCACGCGTCATCTTCTGGCCTCCTGCAGCAACCGATGAGACTGTAGCTTGATCCCCTCCAACACCATTGTCCTCTGTCTGTCTGTCTGCAACATCTTGAAACTTTCCCACACCGTGTCCTTTTGCAACTTCCAAAAATGATAGGGGGGTTGCTTTTAACACATTACTATAAAAATCACTTGCCTGAGCCACAGTAACCAAACGATGTCTTTTACCTTCGTACGTTGTCACCAACCCAACTGGAATCTCCCATCTGAACTTAATATCACGTTTCTTAAGTTCCTGTACTAGAAATGTGAAATCTTTCCTTCTCCTTAGGATCTTCGGAGGAATCTCTTTTAAAACCAAAACTTCTTGCTCAGCCACTACCAAATTAGTATCATAAGCAGCTTGAATGACTTCATCTCTAATTACTCTCTTTGTAAAATAGACCACCACATCTCTGGGTAACTTCCTCTGTCTTGCAATCCATGAATTTACACGAAAAACTTTGTCCATATTTCCCTCAATTTCAGATGCTGACTGGCCCAGTACCCCTTCCAGAGCCTCAGAAATCAGCTGCTTTAAATCTTCTTTACCATTCTCCTTTAAAACCCTAATTCTAATATCATTCTGCATCTGATTATACTGAACAAGGCTCAATTCTTCATCCATTTTATCCCTTATATTTTCATTTTCTAATACCTTTGCTTCTAATATAGAGTTCTTTTGACTGAGATCCTCCACTTGTATATCCAGCTGTAGCACACATTTAGCTACGGATTCAACCTTAGACAAGATGTCCATCCTCATTGCTCTCAGCTTCTCTTCCATCTTCTTCTCCAATTTCTCCAATTTCTCCTCCATTTTCTCCTCCAATTTCTCCTCCAGCTTTTTCAACTTTTCATCCATCATATCAGACATCAGTTGTGCGTGCTTTCCAAGAGCGTCTTGTAAATCCTTAAGCGTCAATACCGGGAGAGATGCAGAAGGAAGCAAAGCTTGCAGTGAGGTCTCTTGCACCAGGGAAGGCCCCGCATTCCGAAGAGCTTTAGAAGTTTTAGCCGCCATCTTCCCCCACTTTCACTTATTATGCACTTTCACTTTAAAACTATAAAATCCATTGAGCTAGAGAGTAAAAATAAAGAGTCCTCTTCACCTTGACCTCCTGTACCGCTCTGCCTGCATCTTGATAATCAAAAGTATTTCCTTTTGGCAGGGGTGGTTGCTAACGCCTGGCTCTGCTCCAAGAATCCCAGAGCAGAGGCGCTGCGCAGCTCGGAGCAACCCAGGCTTCGGGGGGGCTCATCCTTCAGCCGCCCAAGCTCTCAGCTCAGGCAGCCCCGGAGAGCTCAACCCCTACCTGGGGCCTCACCCCCTCCTCTTCTCCCGAGGAGGGGGCTTCAAATCCATCTAAACAGCTGATCAGCGCTGTTTACGATGGAAAAACACAGCTGCGGAGTGGGCAGCCCGAAAACGGCTGCCTTTCGACGTCGCGTCGCCACCGGAAGTCCCCCTTTTCAATAGCAACCGCCCAGAGGAGTGGGAAGCCTTCGTAGGGCAGCTCGAGTGCTACCTACAGGCAAACGGGGTGAAAGATGACCGGCAGAGAGCGGCGGCGCTTCTCTGCAGCTGCGGCATGGAAACATACCAGCTGGTGGTCGGTCTCTGCGCTCCCGACGACATCCACTCCGTCGGGTACGAGTTGCTGGCAAAACTGACTGAGCACTTCAAGCCCGAGACGTCCGAGATCGCCTGGCGGTATCGTTTCGAGAAGCGGGACCAGCGGCCGGGTGAGTCCGCCAATACATGGAAGCCCTGAGGCAGGCAGCTCGCCTCTATAATTTTGAAAATTTAGAGATCCGGCTGCGGGATCGGATCGTCTGCGGGTTGAGGGACAGGAAGCTGCGCCAGAAAATTTTTGCAAAGCAGAAGCTGACCCTGAGGGATGTCCAAGAGGAATTCCTAGCCTGGGACGTGGCCGAGGAGTCCGACGCGAGGAAAGGCGGATCCATCCACCAGTTGAGCGGTTGCAGTGATGCAGACGGGGCAGAGTTGGAAGTGGATGCCATCCACCGACAACAGCGACCCATCACCTCCAACCGAGACAACGTGAGGGAGCCGAGACCAGCCGCGGTGGACGCAAGAGGCCAGGAGTGCAGGTGCGGAGCGAACGGGCCCCGGTCTACCCAACTCCACGGCTACAACGTGAATCGGCTCCGGTCTACCCAGCATTGCGGTTGCGGCCCCCGGTCTACCCAGCACAGCGGCTGCGGACAACCCCGGTCTACCTAGTGTTCCGGCTGCGGTGTGAACAGCTCCCGGTCTACCCGTTGCGCCAGCTGTGGAGGACAGCATCCCCGGTCTACCTGTCGTTTCAAGTCAGCGAAGAGTCGGGCATGCGGGAAAACCGGGCACATCGCGGCGGTCTGCAGGAGCAAGCAGCGGGATAGCCTACACGAGGTGGAGGAAGAGTTCCAGTTCGCTACAGGTATCGGGGAGCGGTTGCCGGGACTGACGGTCAGCCACATGGTGGGACAGCCAGACGTTTTTCTAACAGGGGCCCCTGCGGCACTAACCCTGAAAATAAAACTGAGGGTGAAGCTGCAAGGGGTCCCCTGCACGATGGAGCTGGACTCAGGGTCAGCCGTGTCCATCATCTCCGCCAGAACGTTTAAGGAGATTTGCAAGCAGAGCGGCCAACGGGTTCCCTTGAGGCCATCCAGACTGACCCTCTCTGATTTTCAAAATTCACCCATTAACGTCCGGGGGGAGGCGTTGGTGAGGGTTCAGTACAAGGGGTTCGAGGGCAAATTAAGTGTACTGGTTGTCGAGGGCCAGTGGTCCAGCCTCGTGGGGTTAGGGTGGTTCAACGCGCTGGGCATCGGAATCACGGGGATTCACCAGACGCGGAGCTGCCTTTCCCTTGAAGCCGTCTGCAAGGATTTTGCGGACGTGTTCGATGGGCAGCTGGGAAGGTACACAGGTTCCCCAATCTCATTTAAGTTAGACCCCCAGGTGCAACCCATAAGAATGAAGGCTAGGAGGGTTCCGTTCACGATAAAACATAAGATAGAGCGGGAATTGGATAAGCTGGTAGACCAGGGGGTGCTAACGCCAGTCGATGGAGCGGAATGGGAAACCCCCATTGTAACGCCGCTGAAGGTAAACGGCGAAATTAGAATTTGCGCCGACGATAAGGGGACCATTAACCGAGCTTTGAGTGCCCATTCCTACCCGGTCCCCGTGGTCAGCAGCATCCTGGCATCCCTGCAAGGCGGGTCGGTGTTCGCTAAACTGGATCTTGCCCAAGCTTATCAGCAGCTGCCGGTAGACCCAGGGGCTGCTAGAGCACAAACAATCATCACAAACAAGGGGGCGTTCCGGGTACACCGGTTGCAGTTTGGGGTAAGCGTGGCTCCTGGAATATTCCAGGAGGTGATGGAAAGGACCCTCAAGGGAATACCAGGGCTTTGCCCTTATTTCAATGACGTCCTGATCGCAGCCAGCTCCGAAGATGTCCTGGCAGGCCGTTTGAAGGCAGTACTCGAGAGGTTCAGGGGTGCAGGGTTGAAGCTCAAAAGGGAGAAATGCAAGATTGGGGTAACAGAGACAGAGTTCCTAGGGTTCAGGATCGATGCTCAAGGCATCCACCCATCTGCATCCAAAGTCAGGGCAATCAAAGAAGCCCCTACACCCCAAAACAAGTCTGAGTTGCAGGCATTCCTGAGCCTCCTCAATTTTTATCACACATTCCTGCCACACAAGGCCACAATTGCTGAACAAGCAAGCATCCTGGGACTGGACTGACAAACACGCTAACGCATTCAAAACACTGAAGAACCTGTTAGCAGGCAATGCCACAGTCACCCACTTCAGGGAGGACCAGCCAATCTGCATTGCTTGCGATGCATCCCCTTATGGGATTGGGGCAGTTCTCAGCCATTTAAGGGAGGATGGAACTCAGACCCCCATTGCCTACTACTCCAGGACCCTGTCAGCTGCAGAGCGGAACTATGCCCAGATAGACAAGGAGACACTGGCAGTGGTTGCAGGGGTAAAGAAATTTCATGACTACCTTTATGGTAGGGAATTTCTAATTTATACAGACCATAAGCCATTATTAGGGTTATTTACAACAGAGAAGCAGACACCACAGATCCTGTCACCCCGGATGTTACGCTGGTCCATATTCCTGTCTGCATACTCATGCAAACTGGTACACAGGCCGGGCAAAGAGATGGGGCACGCCGATGGCCTCAGCAGACTTCCCCTAAGGGACACTGAGCCAGACCCAGCACCGGCTGTCCAAATACTGGCAATACAGGAACTGCCAGAATGCCCCCTCAACGCAAGGGACATAGCCACAGAGACCCCCAAGGACAAGGTTCTGAGCAGGGTACAATAATGGGTGAGCAGTGGGTGGCAGGACAAATCACCAGGGCAAGAGTTCATTGCTTACTTCTCCAGAAGGCATGAGCTGTCCACACACAAAGGATGCCTCTTGTGGGGAAGTAGAGTCATCATTCCCACGAGGCTCAGAGAAAGAGTCCTCCAGTCATTACACGAAGGCCACCCAGGGATAGTAAGAATGAAGGCCCTGGCAAGGAGCTACCTGTGGTGGCCAGGGTTGGACAAGGAGATAGAAGAACTAGTAGCGGGGTGTTACACATGCCAGAGGACACGGCCAGAACAACCACATGCACCAGTCCACAAGTGGGAGGAAACACACTCACCATGGTCCAGGGTGCATATAGACTATGCAGGCCCATTCCAAGGTCACACATTTCTGGTAGCAGTAGACAGCCATTCCAAATGGCTGGAGGTGGTGCCTGTGGGCAACGTGACCTCAGCAGGAACCATTCAAGCATTGAGGGGGATGTTTGCTACACATGGGTTGCCTGATGTAATCGTGTCGGATAATGGAACACAATTTACCTCCTCGGATTTCCAGGTGTTCCTGAGGACCTTGGGGATTAGGCACGCCACCTCGACTCCCTTCCACCCTGCCAGTAACGGATTGGCAGAACGATTCGTGCGGACAACAAAGGATGCTCTCAAGCGCATAGTACAGGGGAATTGGAAGCAAAGACTAGCCACATTTCTCCTACACCAACATGCAACACCCTGCACCACCACAGGCAAAAGTCCAGCAGAACTCAGATGGGGCAGACGCCTCATAACAACATTAGACAGGCTTCACCCAGACAGGGTAGCAGCAGACGCTGGGACCCCCAACATCAAAACAAGCTTCAAAACAGGAGACCCCATCTAGGCTAGGAACTATAGCACAGGTCACCCATGGGTACCAGGGGAGATATTAGAGCAAACAGGACCCCTTTTCTACAGAGTAAGGGTGGACTCCTTTGGAAAAGGCACCTGGATCAGCTGAGGAAAAGGGCTCCTGAAAGGGTTATAGAGGACACACTGGGGGTGGAGGAGGAAGAGCCAACACAAACGCAAACACCCAGGAGGGTTACCAGAGGGGCACAGTGGCAACCCCACCCCAGGCAGGAGACAGACAGAGAAACCAGGCAGTCACCAGAATCCAGCAGAACACAAAACACGGGCACTGCAACACACACACACACACACAATCCACCACAACATTCACAACAAGGAAGAGAGCCTAGATATAGCACCACACCACCAGGTGAACCAGTCCCAAGAAGATCAAGCAGGCCACACAAGGCTCCAAGCTACCTCGCGGACTATGTGCGTTCTTAGGGGGGTGGAGTAGCAACCAAGGGATAACATTGTAAACTCTTGTATATGTAAGATTTGTGTATAGTGTAAATAAGTGTATATAGTTATGGAGACAGAATGAAAGAGGGTAATTCCTCACTATGGGGGAAGGGGTGTAGTGTATGCCTTTAAAGCATACACGGAAATGTCAGCACAGCAGGGGGCTGGACAGCTCCAGGCTATAACCGCTTTGGCGGGAAAGCCTGAATAGAGCGAGTCGTTGACAGCCCCAGGGCATGGTCAGCTCTGGCGGGAAGCCAGGGTTTAAATCCATTGGCCACCTGCACTGGCAGGAAGCCCAGGTTTAAATCTATTGGTCACCATTCACCTGGGCAGGTATAAAGAGATGCCAGGTAACCCCTTTGCTCCAGCTTCATTTCTGACTCAATAAAGAAATACTACACAGCTCAAGTGTCCGTCTCTCCGTTCAACCATGCAACATTGCACTGTTCTTAAACAAAAAATGTGGATCACTAAGTGAGGACCTCATGTGACTGTGAATTGCAACGTCCTACTGGCTTCTCACAAGCAAAGTTGAAGCTGGAAGTTTCAAGTCCCAGGTGGCTCAGAAGCAGCTGGGGTGATGGGTGAGTTCTCTCTAGAGCAAGGCGGGGCAGGGGGCACTGCAATGGGTGTGTGCAGGTTGGGGAGCAGTTACTGTGGTACCATGCAAGACTGTGTGGGCTGTAAGGGCTCAGTGTGGTGCTGCTCAAGTGCCTGTGAGCTAGAGGGATGCTGCGGCGTGTGCGAGTGCGTGTGTATGCTGGAGAGAGGGTGTTGAGGCAAAGCTCCTTGGGAGAAAAAGCAGAAAGAGTGACTTGCAATCTTCCCTGCCGGCTTCCTCATTAACTTTGCTTGTGGGAAGCTGGCAGGGCTGTAATCATCTTGCCCAATAAAGTTGCCCAGATAATGGAGACTAGATGAGGAAAGCAAAGAATATTGGTATTTCTCTTGATTTTATTACTAGCCCTACTGAACTTTGCTATACATGATGGAGGACAAAATATGTGGCTTGGACATACGGAAACTTTTTTTCTGAAATATTTCCAACCCTGGCCCTGACCAAAAGTGGTTCATTGAAGTACAGCTTCCTTTTATTCTGTTCTTTCTTGAGAACATGAAAAGCAGATTTAATTGTAATTTTAGTAAATTCAGATTTCAGGAGGAGGAGGAGGCAGTAGTAGTAGATTTGTTCGCTGCCTTGAGTTGTTTATAAAAAAAGATAATAAAGGTGGAATATAAATAAACAAACAAAATCCTAGATGGTATGTGTGGACACAAAAGGTGGAAAGAAAGTGTATTCATCGGAGGGAAATATTCCAATGCTCAGAAAAGTTGCCAATCGGGGACAGGACTGAAATTTTTCTCAGCTACTACTTGGTTCATTATAGGGAATTTTCTCCATACAGACTAACATCTAATCATCGAAGTTTCCCTTTGTGATGAGTAATTATCAAAGTTTCCCTTTGTGGTCACTTATCGGCCATTTAAGCAAGCTGATCCCAGCGACTGGGCTTGCAGCTGGATACAGTGCTATGATAGTAATTATGGAGATCTTCCTTTACAAGGGAGTATCATTTTGCTCCTGCATACCACCACCTTTGGAATAAAAAATGAGCCGGAGTGCTTTCATCTTGATGTGCTCGTCCATATGAGAACTTCACTCACTTAAAAGAACACTATGGCTCTAGATGCTTGCCCAGTCTTGAAGCTAAATAAGCTGATTTCTTCCGGAAGCTGTTGGCCTTTCTTAACATGTCAGAAAGATCAAGTATCAGAATAAATACTTAGTTCTGATTTGTCAGATATTATCATCCCTGTATGGTGCATGCTAAAAGAGGGAAAGCACACATTATTAGTGATAATCTGCTGTTGTGCCAGGCTAATTTTATTATGATCAACAATTCAGCCAAATATTTGCACAGAAGCCTATTTCTCATGTTGACATTTTTTAAAACTGTGAAATAAAAAGAAATGCAAAATACAGAAAATATTTGCTTTTCACAAAAGTTAATCCTTCCGATTTATGATATTGTTGATTTTTTTTATGCTCAACTAAATTTCCAATAATTACTTGTGTAAATGGCTAGCTGATATGTTCATGGTTCACATCCTCTTAATACAGTGCAAAGTCTTCCAGCAACACTTTCAAGTATATTTAACACTGTTTTACTAAAACGGAAATTACATAGCTTTTCTATGGACAGTTTCACCAAAATAGTACAACTATACAAAAAAGAGAAGCCTTTTTAAAAGTATGGCTAGTCTCGTGATGAAAATAAAATCTGAAAACAGATTTCCTTACTTTAAGATGATTTTATCTCTGTTCAGTAGCATCTCTTTGCAAATCAACCTTTTCTTTAGAAAAAAATACAGATTTTAAGTGATGTAATACTTAAGATACAGTAAAAATTGCTTTTTTCCCCTATGTTTTATTCTGTGTAACTTTGTGCTTTTATTCCAAGTTCTTTTTGCTACATTTCTTTTTTCTCCTGGATGTACCTAAGAAGACAAATTTGTCTGAAAAATAGGGGGAAAAGGTACATTTTTTTTCTTCCTCTCCATGATGTGAATAACACTGGTGTCAGAAAAGCACAAATTCAGAATCACAGCTTCAGAAGTAAAAGTAGCATTCTAGCCAATTAATACTTCAACATTTAATCATGTTGTTAACCTGGAGTGTTCTTGTTTACATATATTTATATATATATGTAATATAAGAATACAGCCAAACACTACCTATGTGAGATTATGTAGGTTTTAAAAAGCACTTTACATCACTTAACATACTTGTCTTTTTGTTAACTGCATGAGCAAATGCCACGATAGTTGGGCTTTCGATTATCTTATTAGATACAATGACAAACTGTACAGAAAAAGAAGTGAATGTAAGTTTCGATGGAAGGGTTTCCAAAATCAGCACTAAATAATTTGAGGTTTTTAAAATGGCTCAGCACTGGCCATTTATAGGATCTGTGATACTGAATGAAATTTGTGTGGGGCTCATTTGCTGCAACTGAGGCATTCTTGCTTCCAGAGACTTTTCTGTGGGAGATCCCACTGACTGATTCCGTTTCCTCATCATCTGTCCAATGCCCATCATGGGGAATCGGCCTCTACTTTTCACACAATTAGGGCTCCCCAAAGGATTCAGCTGCGTCGGAGAGACAGCTTCCTCTTTGAAAGAGCTGCTTTTTTCATCATAGGTAAATGAAAGTTGAGTGGGCTGCCCTGGACTTTTAGTGGGACTGGGAGAAGTGCCCCCAGGCTGGAAGAGGGGAGAGAGTGTTCTTTCACTGGAACTTCTTCGGCCAAAATTTACTGGCGAGCTAAGCATTTGATACTGATGAGATGGAGAGACTTGGTCTATCTGGTCCTCTCGATCACCAGTTTCAAAAGAATGTACAATGTTCAGAATCAAAGGAGAATCCAAATTCTGACTGCCAGGACTTGAGGGCTCTTGTTGAGGTGAATCTTGCCGTTTCCCAAGTCTTGGGGTTCTTGGAACTGGTTGCTGAATTTCAAGGTATTCCAGAGAGTAGGAGGTGACACAGCCCACCTTGCCCGTTGCTCCTTCATGGAAAGGATTCAAATTACTAGGAGAATCTATGATGTAATGCAGAAAGCATCAAATGAAAAACAACTAGGGGAGATTAGTTTTTTTTAACCGCCCTCCCCTCACAGAATGCAAGCTTTAATTGAAAGCTTGCTTAATAAGGGTGAGAAAAAAGCTTTATGGAAGGACTTGGGGCCGGACAATATTAAAACCCAATTCCTGAATATGAAAATATAATACCACAACAAAAATTCAATTTACAATGTGCCACTACTCCTTTGTGCATACTTCTGACTAAAGAAGTGACAAGGGTGTAACTATTTGGGGACTGAGGGCACACCTGAACTTTGAACAGAGTACAAATAGTTACCCTTCAAATAGTAAAAGGCCCATTAGTCTGGGAAATGCTACGACCAAGACATACCTCTTTCAGGCAGTCCTCCATGACTTGCTCTTCGATCACTTAGCAAAGACTTTTTGTTTTGCATCTGTGTTGTAAGGAAGGAGGAAGGCTCTTTGTATGTTGGTGGACTTTTCTCAGATTTCTTCAGAAATGGATGAGTAAGGTCATCTTTTGCTTCTTGTTCCTTGGGTTTTTTGTCCTTCAAATTTAAAGCACACATAAAAATGGTTTGCACAGGCACTTCAGAAGGATTAAAAAATTTTGAAAGCAACATCCAGAGTTTGAAAAGTTGCAGGTCAATGGTGATAAATATATTATGTCTGTAGCTTTCTTGATCACAGCAAAATTATTTTAGGAACCTTTCAAAGCCTCAATTAGAAAGAATATTTTTCATTTGCAGGAACTGACTATATTTATTTATTTTAAAACATGTTAAAGTTATCTAAACATTTCTAAATAGCCCACAACAAATGAGAGTGGCAAAATTTACAAAAACAAAAATAAAACAGAGAAATTATAACTAATTAGAACAGCAAGTACAGTACTTACTGAAGATCCTCTTAAAATTGTCTTTTAGATATATTTCTCAAAAAACTCAGTTTTCTCCATTATTTTGGTCATTTAACTTTTACTGTACTAATAATGGTACCATTTAATGCATAGAGTTTCATATTCATATGAAAATATATATAAATTGAATTGTTTTTTAAAATAAATATATATAGTGTTTGATTTTAGGAATTTTTATTGGAATATGCATTTTGGGAAAGCTTTTCTTGGTTTTGCTCATGAATTGTCCATAGTAAAACAAAATTATAAACAAAAACAATTTTTATGAACCTCTTTCAGATTTCCCCCTTTTTCAAGTTTGCCAAGAAAATATGTTCACCATATTTCTAAGTGATATGGACCAGTTTCCTGCTCATGCAGAAATCTACTAAACCAGCCTAGAGACATAGTTTTGCAACCTGTTAGGAAAACTCCAGCGGAGGAAGTCCACTCCAGATCAAAGTAGATTGTTCTCCCACTTAATAGCTTTAATCATCAGGAAATTCTCCCTATATTTAAGCCTTTTCATATCAATAATTTGCTCCCTATCCTATCTTTAGTTTCAACATAGATTCATTACTTCGTGCATGTGATATATGTTTTGAAGTATTTGTAGACTGCTATTATGTCTTCTCTTGGGTTTTTTTTTAACAACCTGCATATGCACATATGAGAAGTATTTCTCAACAAGCAGAGTATTTTGAATGGGAAACGGCTGTCCAAATAGTTTGGTGCCAAACACAGACTGTTAAAAGCAGACAATACTGCTCTGAATTGGTTGAACCAGTGCAGCTGCCACTGCAATGGAGTCACATGATCCCATTATTAAGGAGTTGGTAATTTCTAGAAAAACGTATTTTCAAATACTTTTGAAAAGCTGCCCTGCAGAGAACAGGTTTCAGAAATAATATTGAAAGTGGTAAATAGACCTTCGGCAGTATTATTAACAGTATTTTACATTGCACCTTTCAATAGCATTGCTTAGAGAGGGCTATAAAGCGCTATGAAGCAGAATATAAGTCTACATGCTATTGCACACTTATAATCTTTATCTAATCCATCCTCACGATCAATTTGTGATATGGGTCGATTCCTTTCACACATGGGAAAAGATAGATAATGGCTCACCCAGGAAGTCCTTTAAGCCAGTGAGTACTACTGAAAAGGGTTTCCCTTTGCATTTTCTGCAATTTTTGATTTTATGGCAAGGTATTGCAGTACCCTACATGCCTCCATCTCCATGGTAATACATAGATGCACTTTCAAGCATCTCTTTATGGTTCAGAATAGCTGTTCACAAATCACAACAGGGTGTCTATAAATGCAAGTTAAAAGGACATTTTGTGTGTAATGGTTGAAGAATACTTTTCAAAATAAATGGAAGAACTTTAGGACCCTAAAAGCCGCTAGTTAGTACGCACTAATAACAAAATTGGCACTGAAGCAGGATATGACATACAATGGAAACTTTTTTTTCCAGGAACAAGGATTCAATCCTTTTATGAACAAAATACTTTTTTTTATTTTGTTATGTTGTTCTATTAATTCTAATTTTTTTTCAATACCTAGGCTGTGCTGTTATTTTTTGTTTTGTTTTATGGCAAGGACAATTATGTGCAGAAAAAGGTAAAGGAACAATGTCTAATTGCCTGAGTATTTAAAACAATTTTGGCAACTTCGCAATATTATTAGGTCTATTGCAGCAATCTGAAATCTATTCTCTCTGCAAGTGCTGGGAGCTGCAATTTAATGGCAATAGCCAGATTAAGGTAGGAGAGAGAGCTAGGAAAAGAAGGGCAGATTCTACTAAATTCCTCTCCTCAGGAAAAATGAAGGAGAAAGAGAAGTGCACTTCTGGATTGTTGCCAGAGAGAAACTATGTTCGTTCCTAATGTATACAGAAGCTTAGACTAACTTTTAGGTGGCATATCGTATTTTAAAAATATATTTTATCAATGAAGGGCTGCTTTTTACTTGCATCAATATAGTTCAAAATTACACACAGATATTTTAAAAGCTGACTACTTACTCATTATTTCCCAGGGTTTCTTTCATCAGTTGTCACTTTACTGCCCTCTAACATTGTGTGTCACTGAATTGTTATTGGACTATTTTGGAATAAATATCCTCCCTGTAAATCTTGATAATAACCACTATTCTGCATACAGTGGAAGAAAAAGTGGCTAGAGATATAGTGGATATAGATGATTGATATTACATAATATGACATTTTTGGGAGCAAAACATTTTATAAATCTCATTCATTCAACAGTTATGGCTATCAATTAAAAACAACTCTTACAAACTCACTAAACATCTGGGAATGGATTTATTTTTGTACTCTTTGTTAAATCAAAAGTCTATTGGTTTACAGAAATAACCAGTGGGAAGTCCAAATACTATTTGGCTCCAAATGACTAAAGTAAAAGATTTACCTCATAGGAATCCTTGTTGGACTTGTATTTTTCTAACCGACAAAATTGGTTAGTGCACAAATTATCAGAAGCTTCAGTTTTCTACAAAGATGAAAAAGGAAGACAAAGATGAACTGTAACTTTAGGAAAAATATATTTACACATTTAATATATATTACTTTCATTCTATGCATCACTTTGTTAAATTAGCCCAATATTGGCTTTTTTAAATTCAGAAATTGCTACAAATCAATAACTAAATATATCATTTTACTAATATATCATTTTACTAATATATCATTTTACTAATATAATAACTAAATATATCATTTTACACATTACTAATTAATAATAACTATATATTAGTATAAATAACTATATTATTAAATATATTATGTAATAATATATATTACTATGTATTATTAAATATATTACTATATGAGTTAACACATAACATTTATTATTTCCCCATTCACATATATATATATATATATATATATATATATATATATATATATATATATATATATATATATATATATATATATATATATCTCATATATAAATTTAATAAAATAAAATAAAATAAATAAATATAAACTAGACAATGGAATTAAGCTGGAAAGCAAGTACAGCATAGTATTTCAAAAACTGAGTTTGGACAATTCCCTTGATATTTAAATTAAAAAGCCTCAAAATCATCCCAATATGATTAACGGGAATTATTCTCAAGGGCAGAGAGGTTATAACAAATTTCCTTATTAATGGTCTCATATCTTATGTTTCATAAAAATAAATCTAATAAATCAAAAGCCAATTCAAAGGCCAAGAAGTTGGCAGTATTTCTCCAACTAATTGACTAGACCAAAGGTTCCCAACCTTTTGGGCACCAGGGACTGGTTATGTAGAGAGGTTTTTTCCACGGACTGGAGGGGGCGTGGTTTTGTGTGCTGCCTGCATCCCGCGGATGGGGCTTTCCTTGTTTGTGTGGACAGGTTGCTGGCATGCCATGCGGTCCAGTACTGGTCCATGGACCAGGGATTGGGGACCCCTGGACTAGACGAGTCTTTTAGCCATTTTTGATAGACTAAAATATGATATGCCCCATTATTACAAAAAAATCCCCTACAA
The DNA here is from genome assembly GCF_947247035.1 of Vipera ursinii. Classification (NCBI taxonomy): domain Eukaryota; kingdom Metazoa; phylum Chordata; class Lepidosauria; order Squamata; family Viperidae; genus Vipera; species Vipera ursinii. The sequence goes on along the minus strand of NC_139514.1, from coordinate 50,516,920 downwards.
AATCTAAATGACTTATATTTTGCTTTTTAAAAGTACTTGATTCGGGTAGTTAATATAATGTGATGTATATTATTATATTAGAGAAAAATCTTTGTGATTGCTAAGCAAAGACATCCACATAAAAGCACATAATCAATCAATCATATACTAATAAGATATTCACTGTAACAGAGACATATCATTTTCTGTAACACAGAGACATATCATTTAAGAATCAAATATTGATTTATTGCAATGGAAATTTATTCAGATGTAAGATATACAGTACAGTGATTTTATTTTATAGGAAAATAGCCTTAAAAGATAAGTACTATTCCTTCTAACACTGAAGTCAAATGATGTTCTAACAGAAATAAAAGCAAATGATAGTAGGGATTCTACACGACAGGATTTAATTATCTGTTTTCATCAATGATAATAGTAATAATAAACCCAAGGATTAAAATGGCAAATTGACTAGAGAAATAAACACAAAAAGAGAAGCAGAAAAGGGAGAAGATTTGGGCTGAACTATCCTGGAAGAGACCAAGTCAAAAAGCATTTGTGATAGATGTGATAGTGACATGCTGCCATATGCTGCAAGGAAAATTCCATCTACTACACTTGAGTTTTTAACACAATAAATCAAGTATTTGTCACACTATGGAATTTCCCCAATAATCATACAGAAAGGGAATGGAAAGAATGGAACTGTACCTGTACTGGAGGTACTGGAGGGCAAATGAAAAAAGATTTGTTGCATGAGGTCAGAGGTGAGAATTGTTTTGTTTAAATGGATTAGACTAAGGAAGCAAGGGCAAGCATCAGCCATGAACTGCTCTATGTTTCTTATTTTTTTTCTTATTTTTTATTTTTATTTTATTTTATTAAAAAGTTAATACAAACTCCAAAAATTAAAAAAAAACAAAGAAATGACCCAAAACAAACAAGACATTTAAAAAGTGCATTATGAAAACTAGCACATACTGTATAGACATATTATCCCCCTAGTTAAATACTGTTTAATACATTAGGTAAAGGTAAAGGTAATGCGTGCTAGTCGTTTCCAACTCTAGGGGCCGGTGCTCATCTCCGTTTCAAAGCCGAAGAGCCAGCGCTTGTCTGAGGACGTCTCCGTGGTCATGTGGCCGGCATGACTAGACGCCAAAGGCGCACGGAACGCTGTTACCTTCCCACCGGAGTGGTCCCTATTTTTCTACTTGTATTTTTACGTGCTTTCGAACTGCTAGGTTGGCAGAAGCTGGGACGAGTAACAGGCGCTCACTCTGTAACACGGCACTCGGGATTCGACCCGCCAAACTGCCGACCTTCTGATCGACCAGCTCAGCGTCCTAACCCACTGAGCCACCGCGTAGTACAATATTAATTTCCCGCGTCTTTGTGAAACTGGCTCAATTTTTTTAAAACTACTACATCTATTTGCAAATTATTGATCTGTTGTCTGTAAACTATATCAATGACAAAATAGTTAACAAGAAGAACAATAATCAATCAGAAGCATAAGAATGTTTCTTATTTTTCAATGCCATTTAAAAATAGTATGTTAAAAAAAATCAATAGGCTGGCCCAGCCTTTTCCAAGAATGGGTCCCATTGTTTTACCGCTTCTATTAAAACAAAATTGCAGATTTTTTTTCTGCTTACTGAAGGTGAAGTTTACAGGTAGTTCTCAACTTACAGCAGTTCATTTAGTGACTGTTTGAAGTTGCAACAGCACTGAAAAAGTGAGTTTTTCACTTACAATTGTTGTTGCATCCCCATGATCACATGATCAAAATTCAGATGCTTGGCAACTGACTCATATTTATGACAGTTGCAGTGTCCTGGGGTCATGTGATCACTTTTTGTTACCTTGTGCCCAGCAAAGTCAATGGGGAAGCCAGATTCACTAAAACAACCGTGTTACTAACTTAACAATTACAGTGATTTACTTAACAACTGTGACAAGAAAGGACATAAAATGGAAGAAAATTCATTAAACATCTGTCTCACTTAGTAACAAAAGGTTTGGGCCCCATTGTGGTCTAAGTCGAGGACTACTTGTTTAAACCCATACAGTAAATAGCTATGTGGATATAAAAAGCACTAAACTCAGACTTATCTCGAAATAAATCACCCCAAGACTGGACTTTGAAAAAAAAAAGTTTATTCTGACTTATTTTTACTTCAGACAATTGTATAGTGTTTGAAAAATATGAATATTCTTTTCTCATATAGAAGATTTATCTCACATCTTCTAAAGCCACCTAAGTCATTGTTAGACAAATTAATAATTACATTAAAATAAACAGAGTTTCCAAAGAAACACATTTAGGATTGTGAAAAATTTGTTTTTAAGAAAATTTATTAAAATTATAGGCAGCAATTCTGTTCACCTAACTTTTTTTATATTACATAAATTATTTTTAGTTCCAAAGTCACAAAAAGCATGGCATACAGAGAAAAAATATCTATGTTCCTCACAATCTAATAAGTTATTAATTGATTCACTGTGCTGCTCAAATCTATTTATTTCCCGACTGGATTAAATTGTTTGAAAATATACATGTGATAAGCAGGGACGTGGTGGCTCAGTGGGTTAGGATGCTGAGCTTGTCGATCAGAAGGTCGGCAGTTTGGTGGGTCAAATCCCAAGTGCCGCGAAACAGAGTGAGCGCCTGTTATTCGTCCCAGCTTCTGCCAACCTAGCAGTTCGAAAGCACGTAGAAATGCAAGTAGAAAAATAGGGACCACTACGGTGGGAAGGTAACAGTGTTCTGTGCGCCTTTGGCGTCTACTCACGCCGGCCACATGACCACGGAGACGTCCTTGGACAAGCACTGGTTCTTCGGCTTTGAAACGGAGATGAGCACCGGCCCCTAGAGTTGGAAACAACTAGCACGCATGTGCGGGGGAACTTAAGCAGGTAGAATCAAAGTAGCTCTATTTCAACTGATGTCTACTAGTTTACCCCAATAGACTACAGCTTCACTGGATCCTGCTATAGCTTCACTGTTCCCTGTAACTTGAAAAAAACAAACTAGCCCTTTCTAAGGTAAATTTCTTTGCCATAATAAAGAACAATGAAATGTTGGCATAGTGGAATAGACCCGTGGAAAAAGGCTTTTATGTACAGAGAAAGCTTTCACTAGAGGCTTCGAAACAAAAGTAGTTTTTGCCCAAGGATATTCTTAATTATTCAAATCAGCTATGTTTTTTTTCCTCCCAGATATTCCATTCCATTCCCCAATGGCCATTTTCCTTACAAGAGATGCTCAGCAATCTATGATCAGTGAAAATGTCCAGTTTTAAAGGCTGTTAAAGTTCTTCATATTTTGAGGTGGTTCAGATCCCCCCCACAGTTGTAGTGTTTCTGATGCATATTGTACTTATTTCTTAATATCTCCATTTTGGCTACTGTCATTCTATTCAACTTTGTAGTGTTCAACTATCATCCAAAATTATACTTACTTTTGTTCCTCCGGTATAGCGCTCTAGCTTCTTATGAAGTAGAATGTAGATGGCAAGCATGTGGCAAGCTCTATTTGAAAGAATAGTGTTGATCACATCACTATTCTTATAGCCAAGCTTTTCTGTCATGTACAGCAGCACGCTTTGGCTTATGTCTTCTAGATGAATTCTGCAAGAAAGATTTAACAATAATATAGGTAGTCCTCAACTTACAATAGGTCACTTAACAACTGTTTGAAGTTATGCCGGATCCCCCAAAAGCTACTTATGACCTAGTCCTGAAGGTATGGCTGCTGCAGTCCCCATGTTCATTCATCCACAGGGACACTGCAGTGCCCAGGCTTATTTTCCTCTTTCCCCACTTGGTACCTGCAAGCATTTCCCTCTCCCAATGACTTCCCACTGGCCTTATCCCTCTGCACATGGCCACATGATAAAGCAATTGATCCCAGCACTCTGGAAAGCCTCGCAGCTTTTCAAAAGGTGAGGAGGAGGGTATTTGGCCTGTTGGGGTGGGAATCAGGCTTAAGCTTGGGGGAACCCATTGGCAGTGGGGAAATGCCTGTGAGGATCCAAGGGAAGAGGAAGCAGAAGAAACGTAGACCTGGGCCTGTTCTAGGACCTAGGTCTCCACCCCTTAGGCACCCCATGCTCTATTTAATAAACTGCACATTTGTTTAACAATTCACTGGGAAGAGCAGGGATATCGGGATCGTTAAGTGAAATGCTTCACTTAACAGCCATTGTGAAATGCAACCATTGCGGTCCTATCTCGAGGAAACAGCTGTAGACCATCTTCAAGGTTCTCAGGAGAAAGATGGCAATCCTAAAGGCTACAGCATTCTTGCAAATCACCATGTTAATTAATATGATTAAAAGATCTAATCGAGCTAATAATTTTGTTCAGACTACGTTAAAAGAGAAATCTACAAATTGTTAATACGTTTTTAAAGAAGAAATTTGTAACTTAAAATGTATCTATGTGGTAGATATGCACAACCCAGTTTGTGGAGGGTTGTCCACATTTTAAAAGAATCATTTATTTAGTTACTTGGAGGGGAAAGGGAGCATTAATTAGGTACTTCTCTACATTTTCAAAGATTGATCGATTGACTGAAACACTGATTGACCATTAATCATGTATATAACTTCCACTTCTATTGTAGAATTTTGAGTTTACAGCTTTTCAGACTCCATGCATGGTCCACGGTCAGAATGTAGGTGTATAGAAAAGAGTCTTCTCCACAAGCGTGTCTTCTGTTAAAGGATGGTGAAATAAAGCCAGTGGGCACAGCCTTGCTCTCCACCTCAAGAAACTCTTTATTATTTAAGAACAGTAGTTATGTCAGGACCCACCCCAATCCACGTCTTAGGAAAACAAAAACTCTTGGAGTCAGTTCTAGTCCAAAAGGAATCTTTACTAGGACATGCTTGATTGTGGGAATACAAGACAGGACTTAGTATTGTTTTACTGCTAGTAACAATACTGCTTAGTATTGTTTTACTGCTAAGCTTGTAAGCCGCCCTGAGTCTTCGGAGAAGGGCGGGATATAAATGGAATTAAAATAAAATAAAATAAATAAATAAATAAATTGTTTTACAAATTGAAATTTTATAAAGGGTACCCGGTTCAACCCCCCTTCCCTCAACCCCATTTGGTCAGCCCCCATCCTTCTACTTTGTGCCATCCCTTTCGTGGGGAAAAAAGGAACTTTGAATCTTTATGGTTATTGCTTTCTTCCTCTCCAGAATTAAAAGAAGACACAAGCCAGATGCCTTCTTCTCTAACCCTGTTCCCCCCAGTTCAAAAGGTTCCCTTGGCCTTTGAAATAACCTAAGGCAGGCTGAATCCACATATGCTCCTCCTTCCTCTGGAGATGGCAGAATCCATGGGGGGGCATAATGTTTTAAACATACATTTATGAATGTGATATAAATGGATTCTGACAAGTTAATTGTGTGACAGGGAATGGAACAATTGATTAAATGGATTCTAAAATTTGGTGTCTTCTAGATATGGACTGACATTCCCCTAAATTTCTTACCATCTGTCTAGGAATTCTAGAATTGCTAGTTCAGAGAGTACCCTTTGTGAAAGGCTAGAACAGAACTTTGGCTATAAGAATAGTTGCAAATGAATTCAATTCACTGAACATCACCATCCAGTGCAGGACTCTTAAAACTGCTTATTTTCTGTTTCAGATTATTTTGGCAACATTATTCCCAACAGGTAGTAGACAAGTTACATGTGACTTCTATATAAATATATTCAAAGCAATCCAATTAAGATGAATATTTTTTTTCAAGTTTTAAATCTGAGTGACAATTCAGTGGCAAGAAATTAAGAACTTTTTAAATTCTCCTATTAAAATTAAGCAAATTAGAAGTGCTTGACTTTGGCTGAATCAAGGACTACACGTGTAAATTCTGATTACAAAAGATTTCTCATTCTTATTACTTCTGCTCCAAGTTATACAGATGTGATGAAAAATGTCCATTGTCATTGCTACGTGTCTGTATTTTATTGCCTTTAAAAAAAGGTTATTGTTTTTTTTGAAGCGTACAACTAAAGATCAGTAATTAGTTATTTTCAGAAGTGTACTTGGTAATAACAATTTATAAAAAAATATGTGTAATTTATGCCATTATAGTTTCTCTGTACTGATTTAAAATATTAGCAAAACTAGTGAAATTCCCCAAGCAGTAATTTACATTGTATTTATGCTTTGTTTTCTGCCAGAAATAATATCCAAAAATAAAAGATAATTGAAAGCACAAGTAAATATAATTGAATATAATTGAAAACTGATAGCATCTACCTAGACTCAGGTGAAAAGTGACAGGGTTTGTGTAGAATATCTCCTGAGCCAACAAGGAGAATGCACAGAAGTGGTACTGAGAGTAGTCAGGTTTTACACAGCAACCACACTGATACACTGAGATGTGTAAAAAGGAAAAAAACTTTACTTTTAGGAGTAGCACAAGTCAAGAATGAACAGTCCAGGTCATACACGGGTACAAAGAAGATATCAACAGTTCAAGAGTTAATTAATTTTAATTTAATTTAATTTATTAAATTTATATACCGCCCTTTCCCGAAGGACTCAAGGCGGTTTACAGGGTATTTAAAATCAAACAGTACAAAATACAAAAGTTAAAAAACAATTAAAAAAATTAAATTATCCCTTAAATAAAAACCCGAGTTAAAAATTCTCAGCCTGGGCCGGAGAGCTCAAAGAGCCAGGTCTTCAGGTCCCGGCAGAATGAACGAAGGTCAGGGGCGGTCCTAAGCTCCACGGGCAGCTGGTTCCAGAGGGCAGGCACGCCCACAGAGAAGGCCCTCCCCCTGGGTGTTATCCGCCGGCAATCTTTTACCAGCGGCACCCTGAGAAGACCCTCCCTGTGTGAGCGGACTGGACGAAGGAAACTTGATGCTGGCAGGAGGTGTTCCCTCAAATATCCCGGACCCAAGCCATTTAGGGCTTTATAGGTTATCACCAGCACCTTGAATCTCACCCGAAGGGCAACCGGAAGCCAATGCAGCTCGCGGAGTAGAGGTGTTACATGGGAGTATCGGGAGGCCCCCATCACAACTTGCGCGGCCGCATTCTGCACCAGTTGAAGCCTCCGGGTGGTCCTCAAGGGCAGCCCCATGTAGAGAGTGTTGCAGTAGTCTAAACGGGAGGTCACGAGCGCATGAGTGACTGTGCGTAGGGCATCTCGGTCCACCTTGTATCCAATACAAAGTCGTCTTACCAGTCCAAAAGTCAAAAACACAGTTCTTCCGGTTTAGCAAACAGTAGCAAAACCACAATCAACAATAATTAGCAAGCAATGTAACAGAGTAACTAACACAGAGAGAGGCTATGTCTCTAGCTCCCTCTTATGGCCGTTGAAAGAACACAGCGTTGGCCAATCATTACACATTTAAAGGGATACAATACATTACAAATCATGGCTTATATATTGCCAACCCAACCAGTTAGGCTATAATCATATGACTAACAAAAAGGCTGCTTAATTAAGGAAAAAAATTCCAACATTTTCTCTATGGTAGGGATTTCCAAAGCCTGCAAACAACCACCATGAGGTTTTCCATAATGTCAATGAATTTGTTCCTGATGTTGGCCAAATTAAAAAACAAGATTGCTGCTATAAGGGTCAATGTAATTGTCACGTAGCCTGATGCCAAGCCATATGTCGTTGATAGCACTTTAAATTGTATACAGAATCAAATTCATAGATATTAACAAGAGAGGTCATTTGCTCACTGTAACTAACCATTGTCAACATTCTGGCTGAGGCACCTGAATTAACAGAAACTCCAAACACTTTTCAAATCTTCACATAAACAATGTTACGTTAGTCCAAATAGGAACCAACTAAAGTGTGGGTTCCAACCACCACATTTGCTTAATGACTGCTTAATGACTGCTGCAAAGCAATGTGGTAAAATCAGGCCAGTCATGTGATGACCCACTTAACAATTGGCACGACTTACAACTGTAATTCCGGGCTCAATTACAATAATAAGTTGAGGACTACCTATACATATTACAGCACTTGCCCCCCCCCCCACAAAAGGAGTACTGAAAACTAATTGGAAATTATTCATTGTAGGATTCAAAGAATTTTTTTTATTAAAGCAAGTTTTCATCATTGCTTCTTTTAGACATGAAGAATCAAACTTTATTAAAAGTGACAGGTTTCACAACTTCAACAATCTTCCACATATCCTAAGATTCTACAGCAGGGATCTTCAAACTTGGCTCTTTTATGACTTGTGGACTTCAACTCCCAGAAATCCTCAGCCAGGCAAGCTGGCTGAGGAATTCTAGTTGAAGTCCACAAGTCATACAAGCGCCACATTTGAAGAACCCTGTTCTCCAGAATGAAAAACATCAGCAAAAGTAGCACATTTGATATTAAGTTCCAAAGAAATAGACCAAAGATCATAGTAAAAGATCGACTGTTTCAATCTGCCTGAAAATTAATTCTTGATTTGTTCAGATTTGGGATCAAATTATAGAGGGTAAATTAAACAAATATTTGCATTTTTAAAAATGCAAACAGCTGATAATTATAGAAATTACAGCAGATAAAAACAGGGAAAATATTAATTTCTTCCCTGCTTGCCAATGTCGTGAAAATTAATTGTTGTGTCCTATTATTTGTATTGGAAGAAATGAAAATTTACACTTGCATGCTCAACCAGTACCCTTGGATATTGATTTCAAAAGAAAAGGGGGAGTCTTTATAATCATGAAGTTATTAGAATGCATTATAAGTATTTGGCTGGCTGTCTTGTACTGGAAATAGAGTTTTAGATCAGGGCTTTTCAACCAGTGGTACAGGTACCACCTGTGGTACATTGGCACCTGGCAGGTGGTATGTGACCATCCTAAAAAAGTGGTAGCAGGGGAGGGGAATGAGCTGAACTGGTGGCAGCACCGCACAAGCCTGAGCGAGACACAGCTGGAGCTGCAGGGCTGTCAGGGCTCAGCAGAAGTGCCAGGATCAGCGCCAGGCTTCAGCTGGAGCTCAGCACTGATGCTGGCACTTCTGAGCCCAGAAGAAGTGCCGATCAGCTGGAATGTTGTAGCATCTCCAGGGTCTTGTGATTTACATTCAGATGCTTGGCAACTGATTCATATTTATGACGGTCACAGTGTCCCAGAGTCATGTGAACTAACCAAAACCTGCTGCAACCACCCAGCAGACCGGGGGAATAAAAAACAAACACCCCCCCACCCCCACCCCCCACTGCCAATCCTCAACAGAAATGCTCACAACAATGAAAATCTCAGACAGGAGGAAGAGCGCAGCCAGGCGGGCAGGCAGGTGTCTTGCTCGGCTGTGGCTTGGGGGGCACTTTTTTCAGTGCCATTGTAGCTTCGAACAGTCACTAAGCGAACTGTCATAAGTCAAGGACTATCTGTACTTCATCACTTTTTCCCTTTTTTTTTTTGGTCAAGTTTTTGGCACCTTGCTAGGCAACTGGTGGCACTCAGATGTTGCCATATCCTAAAAGTGGTACAATGGGTGAAAAGGTTGAAAAGCCCTGTTTTAGATTACAATCCTACATATTTTTTACGGGACTAAGCATTTCCCTATTTAACTATATTCTGAGTAAGCCTTTATATAACTTTATATAACTGTAGTGTTGGTTTGATCGGGCCCATTCTTTCTTATATTCACTAAATTGACAGTTTTACAGTATAATGTATCCAGCTCAGAGATTCTACCTGCAATTATAAAACTCCCTTTCATAAGAGATTATCGGGCACTTTACACTGACTCGTCAGTTTTAGATTTTACTAAGCCCCCAGTTATGTTTCAGGGTTTGGTTTCGTTTCACTTTATTGCTTTTGTGGCTGCTACTGTATTCTATGCTTGATTTGAATAAAAAAGCTTTTTAAAAGCTTCTTCTTGAAAATATCATTGAATCATAATTCTCCAAATCAATTCACATGTATAACTTCATAAAATGTGACTTTGATGACAAATTATGCTCTGCCCATTCAATGCCCTACCTGAAACCCTGCAATTTTCCTAACTGGATGTGATTTTTAAAATGCATATATGATCCATCTGTGTAGCATTCCAAGCAGGTTTCTAACTTTTTCCACCTCCAAGAGATAAAGAGTTTTTGCATTAAAAAAAATATGTAATATCTTCAGTGCTTTAGGGAACAGTAATGGTTGGATAAGGTTTTATTTCGTTTTCTGCCACACAAATCTGTCGTTTCTTTTTCTTGCAGTTCATTTACTGTAGCATATTTTCTTCATTCTTGCTGCCTAGCAGCAGAATATAAATGTAATGTTTGTATCCATCATATAAAATCTAAACTAGATGTTTAGAAAGGAACCAGCCTCCCTGCTGTATTAATATCCACCCATGTGTTACATAACCGTCATTACCATAGTAACTAGCATTTCACAACTATTAAGGCTTTTTATCCTAAACACACACCCCACCACCACCTTTATTTAGGTTGGGAAGGCTGAACCTCCACAGCAAAGCTGTGAAAAAGCAATGTGGCAAGTCCAAAGATCCATCAGTGATTTTGGAACTAATCTGAGCAACCCTAAAACAGATCACAGAATGACCATTTGCACCATACTTTGTCCTCTCAAGGAACTTGTGAAGACTGAGCAGAATGAAACTCAAGAGTAGGAAGCAGCAAAGCAGTCAAGTTGAAGGAGTGTGGAGAACTTGAGAAAGTCTCCAGGTCAATTCTCCCTGAAGTTATCAACCCAGAAGATTATGCTCTCTGCGTTTAGACTTTTTTCTCTCTTAAATGCTGAGGTAATAGTAGTGACAGAGCATTTTGATTACTAGAACCATTTGGTATAAAGAAGCGAAAAATTTATTATTTTGTAACTTTGTTCTTCTTTACCACTACGATTCCCCCCCTCCCCCACGCACGAGAATTTTCAAGCTTGTAAATTACCAAAGGAATTGAGAAGTGAGTGCAGAGAATGTGGTTATCATGAGGTCTTATGCCACTTCTGGATGGTTGCAGAGAAATTAAGAAAGAAACGCCGCCTCCAATCCAGTTTTCTGATCAGAGGCACCTCAGTGTCTTTGGTAGAATTTTATCATGCTGGCAGAATACCTAGCACATTCTGTCTTTTGTGCATTACCTGTTTGGATATGTGACATTATTCAGTGCTTTCCCATTCTCACTAAGCCAACGATTTGCTAATGCTTGTTGGATGTTTGGTCTCTTTGCAGGATCCGGTTCTAGCAGAATTTTTAAGAAGTTTACAGCTGCTGCAAAGACATTGAAAACAAAGAGAGGGGGGGGAGGAAGCGTTATTTTCTTTGTGGCTATATTTATTCTTTTGAAGTCAAATAAGGTATTTTAGAATTGCAGTTTTTCTCTCAAAATCTGAAATACAATATCCTTGCTGCATTTACACGTTGCTTTTATACGTTAAAAGAGTAAGCTGGTAAGCTAAGGAATACAGTAGTGGAAAAGATAACTTGACTTGTGGGGTAAAATACTCTCCCCCACAAATAAGATAGATAATTCAATCTTGATAAACAGTTGTATTTTAAATAACGATTGTGACCAGCCTTGAATTATAAATTGCAATGGCTATATTCCAGACTGCATTACACAATGATTCTTATATTCAAGGTTTCTTGAATACTTCAAAGTGGTTAAGTTTACACCCAATTTTAATTCATGGTTTATAAAAAGATGGTGCAAGATTGACTCAATACATCAAGGCAAAACCAAACCAATAACTTTATTGTTTACTGTAACATATGAGTTCAAGTCTTCCGTGTTAGTGTGGTTAATAAATACTGCTATGGCAGGATTTGGACTGATTGCCTTATCAATGCCTAATTATCCACTTTTTATGCTAAGGTTTTTAAATATAGATTTAAATCTGAAATACTACATTCTATATTTTTAACAAATAATAAGAATACTAGCGGTAAGAATATCATTATGTTTGACAATGACATTCCTTTTGACTTAATTGCATTTAAGTTGTTGGAGATTCAGTGAAACTAATATTTTATTTAAATATATTGTACCATTTAGGTATGAAGCAATTAAATATATCAACTGAATCTTAAGATTTAATATTTTTACATGTTCATATTCTATCTCAGTCACATGTGAATTCTCTTTTAGACAAAGAAAATGAACTTGCAATAAAAAAACTTATTGTTCAGCATCAGAAGGACAAATATATGCTTTCAGCTATTCAGTATTGATTAGTATAGATCACGGGTGTCAAACTCGTGACATCACATGACGTGTCATGACGTATCGTGACTTTTTCCCCATTGCCAGCAATGGGGTGGGCACAGTTTTGGCATGACGCATTCAGCCCACGGGCCGGCAGTTTGATACCCCTGGTATAGATCAACCATGGATAACTGCAATGAATTTCCTTTCAAAGAAGAAAAAAACTGAAGAAAACATACAAATATTTACATACATTTGTGTGTGTGTGTGTTTGTGTGTGTGTGTGAGTAAATATTTGTATGTTTTCTTCAGTTTTTCCCTTCTTTTATAAATTTACATGAATTTTCCATGTTGTCAGGAAATTAATAACTTTGATTTATTTACTTTTTTTAACTGATATTTTTACCTCTATCATCTTTCCTTTGGAATCTCAAAACACCACTCAAAGCAGCATAATATAACCTTCCCTCCCCTTGAGATAGCTTGGGCATTTTTTCCAAAGTAACCAATGAGCTTCCATGGCTAAGGGTGGATTTAAACTTGGGTCTCCCAGGCCGTCACCTTAAACACACTTCCACATTAGCTCCTTTAAAAGAAATAAATTTGTGTTATTATATTGTTTTTTAAAAGTTAAACTCTACGGTACTCATTCTGATGATTTAGAAAACCAGAACAGCAGTCTCGAAAGGACTTTGTATCTCTCTTCACTTTTTAAAAAAATCTATTCAGTATCTACCCAGTAGAAGAAATTCTAAGGTTTTTATTTTTAATTTCAGGGAGATAAATTTGTTGTCTGCACAATCCTAATAATTTCAATGGATAGTCAGCAATAAATTAATTAATTGCACTTGCAATTATGTGAATGGCCCACCTGGTCCATTAACAGATGACTAGAGGAAACATCTGAACTCTGTGCCAAAATAATACTGGATAAGCTTCAGGGTAAAATGCTTGTTAAACATTCTTACATTATTCTGCTCTTAAGAATACCAGCCCAACTAAAAGGAACAAAACTGTATCTATTTCTGCATTTCACATGTCTGAATAAGGTGGACTAATCTGCAGAATTTGTGTACTCTTATCTGTAACAAAAAGACATCAAATTTATCTCTAAAAGGATATCATTCATAGGCAGACTGTCACCCATCCTCTCACAACTGTACAAAGGGATTCGATTAATCACTATCCTAGCAAACAACGATGTCAAAGCTTTTCCACATGAAATCAGGAAAAGGAAATATGTGCTCATGTTCCACAATAGATCAAGGACAAAGAAGAGAAAGGATTCTGTCCAATAAATCAGGATTAGATACTATCTGGGCAATATTACATCTGTTTTGAACATCCTGCAGGAATCATTATTTTTGCTGACCTGGATATTATCCAGTTTATGTCACATATGATGCAAAGGGATATTTACATAAAGAATTTGCAAATAATCATTTTTTTATTTTGTGTGTATTTGGTGCATGGGAATTTTAACAATTCTTCTGATGCTTTTCCACCAATAAAACACCAGAGCTTTCAAACCAGAATCCACAACAGCACTTTATTCCCCACAACAACATTATGATACTAGGAAGTTAAGCAATAGCTATCCATTTCAAGTGGTACAGATGGTAGTTTGAACACAGCTACAATCTCAGAAGAATCAAATGGGGCAGTCCGTAATCAAGCGATCTGGAGCTTAGTCAACACTGAGCAACTTTCTAACATAGGGGTTTCAAACGGCCAGCCGGCGGCCCGGATGCATCATGGCGAAACTGCGCCCACCCCATTGCTGGCAATGGAAAAAAAGTTGTGATACTTCGCGACAAGTCACATGACATTGCAAGTTTGACACCTCTGTTCTAACATACAGCAACTAAAGCACTTACAAATGTACCTTTATAATCCATGACTAAGTTGGTGACACAAAAAGAATAGAATCAGTCATAAATTGGACATTATGCAGAAAAGAACAATAACCTGCTAACAATGATGTTTTTCCCTCTTCTTCCTCGCCCTTTTCTCAGGAACTAAATATCTCACACCATATAAAAGTTATTCCTTCAACTAAACCTTGAATATTATGTTACTGCCTAATCCCCCCCATCCTCTTCTATCCTTTTCCCCCCCTCAAACTATAGGACTATGCATTTCCTCACTAATGATTTATATAGTGTCTTTTAGTATCACCCAGCCATTGTTGTGACTATAAATCTTATCTTAATTACTGTTATATCAAGCCAGCAATAGTTGGATGAATCCTAAGATGCTAAAAAAACACTGGAGGGAAATTGGTCTAATTTTAATACTGGTCTAACTTGTTAACACCCCTTCTATTTCTATCTAATTTTCTCTAAGATGCATTACAATTCTGTTAAATTATGTACAAACATTTATTATATATAAATAATCAACACTTACAAATGCCAACAACAATTAAGTCAACTGTGAAACAGACATATGAGCCATATACACTAACATGCTACTGTTCCTTGTTAATACAGTACAAGTAGCTAATTTGTAAGAATACATCGATGGTAGAAACATCTTCAATTGTACCAATGTCAAACAGGAAAGAAGGACAGTCCAAAATAAGTTGGAAATACAGCAAAACTAAACTCTGGTGGCCTATCAAACAATCTTTTGGACCCATTCACAATCCTTCATTTTCCTGTTGTAGATGAGAGACATCTGAAGCTCAACAGTCAAAAATAAGAAATAAATATTTGAACAGGAAAATGTTTGAGATTACAGCCAATGTCTTCAAAGTTAAAATCCAGCCAATTGAAAATAAGTAACAGAACGGTTATATTTTTAAAAATAACTTTTAAGGTGATAATTCTAGACTGTCTTAGCCAAGAATAAATCCACTTAATACAATAAGACCTACTACTGTGAAGCATATACATCAATTAACTGTAACATAACCAACTAAAATATTATTAATTTGACTTTGTTGTTTCTGCATTCTGTGTCTCTTAAAAACATATAATACTGGCACATGTTTTCAAATAGCAAACAGCTTTCAAAAAGTGACTGGTTATCTGAAATTGTTTATTTCACACTAAAGATAAGCAGTCCACAACTCATGGACAGCATGAAGCTCCTCAGTCCCCATATGGTCCCTTGAATACTTTAAAATCATACTGGTGAGATTTGGTACATGCTATTTCTAGCCGTTTATAATTGTTCCAACCATCTCACAAATAAAATCCCATGGACATTACATTATAATCACTTAAAGGATAGTTTTAAATTAATATTGATGTGTGCTGTTATGCCGTTGTTTTTTTGCCTTTGAGTCAGTACTGACCCCTGGCAATTGTTGGAATAGGTTCCTGTAGTTTTAATAGCAAAATTTCAGAAATGTTTTGCCATTGCCTATTTCATAGGGCTGAGAGAGAATAGCTGGCCCAAGGGCAACAACCTGGCTTTGCTTTGTGCCTAAGGAAGGACTAGAACTCATAATCTCCTGGTTTCTTGCCTGATACTGTAACCATCACACCAAACTAGCTCTCGGTAATATTATGCACCATGCCATATATCTGCTCTCTCTGGAAAACACATAGCTAATATTGTCAGAACTACTGTATATGGACAGAATCGCAACAGTTTAAGTAGCGTAACACTGAAATAATTTAAATTGCTATGCTAATATTTACAATTTGTTAACTTGTCAAAACTGCCTGCTCTTTTAATGCTTGACTTTTTTTCTTCATTGGGGGGGTTTATGATTTTTTTTATATTAAGGGTCACCTTGAACGTTGAGATGGATGCCAAGTAAATTAGATAATATTAATTACTTTTCATGACAATGATACTGTTCTTATAAAACATAACAAATATTTCCCCTGCAAATACTAAACAAGCAAAAATGAAAGTTTCTATTTACTTCTTTTGGCCACAGAAAACATCTAGTACACATGACCATTTGAAACATTGGGTCGGTTGAATTACATTTAATTCCACACAGGAACAAAACAGGATAATACTACAGTGAAAATGTAAAAGAACAAAATATAAATGATTCATTAAAGAAACAGGTATGCAATTATATAGCACCAAATTGCCCATAATTGTCACTTCAAAAAAGAATTCCCAAACAAAATCTTTCCTTTTCTTTAGATGCAATCTTCTAACCTGACACTTAAAATAAATATGGGATCGGAAAGGCGGCATTTTGTATCTAAAGTCAACAAAGGAATTGCCCAGGATTTCAGTAGGATTTGGCTGACAGTTTCAGTATGATGGGGGTTTGCACATAAGATGACTGTGAACTGGAAGTATGAATATAAATCAGCTAGTACTACTGACTGTCTCTGGGAAATCTTTTGAACAAAATATCAAGAAAACTGTTCGAAAGAAACAGTGACAGTTTGAAGAGGGAGTCTTTGTTCTCCTTAGTTAAATATTCAACTGTTTAAATATTTAGTAATGTGGAAACCAAATTTAATCGCAGATATATTACTTTTATTTATTATCTTTAAATGTATATGAAAACTAAAGAAAGAAAATTTCTACAAGGCTTGGTTTACCACAGAAAAAGCCCAAATAATATTTTCATACCTCTATGGTGCTTTGGGATAAATTATTTTTAGATATAAAGCTGGAACAAGTCCCACTGAGATCAGCAGAATTTACTCTTGGGCAGCCTGTTCTTTAATATACTAATAAAAAAAATACCTGAAGTGCTCACCTGCACTGGAGCAAATTCTTTAGCAAATTCATTAGCAATTTGTGTACATTCTTGTCCACAAGAAATTAACACTGTGGCCTACCTTTAATTATGAGCCTAGGTAGTCCTGGTTCAGCAACCATTCAAAATTACAATGGTGCTGAATGAGAAGACTTACGACTGGTCCTCGTAGTTGTAACTGTGGCAGCATTCATGTGATCATAATTTAAGTGCTTGGCAACTGGCTTGCAATTACGATACCACAGCATTCCACAGTTACATGATCAACATTTGTGACCTTTGATGCAAGCTTCCGATAAACAAAGTCAATGTGAAAGCCAGCAGGAGGTCGCAAATGGTGATCATGTGATATTGTGCCCAACAACCATGTGGGATTCACCTAAAAATGGCAACTGGGACTACTATTGTAAGTCATCAGCATAACCATGTGACTATGTTCTTTATGACCACATAGCGATGGAGTTTCCAATCCCGAGTACTGTTATTAACTAAGGACTACCTGTAATAGGAGCTTAAAAAAATCAGCAATACTTAAGTACATTTACCTGTAGAAAGCTGAGTAGGATATGGATTCATTTCTTTGTCTATCATCTTCTGGTACAAAGCTCTCAGACTGAATGGCTCAACAGTAAATGGCAGTGTCCCAGTCAACATTGCATACATATTCACACCACTGCAAAAGAAGAGTGGTGGGGGAAAAGAAGGCAAGCAATAAGTTATACTGAAAATGAAACAAAACATGCAAAGAAGAGATTATATTTAGTGGCAAGCAGCTATCACGTATGGAGTATAAAATAACATGTTAGGACATTCTTGGTGTATTTAACCACAACAATCTTCTGTGATTGGTAACAACTCTTAAAGTCATCCTAAGATCCTATTAACTGGAAATCAATGCCTGACCCTGAAAACATACAGATGTAAAGCAGACATTCAGTCCCTGATTTATGATCATTTCCAATATGAATTATAACATGGCTTTCACCTGGATTGAAAAAAACCCGAATCTGCTAGGTGACTATAGTGCATTCAGAAAGTATTCAGACCGCTTTCACTAATCAATTTTGTTATTATGCTGCAGCTGATTCCAAAGTTGTTGAAATTCATTTTTTTCTAATTAATCTACACTGTATCTATAATGACAAAATGAAAACATTTTGAAAACAATAGGGTGTATATGCAGCCATTGAAACTTCAAAATTGGGTTGTAAGTAGCTCTGGGAGGTCTGTGGTAATTTTGAATGGTTATTAAACGACTGGTTGTTAAGCAAGGATCACCTGCACATTTGTAACTGAAGATTTATCTCCGTAATATTAAATCACTTTTCTCTAATTTTCTTCAACAAATACTTTTTGTGCTTTTGTAACAGTGCCTTATAGGGACGCGGTGGCTCAGTGGGTTAGGACGCTGAGCTTGTCGATCAGAAGGTCGGCAGTTTGGTGGGTTGAATCCCAAGTGCCGCGTAACAGAGTGAGTGCCTGTTACTTGTCCAGCTTCTGCCAACCTAGCAGTTCGAAAGCATGTAAAAATGCAAGTAGAAAAATAGGGACCACTACGGTGGGAAGGTAACAGTGTTCCGTGCGCCTTTGGCATCTAGTCATGCCGGCCACATGACCACGGAGACGTCCTCGGACAAGCGCTGGCTCTTCGGCTTTGAAACGGAGATGAGCACTGGCCCCTAGAGTTGGAAACGACTAGCACGCATGTGCGGGGGAACCTTTACCTTTACCTTTTAGAGAACTTTAATATTAGGAGAGAGTGGAAATGGCAAGGCCCATAAGTGATAGGATAAGAATGCGGTGCCATATCAGGCATATGTCTAGGTGCCAAAATTCTTTTGTGTTCTTTATTTTTGCTCTAGGTTTGGAAGGAAGCTTTCTTCTTTGTTTTAAAATTATATTAGGGCTATTTTAGGGCTTACCCTCCAGCTTGTATGTTTTCCATATCAAAATGGTGGGAGACAGTGCTGGCTCTTGGCAACTGTGGCTGGAGCTCAAGGGCCACAGCAAGGGGAGATAGGACACCCTTGGAGCTTCAGTTTATCTAATTCTGACTTAAGAGATGGATTGCAGTAGTCTATGTTTAGATGACAGAACAAAACAGAAAAACTATGTCAATGCTAGCAAATACAATCAGATATCCATTTTCAAAGTGGAATATTTTGTAAAAATGTTCAACTTTAAATGTAACTTCTTTATTTTTGCCAGTGTAAATGATAAACATGATAGGGAGACAGAATATGCTACTTTTAAACTACATTAACTCACATGGACCAAACATCTATTTTGGGACCATATTTCTTCCTTGCAAGAAGTTCTGGTGCTGCATAAGCAGGACTGCCGCACTGGGTGCTGAATGGATCAGTGTAGCCAAGGAGACTTGCACAATTGCTCAAACCAAAGTCTGTGAGGAAAAACAAAGAATAGACATTTAAATTCTGCATTGGAAAGACTGTCATCTCTAAATGGTTATCATTTATTACCATCATATGTTCTTTTTCTTTTTATAAATCTCGTTTAAGTTAAAGCAGAAACTTTCCTCAACTGGCACTCTTAAGACATAATGGATCACAATTACCATCATTTCTAGCTAGCATGTAGTCCATCTATAGTGCTATCTATAGAGCACCTGGCTGTGTGTAAAGGTAAGTTACAGAGTTGTAAACTGAATGCTGCTTACTTAAAATTATACAAGAAATGTAAATAATGTTCCAAGAGCAGATAAACATAACTTCCTGGGGAATAATTCTGGTTTTCTTGCATCTGTGAAACAGTAACAGTGCACCCTATTCTGCTAAGACCTATCCATATATCAGCAAGCTTTTTACATACTGATCCACCTTGGAAAGGGACAAAGGAGTTAAGTACACCATTGGATATGAATAGTTTAAGATTCTTAAATGGAACCTCATAGGAATTGCATCCATGTGCACATAAAACACTCGGCTGAAAGATATAACACACACAACAGGGCTAAATAGAAAAAAGGCACATTTAATCACAAGCAAGAACACTAATAGAAGCTGAGATAGGCAGTATTGTTTCTTTTAAACTGTGATTTACTTGAATATACTCAAGTAGCCTACACTTTTTAATTAAATGATTGTTTATGATTTCAAATCAAAACCTTTCCATTAAAAGGTACTATTGCCAAACCAATATTAATATTTCCTTTGAAAATAACTGTCATCCTCATTTTAAGATTGGTCATTTGTTAACAAAGGATATTGATAGCTGTTGCTCTTGGATACATCATAACCTGCTGTATTTGAGGCTATCAGAGTTGAATAAAACCACATAGAACCAAAATTTCTATGGTACGTTCTTATTATCTATGGCAGGCATGTCAAACTCGCGATGTCACGTGATGTCGCACAACGTACTGTATTGTGACTTTTCCCCCATTGCCGGCAATGGGGTGGGCGTGGTTTCAACATGACATATCTGGCCTGTGGGCCAGCAGTTTGACATCCCTGTTCTATGGTATGTTCTATGGAAGTGTTTCTCAGCCTTGGCAACTTTCAGATGCGTGGACTTCAACTCCCAGAATTCCCCAGCCAGCATGGGGAACACAGTCTAAAATGAAGAAATGTTTAGGCAACTAAAGCAAATGTAAAATAGCTATATTCTAGTTTTGTTCTATATATAATGTTTGGCAGTGACTGCATATAGAAGCCAGTTTTATATGTTCTGGAGTAATCAAACAGCTCATTATAGGAACAAAAGCTACCAGATGTTAATACAACTTTAAAATATTTCTGCTCTCACCTAGGCTTTAAACTACGTTGTTGGTTAGCTGATGGTAATGTGTATTTTTCAATACACTTGTGAATGCTGTTTCTTACATATAAATTGGCGCCTTTTCTCGAATTGGCACCTTTTCTCAATGCTATTTTGTCAAACTTTCACCTCATAAGTGCCCTTAAACTGTGTGAGACAAAGCTTTGTTTTACAGATTTTCTGGCCCACTTAAGAGATAGTAATGCCTCTGTTTTTAACTCACATGCCTCTATTTTATTCACATACACTGTTGCAACAAAATGAGTTGACTTGGCAGAATTAAATCCCTAAGCAGATGCTTTTATAAGGGGAATAATTTCCTTTTAATGCCCACAACTAACATTAATGGGAGTTTTATATGGATAGTAATAAAATACGAGCCATTTATGACTTCTGCAAAAGGTGTACGATCAATGAAAAAAACACTGCGGTTTTGGAGACAGAGGTACAGTCAAGAAATCATTGGGTTTTCTCAAGGTACTTGTTATTTTAATTTTGCAGACAAATGTATTGATTGCACACTAAAGTTTGCCTCACACTATGTGAACAAATATCCCATTTGACTGCAGCATCAAAAAGGTCTTCTTAAATTCTAAGTCACTTAAAATAGGAAGCCAAATGGCAAGGGAGGATGTTTATTCTACTTCTCCAAACATTCAACATGCTTTAGACGAAAGGCTTCACAAAGTATGTATTTTTAAATTTACTATATTTTCTCTCTTTGTGAAGAAACACCTGAATTACACATATAATCAAATACTAAAAGTTTAATATTTTTAAAACCCAGGTGTTGTGTTAATTTATGACAAAAATGTTGAGTAGTGACTGAAAACTACAATTACTACAAGACTTTCATACCAATAAGCTTGATATTGTTGTCTTCATCTAGCAAAAGGTTTTCTATCTTCAGATCTCTGCAATATATAAAGATATTAAATGAGATTTTAAACAACTGAGCTTTCAATATTTTCAAATTTCAAAAAAGATATCTGATTACCTTTTTGTACAAATTGGTATAATTCTTGTTTTTATAAAAATATGAAGTAAAATACATTTGGGAATATTTTCGTAATAATGAATAAATAGTTCTGTTATTTTGAAGTTGATGCAAACAGCACTTGCGGCACAATTCATTAGGGTATTCTTCCATTTTATTTCATCTATCCTATGCTAATGCCATTAAAAACAAACATGTATAGTAACTTAACAAACAATGCAGTAAGTTTATATCATTTCTATAAAAAAATTATAAACAAGCTAATTCAGCTTTAACATAAATCTTCAAAATGTCAGTTATGAATCAAATATCCTGTTATTCTATATCTCTATTAAGAGTGACCAGTGTGAGACGCAAGGCTTCGTGTGGTTCCGCAAGCATTTCTTCTACATCTTCTAGTGCCTCTCGGCCCCTTGCCCTATGTTAGAGGCATATTCCATTAATTTGCATTGCTACCTCCTCACTGTATCTTTTGTTTTCCATCAAAATGCAACAAAAAGATGGCCAATATCTGCTTTTGCTTAAATATATGAACTGCTATAATGAAAAGGTGTGAATGAAAAGGTTCAGAAGAAAAGCTAACTTTGGATATATATATATTTTTAAAAAGTCAGTATTCAAGACCCCTGACATGAATCCAATTCTAGCAGCTGTATTGCTCTAAAATAAAAGTAGCAGTGTGATACTTCAAGGAATAAGAAATAGATACCATGAAACAAATCTAAGATGCTTCAAATACCTATACCAGACATGTCGAACACAAGGCCCGGGGCCCGGATCCGGCCCACGAAGTGGTTTTGTGCGGCCCCCGAAGCCATCCTGGAAACAGTGAGGGAACGGCCCCCACTGCCTTGGCCCTGGCCCAGAGACCCTCCTTCTGCCAGAGACCCCCAGATCTGTCCCACTCCTGCCCAGGCCCCCATAGGCACCATTGATGCCAATGATGTAGAGCTGGCCATGCCCACCCAGTAGGCCATATGCATTCCAGCTGCGCCCACCCAGTAGGCCATGCCCACCCTGGCCATACCCACCTGGCCCCCCTGAGGGCAATCACAATGCTGATGCGGCCCTCAATGAAATTGAGTTTGACACCCTTGACCTATACTAAAAGCTGCCATCTTAATTGTTTTTATTATTGTTTAACTGTTTCTGTGGAATTTACATTTAGAACATGGTCAATGTATTCAATATGCTTCATTAGAGATTTTACATTCAACACAACTGTCATTGGATGGGATAATTACTTGGATTAGAATAGACAGGAAGTGAAAATGTCCTTTTTCTTAGACCAGAACACCAGATAGGTTTTCGGTAAACTGAAAAATGCCTTTTGAAGTTGTTTGAATAGAGAGAAAAGCACAAATGCCAGCAGGATTATTATTTTTTTCTCCAAAGGCAAATAGCAAATACGAAGGAGCAATTATCTCAGGATGGCAGGACAGGAAAGAGATCATTCTCCTTGTTTGTCATAATGAAATAAAATAAAGGAAGTGTTACTTAGTCTAAATAGATTCCTAATATGGTAATATGTTTAATAACTACCTTGCAACAGTCACAAGAACTTTTTTACAGTAAATTGCATAGCACAGTCAGTTGGATGGAACAATTCCAGTAATTCAGATAGTTCCCAATAAAAATTTACAGCAAATCATGATACATATTTATTACTGAAAATGATAAAGCCCAGGAAATGCTTCTGAAGGAAGACCTTACTTAAATAAAGCTCTAGGAACCAAATGTTGCAAGCCACATTAATACCTACTATTGCCTTTAAACACAATGGAAACAATGCAACATACTTTTTCATATATCACATCCAGAATATATACACCTATGCATTAATTACATTTATGTATCTAAAATAATGTATACCTCAAGAAGTATGTTGAACTGCTAAGCATGATAGTATGGTAAAACCTGAATGAAAATAAACTAATGAGGTATAAGACAAATATACTGGAAAGCTTGTTGGGGAACATTTTAACATTTTTAGTACTAAATCAAAGATAGTAGGACAATCTTTGTTTGGTTCGAATTGACGAGGACTCAGAGTGGTTAACACTGAACGAGTTTATTGAATACACAAAGTCAACTGTCAACTGTCAAATGTTGCAACCCTTTTATAGAGAAAGCGTTTGAACTGTAACCAATACAAGCAGTCTGTTTTCCCGCTCCTTGGTTGTGGCGTCCAATGATTGCACCTTATTTTCCCGCTTTAAACCTTGCAAAGCTGCACTGTGTTTGCAATCTCTTCCATGGCTTATTGCTAACTATTTACATACACAACACCCCTTACCCCCCAGTTGGTGTCATTTCTTTACAAAATCCATTAGGTATTTTGGTGGCCTATGTATTCTGGACGGGTATCTGTTACCTTGGCTATTAGGGACCCTTCTTCCTGGTTGACTGCTTGGCTGCTGGTTACTATGCTGGTTACTACTAGACCTGGGCTCTGGGTTACTGGCTTCAGATGTACTGCCTTGTGTATTAGGTTGTGTTTGGGATTCAGTGGTCACTGGCCTACTTCGCAGGGGTATTTCCCAATCAATTGGACTGAATTGTTGTTGTTGGGCATCAGGGAATGTGTCATCTTGCCCAACCTCTACACCGCTTTCTGGCCTAATGTTGTCTGTACTGTTTCCCCTTACTGAGCTTTGGTCCCCCTCAGCAGGCACACACCCACTAGATCTTTTCCTCAGCTGGTCTATGTGTCTTTTACAGATCCTATTCCCTTCCCCCTCAATGATGTATGATAGGGGACCTAAGATTTCAGTTACCACCCCTGGAATCCATTTGTCCCCTTGGGCGTAGTTCCTGGCCCAAATCAAGTCCCCCACTTCAAATGTTCTGTTAGGAATGTCTAATTCAATGTTTGGTTGGAGTCTGTCCGGGTGTAGTCTGTCCAACTTGGTCAAAATTTTCCTGCCCCACCTCATTTCAGCTGGACTTTTCCCTGTAGCCGAACAAGGGGTTGTGTGCTGAGCCAACAAGAACTCAGCTAGTCTCTGATGCCAGTCACCTCGAATGATTCTTTTAAGCGCGTCCTTCGTGGTCCTCACATTCCTTTCAGCCAATCCGTTGGTGGAGGGGTGGAAGGGTGCAGAAGTCTTATGCTTAATCGAGTTGGCCTTGAGGAAATCCTGAAATTCAATAGATGTGAATTGTGGCCCGTTATCAGACACTATTAAATCCGGCAACCCATGAGTGGCAAAGAGGCCCCTTAATGCCTGTATTGTTCTGCCTGCCGTTACTGAACTGACCGGTACTACTTCTAGCCATCTAGAGTAGCTGTCGACCACTACAAGGAACGTTAACCCCTGGAAAGGTCCAGCGAAGTCAATATGAATCCTGGACCAAGGATTCCTAGCTAGCTCCCATTTATGTGTGCGGATGTGTTGTTGTTCAGGCCTGGAACGTTGGCACAGATGGCAATTGGCAACGCATTCCTCAATGTCGTGGTCCAATCCTGGCCACCACAAGTGACTCCTAGCCAGGGCCTTCATCCTTACTATTCCGGGGTGTCCCTCATGCAATTCAAATAGAATAGCTGATTTGTGGATTTCTGGAATTACTACACGAGTTCCCCAGAGTAAGCAACCCATATGAACTGATAGTTCATCTTTCCTTCTGAAAAATGGACTGTATTTTACGTCCGGGTTGGCGTTGGGCCAACCGCTCATGACCCAGGCCATTACTCTCCTTAAGATGAGGTCCTTATTGGTTGCCTCAGCTGTGTCTTTAGCAGTTAGGGGCAGATCAGGAATATCTTGTAGGGACATTACTTGTCCCACTGGGGCAGGGTCCTCCTCTGTTGTGCTAAGGGGCAATCTGCTAAGAGCGTCTGCGTGACCCATGTCCTTACCTGGTCGGTATTGGAGGGAAAATGAATATGCTGAGAGGAAAATGGACCATCTCAGCATCCTGGGAGACATTATTTGGGGAGTCTGTTTATCTGTGGTAAACAGTCCCAGCAGGGGTTTGTGGTCTGTCAGTATTGTAAAGTTCCTGCCATACAGGTAGTCGTGGAACTTTTTAACTCCTGCCACTATGGCTAAAGCTTCCCGGTCTATTTGAGCATAGTTCCGCTCTGCCTTGGTTAGTGTGCGGGAGTAGTAAGCAATGGGTCTTTGCATTCCCTGGGTGTCTAAATGGCTGATTACTGCCCCAACGCCATAAGGCGAAGCATCGCACGCCAGGTAGATTGGTCTGTTTTCTATAAAGTGGGTTACAGTTGAGCTACTGGAAAGGATGTCTTTTAAGGTCTGGAAACTCGCTTTGTGCTTGTCTTGCCAATGCCAAGGGGTCTTCTTATCTAAAAGCCTGTGCAGTGGTTCTGCAATGGCAGCCTTATGTGGCACAAAAGTGTGATAAAAATTTACCAAGCCTAGGAAGGCCTGTAGCTCAGCCTTGTTCCTTGGTTCAGGAGCCCCTTTTATTGCTTTAATTTTTTCAGGGGTGGGGTGGACTCCGCTTTTGTCAATCCTGAACCCCAAAAAATCAGTGGATTTAACCCCTATGCTACATTTTTCCTTTTTTAATTTTAATCCAGCCTTTCTAAATCTACCCAGTACCTGTTCCAGCCGCTCTACTAACATTCCTTCATCTTTTCCAGCTATTAGGACATCATCAAAGTAAGGGCATACTCCAGGTATGCCCTTTAAGGTCCTCTCCATCACTTCTTGGAAGATGCCTGGAGCTGCTGCAATTCCAAATTGCAGTCTGTGGACTCGGAACGCCCCCTTGTGGGTAACAATTGTCTGTGCCTCTGCAGCCTCTTTGGAAACAGTCAACTGTAAGTACGCATGCGCCAAGTCGAGCTTGGCGAAGATGTCGGCGTCCTGGATCGTGGCGAGGACCTGCTTCACCGTCGGGACCGGGTAAGCATGCTTTTTCATTCCAATGTTGAGGGTCGCCTTGTAGTCGGCGCAGATTCTCACATCCCCATTGGGTTTGAGGGGTGTGACAATCGGCGTCTCCCACAAACCGCCCTCAACAGGTTCTAAAACTCCGAGGCCTACAAGCCGGTCGAGCTCGGCCTCGATTTTTTCTTTTAAGGCAAAAGGTACCCTCCGGGCCTTTAGCCTGATTGGATTTACTGAGGGGTCTAGGTTAAAATTAATGGGGGGCCCTTTGTACTTGCCAAGAGATCCATCGAATACGTCTGCAAATTCTTTGCAGACGGATTCGAGGGTCTTATTTCTAATCACTGAATTTATTCCCCCTATCCAAATTCCCAGGGCAGGAAACCAATTAAGCCCTATTAAGCTGGTCCTATTCCCCTCCGTAACTATCAGATCTAAGACCCCCTTAAACCCCTTAAAGTTTACTCTAAGGCTGGTCTTTCCTTTTACGATTATTGGACTTTTTTGGAAGTCCATTAATTGAATATTTGTTGGACTAAGTGGAATTCTTTTTCCGCTTAGTTGTTCAATTTTCTCAAGGGTTTCAGTGGAAATTATCGACACTGAAGCCCCTGAGTCGATTTCCATTCTGCAAGGGACCCCTTGCAGAAGGACTGTGATTTTTAATTTTCCGTCCGGAAAATTGTGCCCCCTTCCCCGCCGTCTCCGATTGACTCGGGCCACCTCCCTTAGGTTTGGAAATTTCACCCGGGTTCTAGGGGTCTCCTTGCCACTAGCATTGGGGGTTACCTTACCCTCTGGCCACACATCGACTTCGTTCAGACGGGAGTCCCGAACGCGGTTTCTGCAGATGGCCTGGATGTGGCCGGTCTTGCCGCAAGCCCTGCACTTGGCGGTGCGGAATCGGCAGGAAGCGCGGGGATGGTTGCCGCCGCAGCTGCCACATCGGTTCTGGGTGTCGTTGTCGCGCGGTCTGGTTGCGGTGTCCCACCACGGTCGTTGTGCCCCGGTCGGTGGTCTTTGCGGTGTTGCGGGTTGTTGCCGGCGGCCAGGTTCAGGCCCCTCGCTTCTGAGTTGTCTTGGTGCCATCTTTCCGAATCGCCTGGAGACTTCGGCGATCTCTTCCTCCCACTGCTGATCCACCTCCCCGCAGTCCACATAGCCCCCTATGGTTAATTTCGGGTGCTGCCGCCATGCTACTGCGGGGGGGGTCGCGATACCCGGTTGACTCATACGTTAGGAGTTCGTCGAGCACTTCCTGTAAATCGCCGGTAGGTTTGGCGATTATTCTATTTTGTAATTGTTCATCACGTAAGCCCAGCACGACTCTGTCCCGAATTCTAATTTCTAAATTATCGTATTTGCAACGTACTGCGGCTTCCCTGACGGCAGCGACGAATTTCTGTATGGACTCCCCCGGTCTCTGATTTCTCTTCTCGAAGATGCGCCGCCAAAAGAGTTCGGACCTTCGGGGAGTAAAGTGAACCTTTAGTTTTGCGAGGAGGTCGGCATAGGGCACGCTGGAGACTGGTTGTGGCTGGCACAGCCCGACAGCAACTCTGTAGACCGGTGTGCCGCAAATTGTCAAAAGTGCCGCCGCTTTTTTTCGGTCGTCAGTGATTCCGTTCACTAACAGGAATCCTTCGACCTGACCGATGTATTCTTCCCAATCTTCGGGGAAGTTAGGGTCGAATTCCTTCAGTGACCCGATTTGCGCCATTCGGAGAATTTTTTTCCTATTCTGCCGCGGCCGCTCGGTTGACTGTGACTCGCTCTGAATTTGCCGCCTTCACGACAATTCTTCCTAATCTCTGGTCTTCTGTCAATCCCACCTTCGTCGCCAGTTGTTTGGTTCGAATTGACGAGGACTCAGAGTGGTTAACACTGAACGAGTTTATTGAATACACAAAGTCAACTGTCAACTGTCAAATGTTGCAACCCTTTTATAGAGAAAGCGTTTGAACTGTAACCAATACAAGCAGTCTGTTTTCCCGCTCCTTGGTTGTGGCGTCCAATGATTGCACCTTATTTTCCCGCTTTAAACCTTGCAAAGCTGCACTGTGTTTGCAATCTCTTCCATGGCTTATTGCTAACTATTTACATACACAACAATCTTTCTAATAAAAATTATTTCAGAAAGATGAAAATAATGTATGAGAGATTCATATTAAATTTTATTCTATACTGTAGAAATTTCTATAAATGAAGAGTATCTTATTAATAGATAAGCAAAGTTAAGCTGCTAGTTTCAAAAGTAATTTGATTATTTGTGATCAAACTAATATCAGATTTTAGCAACCACATCAATACGTTTTCTCATTATCTTTCCCTAATCTGGTGATTCAGGTCTTCCAATGATGCACTCATCACCACTTTAACAGAGTCCCTCCATCTTGCTGTTGGTTGTCCTTTTCTTCACTTTTTTCCTCCACTTTTCCTAGCAATGGAGCCTTCTCCCAGAGAGCAAGTACAATAATTTCATCCATGATGATCCATTTGTGTATTTCTTGTCTATCCACAGTATTCTCAAGAAACTTCAAAATCATAGTTTGAAAGCCTGAGTGCTCTATTTATCCCACATCTTCAAAATCACATGGAGACAAGATGTTCAGGGATCCCCATATTCTAAATACATTCCACAGCTTGACATGATTGAAACAATGGGTTTTTTTTATAATCAATGAAGCACAGACTGACTTTTTCTGGGCATTCCTTGGCTTTCCCAATTATCCAGCATACATCAGCAATATCTCATGCTTCTTGCCTTTTATAAAGCTACCTTGAACACTGGCTTCTCCATCTCTATATAGGGAATCACCTGCATTGGATGACTCTAAGCACTACTTCATATGTATGTAAAATTAAAAGATACTGTAAGATATCAAGTTCTTTCTTTAGTCTCCTTGGTTAGGCATCAAAATAAATCATGATAAATGTATCATGCTCATCTTTGGGCTGGTGCTCTATGTGCATACAAGTAGTCTTCAGTTACTGACTGGCAACTCCGTCACTAAGCAATGAAGCTGCAAAATGAAATGTCATGTGACTGTCAGTTTTGATTGTTGTTGTTGTTGTTGTCAAGTGAATCACCTGCAGATGTTAAGCGTGATGTCACATGACCACAACCTGTGACCTCGTGCCAGCTTCCCCATTGACTTGGCTTGTCAAAAGTCAGCTGTGAAGTTCAGAAATTATATCCATGAGAAACTGTGACAATAGTAAATGGGCTAAACAGTTGCTGAACGAACGGTCAGTAAATTAGGATCACTTGTACTTACGATGTTACTGCCAGAGATCACTTCATGATCTTCCATATCCAACTCAAGTCTTAACAAGCAAAAGACTGTTCTCTATTATATATTGTCCTATTTCTCAAAATCTGCTAGTTATCTGAATAATTGAGAAGATAATATGTACCCAGCTTCTCAGTTAAAGAAACAGTGGAAAACCGATACACAGGAAGCAGTCTTTGCCATTGGAACATTATTAAATTCCTTTCCTTGATGTTTTGACAGTAATTACACTGAGTACCTGTAGTTTTAAAATTACTTTAAAAGTTGTCGAGAATTTTCTGTGAGATGCAAAAGCAAAACTTCATTCTAAGTCTCCATCATTCCATAGAAAGGCTAATTCATATTAGTCTGCTTTACATTCAACACTAAAATAGAATTTAACGTTATATGCTATCTAACAGAAACATGGTGAGTATACTATATCATAAACCATTTTCATTATGGCTTGCTCTGATGAATAATTCAACTCACTGCACCATAGCTGTGAAATATTAATCCTGACCCTTCTACCTCCAGAAGACTGTGGAAATGAGGTGAAGTTATCTATTAGGCAGTTACAGCCTTCAACGGATAGCTTGTAGACTGAAGTTTCATTTCAGAGACATTGGGAAAATGGGAGCTTTTTTCTATTCAGACACAACATAGTGGGAAAGAACCAACCCAGAACTAAGGAGAAATTTCCTGACAAAACAATTAATCAGTGGAATGACTTGCTTCCAGAAGTTGTGATTGCTCCAACACTGGTGATTTTTTAAAAAGAGATTGGACAACCATTTGTCTGAAATGGTATAGACTAGAGTTTCCTGCTTGAGAAGAGGGTTGGACTAGAAGACCTCCAAGATCCCTTCCACCTCTGTTATTTTGTTATTCTGTGGGACCTTGCTGAGAAAAAAAAGAAATCTGCAAATCTTATTGCAATTATTTTCCCCATTTCTAGAATTACTTTTTAAAAATAACAAACCCTCAGATGAGTATAAGGCATTCCAGATTAGGTAAACCAGATTAAAAAGAAAAAGAATAAAATTTTCTGTGGCAAAAGAAAAAAAAATCTGATTTATACAATAATGTATTTTTCTTTATAAATTTCCTCATCTCATTGAATTTTACCATAGTCACCAATAATAGGAGGTGAAGGAGATAGGGAGAGGTTAAAAAATAGCTATGCTGGGTTGGAATTCTGAGAATTGCAATCCCAACAGATATGGAGGACATCAGCATGTGGAAGGCTAATAACAAGTGGGGAAAAAATTCTTTTTACCATGGATACGGATGGTAATAGGTTTGCATTATTCCAAAAATATGAAACAGGTAATGTTCACCTTACCTGTGAACAACCCCTGCCCGATGTAGATGCTCAACTGCTAATATAAGCTGTCTGATATATTTGCGTGCTTCATGTTCTTCCAACCTCTTCTTCTCATAGATTTTGTGCATTAAGTTGCCTCCTGGGCATAGTTCCATGACAAGGTAGTAACTATTTTCAGTTTCCAAGATATCCAGCAGTTGAGCAATGTTAGGATGACGAATCATTTGCTGGATCTGGCCTTCCCGTCTCAGGTTCTTGGTCACATAGGTGTCCTTTTTGGCTCTTTTTTTATCAATAACCTTCACTGCCACCTAGTAAGAAACAAAAAATTGACATTTTTAAAAAACTTTTAACTTATGGCATTTTCTTCATTTACAATAGAAAAATTCACTTGAAAACGTCATATTTAAATGTATTTTTAATTCTAATGTCCATCCCATCCTCACATTATAAAATTAAACCTCTATGACAAAAGCACAAGTTTTTAAATGAGTCGTTTTGTGTATTTCTAAATACAATCTCCATTTTCTTTTTTCCTTCTTGGAAATTATCCAGAGTTGTATTCAAGTATTACATGAGGGATCCATTTATACAAACTTATAGTAATTTGTTTAGACAAAAATAAATCGGTTTACGGAAAATATGCTTGCATATGTATACCAGAAATGGCCATCATTTATGTATTATTTAGAAATGATATTATTAGATAAATATGCCTGGGAAGCAGCTAATTATATTATAATAAATGGTAATTCCAACAGGCAAGCACCTGCCACATAACACTCCAGACTTAGATAAGTATAGATAAGAAAGGTAAAAAAAGTGGATAATGGATGTTGCACTTCCTGGAGACAGGAGAAGATAAGATAAGGTAAGGTAAGATAAGTAAGAGAAAGAACTGGAGAAAATAAGAAAATAGAAAGATTTGCAAATAGAAAGACTAACACAAAAATACTGCTTAGATATATACATACAGCATATTTCACCAATACATTAGAACATCCCAGGTTTTTGAGAAGAACTTGATGCATATGAAGGTCAACACCAGCTAAAGAACTGACAGCTATGACTTTACAGTGTTGTGAACAGATAACAGCAATCGGCACTGAGAAAGTCACCATCAGACAATTACAAAAAGCAGCTTTATTTGGAACAGTAGTACCTTTAACTCCATCAAACAACACCTGCCTAACTCAGTTTGCTGGGAAGGACTCAACAAGAGGATAAAAATGCCAAATCCAGTCTAAACTGAATGCAATGAAATTTCACTTTAATGTATGCCGATTAGTGTACATTCAAAGTGACAATAAACTTATTATTCTATTATTCTAAACATTATGCAACCAACCATAATATTCATAATTGTTACATGATTATGTGTGAGAGTCTGTTTGGTGTAACAGCTAAGGCACCCAGGCTAGAAACTGGGAGATAGTGAGTTCTAGTCCTGCCTTAAGCACAAAAACAGATGGGTGACCTTAGGTTAGTCATTTTCTCTCAGCCCAAGAAAGGAAGCAATGCAAACCACTTCTGAAAAGTCTTGCTAAAAAAACTGCAAGGACTAATCAAAGCAGTCTCCAAGAATTGGCATGACTGAAGGAGAAAATATGTATATTATTATATGTATAATACGTACCACAAGCAAGAACATACCAGGATTCTCACTGCTACTCTTTGGACAAAGGCACTATCTGAAGCCTCTTCAAAACTCATATCAGCTTATTGTAGAGCTGCAATAAACTAATATAGCATTGCTAAGACCTCTATCATTATGGCCAGCTTGAATAAGAATGGCACAATTGACATACCAGATTATTGAGCGTAAACGAACACGCTGCTGCTGCAGCCACCACTTAAGTATCCAGGTTCAAAGTAGAATAAGAAGCACTCCAAAGCATAAACCTTCTTGGAATAAACTAGTGATAAAGCAACAGGACAGAGGACAGAAATTAATTTATCTTTAACTTCAATAGCAGTAATCTTATTTACGATAAATGAGACCTGGCATGAGGCCCATTACTATCTTTATATAAATTGCTTCAACCAGCGACTAGCATTCTGATTATTTCCTTTCTAAGAAAGAAGTTGCCAAAATAATGAAAGTAATAAAATTAACCTACATCAGAAAGTAATTCTGGTAAACTACTTCTGAGATAAAATATAAGTTGCTAATGTCGGTGCAGTTTGACCTTATCTTCCAACCAGTGTCCTAAGGTTTGGAATGAATGATGGATCTCTGCAGATCAAGAGTGAAAAATTGTGCGTGGATTAGATGGGGGAGCGGGAGGGGGGAGAACATTACAGAGAGAAAGGCAATGAGCTGGTCCTCCGCCAAGACCTAAAGAACAGAGCAATACAATATTGCAATCAGCTTCACTTTCAATCAAAAGATCAAAGTAATGTTCTGTGAGGGAGATGGGCAGCTATAAAATTTTGATAAAAATAAATGCAGATAAAAGATCTTTAACAATGTAATTGTACAACATGCGTATGTTGAATATTGTTTCCACAAGCTAATTTTTGTGATTTTACAAATGGTTTGAAGGAAAATCAGAACTTCTATGCATGTATTAAACAGAAGACGGATTCAGGTAACTAATTATATTAAAACTCAAGAGAGCTATTTAAACATGCAGTAGCTCTATCACAGAAAAAAGAGTTTAAAGCAGTTCCACGTGGTTATTTATCATGTAAATCCATCCTGCCTTAACCAAGTAACTGGCCTTGCATATGCTTTTGAAGTTGAGCATTATACATTTAAGAAGAAATGTATTGCTGAAACCAATTTGATTTATGCATCCTGGAAAGCTGTGCCTTGTTGGCAGAAGGTGGAAGTAAAGTTGTAGGAAGAACCAGAAAGAATACAGGAAGAAAAACATATTATTTGAAAAGATTTGTGAATCATTTCATCCCAAAACTTAATAGTCTCAACTTTATTAAATGATTTAGATGCAAATTTTAAAAAATTACCCTCTCTTAACTTGGTCTCCTCCAGACCCCAAATTCTAAACGCTAAAGTCTCCTAAACAATTGGAAGCAATCTGGGACCCCAGGTTGAGAGAGATGTTTTACAGATGGTGGGCAGATATGATCGTTTATAGCTGAATATCTATCAAACAGCAGATCATCTTATTTGCATTAAATAAAGTTTTTAAAATTATTTTAAGTAAAAGGTGATGTTGGCAATATTTTCTAAGAAACATGTTTAAATCACATTCAACAATTTCTTTTAACCAGAAACATGGCATGTTGTTCACTGAATATTGTAGTCTTGGAAAATTCTGATTTTTCTGTTTCATTTTTCACAACTAGTTCAGCTACATATAATTTTTATGTGGCATAGCCTATGTTCAGGTAATTAAGCTCTCAAATTATATGCTGTAAATACTGTAACTTATTTTTAAAGAGGGAAGGTCATCTTAGTTTGTTTATGAATATGGTAACAGAAATTGTTGATTGTTTTTGTCTACTGTTCTTTTACAGGATTGTCTTACATTAAGGATCTATGTTTCTTTCAATTAAATACATCACTTTCCCTTCATTTTTCCCTTTACTTTAAACAGAGGACAATCCTTTGAATTAAAATGGCTACTGTGAGGTACACAAGAAATGTACATGTTGTAATTTTCCATTTCTGTTAAAGGAATAGGCATACAGAGGCACTTAGCGAAGATACATTTAGGAAAGGAGATATAATAAGCTGAAGGAATAGAGAAGAATTATATACTGACTTAAAGGATACTTTTAGAATAGTGCACACTACTGTAGAATAACATATAGCTTATGAATTCATTTTATATAGGCTTATTCCTTATAAAAACTGCTTAGTATTTTAAAATATAACTAAAAACCAAAGTGCAGCCATGTTTAACTGAAGCATGAACTCCGTTACACACATAGCTTCTAGATGCAAATCAGGCATTCTTATAGAAAAACAAGGGAAAAAATAAATCTTTTATAATTGCAATTATCCAATTTGGTAACAGTTCACCTTGTAGATAAGGCTATACCAAGAGTCAGCAGGAGGTTACAAATCATGTCATAGAAAAGGGAGTGAAGATAAGACAGGAACAAAAGGGGCATTTGATCTGATAATTGGAACTCTGGTAATTGTAATGGTTGCTAGGCATTCAGAAAGCATGTGACCAGGTGGGCCTATCAACTGGGCTCACTTTGGAAGGATGTGGTGTGATGTACGGGACAGGGTATAAAAACCTACGCAAAAACTGATTCAAGTGTGGACTCTGGGATTTGCCATTACCAAGAGTTCCGCCGCTTTTGCAAAATCTTTAATAAAACTTGTTTTGTTTTCCAACATCTTGGAGCTGAATTTTTATTCTTCATACTACCAAATATTATTAAGTATCTCAGTTGTAAGGAAAGTCAAAGCAAATGTGTTTCAGTAAGGTTAGTTCTGCATGTAGGTTTGTTTTTCCCTCTGTAAGTTTTATAAATGGCACAAGGATGGTTTTCTAGATGTCCAACTTAACATCTTTCATGGAGTAGATCTTTCAAACATGTGGTTGTGTCTTATTAATATTTTGACCATAACTATCAACTGCTATGTATACATAATGGTTCTTTCTTCTGTATCAAAAGATAGAAATTAAAAGTACCACTTTTGTTAGTAAGGAGGAATGCATACAGCTAATTAATTTTCCTCACCATTTGTAATAAAGTTCAGCAGCAATAGCACTTAGATTTATATACCGCTTCACAGTGCTTTACAGCCCTCTCTAAGCAGTTTACAGAGTCAGCCTATTGCCCCAGACAATCTGGCTCCTCATTTTACTGACCTCGGAAGCATGAAAGGCTGAGTCAACCTTGAGCTGCTTAGAATTGAACTCCTGGAATGAGCAGTGAGTTAGCCTGTAGTACTGCATTCTAACCACTGCACCACCACAGTTCTTCAAATGGGTAGATGAAAGCAATCCTGAAGTAAAAGAGCTTGTCTTATTTAGTTTAGTTTATTTTTTATTTATTTTTATTTTAATTCCATTTATATCCCGCCCTTCTCCGAAGACTCAGGGCGGCTTACAAGCTTAGCAGTAGCCTTCATTCTATGTATATGCCTGCTTATTAGGGCTTTCACATACACCCCAAGTGGCATTATTACAAAGTCAGCTTAATTGCCCCCAACAATCTGGGTCCTCATTTTACCTACCTCGGAAGGATGGAAGGCTGAGTCAACCTTGAGCCTGGTGGGATGCGAACCTGCACTAATTGCAGGCAGCTGGTGTTACTTAAGGAGGCATTAGCCCACTGCTCCACCAAGGCTCTTGTTCCTTATGCTGTCGGAACTGCCTTTTCCTTATATTCATTATGCCTAAATTATTTTCAGTTCCAATAAAAAATTCAAGTCATGGTGTTTGTAAAATAGTTTGTTGGTGGGAAACAAAACACTGGTTTCTGTAATTACACTGAGAAAAAGACTTTAAAAAGGAAGCACATGTTTGTTCACTGCAAATTACACTGACGTACAAATTATTGGAAGTAGATCATTTTACAAAACGTTCTGTGCGTCTAAAAGTTTATTCAGAACTTTTCCTGAAAAAGTCTTGATCTTCTTGTTAAAATATATTTTAATACACATCAATAAAAACAAGTGACTTTTACAAATATTACAACACGTTATATCCCGGGATAGTTTGAAGCTGGAGGATTACAAAACACTAGCTTGCCATTGTGACAGAAGCAGTGAGTACAATATTGCAGCCGCAGATTGAAATTCAAGTGTGGAAAGTATTTATGGGGGAAATGCTTTAATGTCACTCTAAGTATGGAATAGCACGAAACATAACAGAATCTCTCCATGGTATGAAGAAAACTAGTGACTTTTCCAGAAACTTTTTTCTGAAGAATGGTGCCAAAACATGTCTTATTAATGCTGAGCTCCAAACCTGTAAGTCTAAAAAACCCACAAGCGTCTTTAATCATTGGAACTATCACAAGTAATGCAATGAAAGGAAGAGAACCATAATCCATAGGAAAAAGCAGATGGCACGAATGTAGTCTGCATCTGGAAGACAGTTATTGCTTTCCACCTTGTTGAAAGTAGACTTTTAAAAAAGCAACATAAACTATTATTGGTTTGTGCTTAAATTGTAAGCCGCCCTGAGTCTTCGGAGAAAGGCGGGATATAAATGGGATTAAAATAAATAAAATAATAAATATTATTCATATCACTATCTGTTTCATCCTTGGGAGTACTTCAACCCTGGCTAGATTAAACAAGACTACTGAAATATGACTGATAGGGAGCTAAATGGATATGCAGATCGCCCTTGACTTGTTCAGTGTCTGTTTAACTTATGACAGTTCTAAACTAATTGGGGTTACAACTGGTTCTCAGAGTTCTAGTCATCCCAGCACTCCCGTGGTCACATGATCACATTCTGGACAAATGGCAGCTGGATTTATATATAAATTTTATTTATTCAATTTATATGCCGCCCATCTCCCCAACGAGGCGGCTTTGGGCTCGCCCTTATGATTGGTTGCAGTGCCCCAAGATCATGCAATTGTCATTTGCCACCTTCCCTACCAGCTTCCCCAGAAAGTCAATGGGGAATCTGGCAAGGAAAGTTGCAAGTTGCTGGAATAAGGCGTACCCACCTGCACACCCTCCTCCAGCCCCTGTAGAAAGCCATGAAGTGTGGTAAATATACTCGGTCTGTACAAATCTTCCAAGAAAAAACAGATGATTACTTAACAAAGATGGTACAGAACTTATTCAAAGTATTCAATCTTTTAAAATTCTTTTGTATGCATTACCTCATGCTCTGCTAAAGGTAAAGGTTCCCCCGCACATGCGTGCTAGTCGTTTCCGACTCTAGGGGCCGGTGCTCATCTCCGTTTCAAAGCCAAAGAGCCAGCGCTTGTCCGAGGACGTCTCCGTGGTCATGTGGCCGGCATGACTAGACGCCAAAGGCGCACGGAGCGCTGTTACCTTCCCACCGTAGTGGTCCCTATTTTTCTACTTGCATTTTTACGTGCTTTCGAACTGCTAGGTTGGCAGAAGCTGGGACAAGTAACAGGCGCTCACTCTGCTACGCGGCACTCGGGATTCAACCCGCCAAACTGCCGACCTTCTGATCGACAAGCTCAGCATCCTAACCCACTGAGCCACTGCGTCAAAGCTTAATTCTTATTCTTTTTTGTACATCTATACTACACTCTTGAAACATTACATCTATCACAAGTTTAACACAAAATATTTTACAAAATAAAATAAGTTATTTCACAGCTATTCCACTTCCTTCCACCCCACATTGGCTGAAAGGTTCTGTCTTTCTCATATTTAACAAGATGGCGGACGTGCTTGACTGAGCTCCGCGAGCTCCAGTTACTAGGCGTCCCTTGGAGCCCCTCAGGAGCCTTTAGGCTCTCTGGGATGGGGATTGGGGGTTTATAGTTATAGGCACTGGGGCAGTTAGGAGGTTGACGAAACTGGCAGTGATCCGTTTGAACTCCTACTTGTCGACCTGTCTGTCTGCTGGCCCTGCTCTTTTCCATCCGTCGCCTTTTCCACCCGTTCGCCTTTTGCTGCTTGCCTTCTGCTGCTTGCCTTCTTCGGACCGTCTTCAGCTGTTCGTGGCCGACTCCGGCATTCCCTGCTGTTCCGGACCGTCTTGGGCTGCCTCGGCGTTCTCGGGCTGTTCCCAGTTGGCGAGGAGGACGCCTGTGGGTTCGTTCTGGCGTCGGTGACGTGGGCGTCGGCCTCGGCGCTGGCGTCGGCGGTTTCTCGGGTCGCGCTCGGCGACGGCGTTTCCTGCTTCCCCGGGCCATTTCGGGCCGCCTTCGACGTTCTCGGGCTGCCTTCGGTCGGCGAGGGAGACGCCTGTGGGTCCGGTTTGGCGGCGGCGATGGCGGCGACGGCGTTGGTGGCGGCGGTCCTTTGGGCCGCACTCGGCGGCGGTGATGACCCGCATCCGGTAACGACAGCGACAGCAGCAGTGGTGTGTTTTGGCCGTTTTCAGCGACCAGCACCAAGCGGTGACATTTCCGGGGCCTTCTGGCCCGAGCGGCAACATCTGGTCTGTTTTCGGGCCGCTTCGGCGGCACCGGCGCTTTCGGGCCTATTCGGGCCATTTGCGGAGGCCGGTGGTTGGCTGCGCTGTTTTCTGGGCTTTTGGCCCCTCTCGCCGGCGGTGGCGTTTCCATCTTGCCCCAGGCCGCATCAGGCTGCTTTTGGTGACGTCGTCGTCCTCGGGCCGTTTCGGCGGCGGAGAGGGCGACTGCGAGTTATCCCAGCGGCGATGATGTTTTCTGTGCTGCCTCGGACCGCTTGTGTCGGCGACGGCGACTTCGGGCCGTTTCAGCGGCGGAGAAGACGACCACGGGTTACTTCAATGGAGCAACGGCGACAGGTGGTCCTTGCACCGCTTTTGGACCGTTTCAGCGGCGGTGATGACGCTTTCAGACCACCTTTACTATCTTGGCCTGCCTACCCTTCTGCCTTGAACACATACATCTACTAACTCTCTGCCTACCCCCCCTCTCCCCTTTGGATTTGGTCGGTTCTGGGTACCAGCCACGGTGGGAGAGTGGCTTGGTTTTACATCTGCAGCCCCATAGAGGTGGGAGCTCTATGGGGCATGCCTACCCAGAGTATATCTTGGACCACCCCCAGGAACAGAGTTGCAACCCGCCGTGAGAGGGCGGGGGGTGGCCTGTTTACCGGGGCACCCAACTGAGTGACAGTGCAGTTGGGTGTGGATCCAGATATTTCTTTTCCCGGCCTTCGATCCTCCTATGGACATGACCACCTTTGGGACTGCCTATCCTGGACTTGTTGGACCAATATGCGACAATACACCTGCACGGACTTGCTCGCCCTCAGGGGTGCCCCCCTCTACTGGGTGCGACCCGCCTCTTTAAATACTCTTAACCTCGATGAAGGGCCCGAGCCCTGGGACCCTGAGAGATGGCTGGGCAGGGGCAGGGGCCGTCAACG
Source organism: Vipera ursinii (assembly GCF_947247035.1). Lineage (NCBI taxonomy): Eukaryota > Metazoa > Chordata > Lepidosauria > Squamata > Viperidae > Vipera > Vipera ursinii. The sequence goes on along the minus strand of NC_139514.1, from coordinate 50,476,883 downwards.
CAAATTTAATAGGAGGCCCCTGATTACTTTTTTATCGAAATGTTTTATGGGGTTGGGGAGAGGGGCGGGAGATGGGGGTTGTCTGGCTATGGGGGGTTGCCAATCAACCATGGCTCAGGCCAGACTTGGGTCTGACCGCGCGGGGGGAGAACGGGGTGTGGTTGTCTCCGGGGCTCATGAGCGGGTCGTGGGATTACCAATTCCCACAATGGGGAATGGCAGCAGGTGGATAGACAGGGGGCCGTATCGTTACCAGGAGGGCCGTCTCCGCTATTTGCAAGCGGTGAGGCGCTCCGACCCTCTGCTTCTTCCCCGAGGTTCCGGGAGCGAGGATGTGCAGCCTCCTGAGCTCCGGCTGGTGTACCTGAATGCCAGGTCCATGGTTAACAAAGCTCCCCTCGTTAGGGATTTAGTTGAGGGTGAGCATGCGGACCTGGCTTGCATCACGGAGACTTGGTTGGCCCCAGAGGGTGGGGTCCCTTTGGTTGACCTTTGCCCACCAGGCTTCCGGGTGCTACACCGGCCACGAGCTCAAGGTAGGGGTGGGGGTGTGGCGGTGATCATTAGGGAGATCTTATGTCCGCGGGAGACCACCGTTCTTCAGATAGTCGGGTGTGAGTCTCTCTTTGTGAGATTTGGTTCTGGGGCGCAGTTGGGCTTGCTGCTGGTGTACATTTCACCTAGTCGCACAGCGGCAGCCCTGCCCGAGCTGCTCGATATCCTCTAGGGGTTGGTGGTTGAGTTCCCCAAACTTATAGTTTTGGGAGACTTCAATCTACCATCCCTGGGAGGCTCATCTGAGCTAGCTTGGGAGTTCATGGCTTCCATGACGGCCATGGACCTGACGCAAGTAATTTCTGAACCAACTCATGAGGGAGGCCACACCCTTGACCTGATTTTTTTATCTGGACGGTGGTTGGATGATCTTGGTGGGGGCTCTCCATTTATTATGCCCCTGTCATGGACCGATCATCATCTCCTGCGGATGGTCTTCCATCTTGCCACCCCCCGCCGTGGGGGTACGGAGCCAATTAGATGGTACCGCCCCAGACGCTTAATGGATCCTGATAGATTCCAAGCGGCGCTGGGGTCCCCACCTGCCTCCATTGCTCACAACTTGGCGGATGCCTTAGTGGAAGCCTGGGAAAGGGCAGCCACTGAGGCACTTGACCGGGTTGTACCCTTGCGGCCCCTGACCCGGTGCAGATCCCAGCGAGCTCCATGGTTCTCCGCGGAGTTCCGGGAGATGAAGCGTTGGAAACGGGGCCTAGAGAGCTGCTGGAGGTTCAGCCGATCTGAATCCGACCGGTTGCGGTTAAGAACCTACATTAGGTCTTATCTCGCAGCGATGAGGGCGGCGAGGTGTAATTACTTCTCTACCCTCATCGCGTCCGCAGATAATCGCCCGGCCGCCCTGTTTAGGGTGACTCGCTCCCTTCTTAATCAGGAGGTGAGGGAGGATCCCTTGCAGGGTCGTGCCAAGGAATTTAGTCAACATCTGTCGGATAAAATCGCTCAGATTCGGACCGGTTTGGACTCCAGCTGGGCAGAGTCTGGTGATCAGGACACGGGCGGTCCTGTCAATGTTATCTGGGAGGAGTTTGATTCTGTGACCCCTGATGAAGTGGACAGGATTATGGAGAGGCTGAGCTCCACCACATGTTTATTGGATCCGTGCCCTTCTTGGCTGGTTTATGCAGCTAGGGAGAGGACACGAGGCTGGCTCCAGGCGGTTATATCTGCTTCTTTGAGTGAGGGTTATTTCCCCACCGTCTTGAAGGAGGCGGTGGTGAGACCTCTCCTCAAGAAGCCTGCCTTGGACCCAGCTGTATTGAACAACTTTCGTCCAGTCTCCAACCTTCGCTTTCTTGCGAAAGTTGTTGAGAGTGTGGTGGCGCATCAGCTCCCTCTGGTCCTGGATGAAGTGGATTATCTGGACCCTTACCAATCGGGTTTCAGGCCCGGGTACAGCACGGAGATGGCATTGGTCGCTCTGGTGAATGATCTCTGGAGGGCTCGGGATAGGGGATATTCCTCTGTCCTAGTCCTATTAGACCTCTCGGCGGCTTTCGATACCATCGACCATGGTATCCTGCTGCGGCGTCTCAGGGGATTGGGAGTGGGAGGCACAGTTTTTCAGTGGTTCTCCTCCTATCTCCTGGGACGCTCGCAGTCAGTGTTGGCAGGGGGGCAGAGGTCGACCCCTAGGACTCTCGCTTGTGGAGTTCCTCAGGGATCGATCCTCTCGCCTCTCCTGTTCAACATCTACATGAAACCGCTGGGTGAGATCATTCGTGGTTTTGGAGTTGGGTATCATCAATATGCCGATGATACCCAACTTTTCATTTCGACCCCAAACCACCCCAGTGATGCCCTCGCTGTGATGTCCCGTTGCCTGGAGGCGGTTCGGGTCTGGATGGGGAGGAACAGACTTCAACTCAACCCTGACAAGACTGAGTGGCTGTACATTCCGGCATCCCGGGACATTCAAAATGTTCCATCGCTTTCTATGGGGGGTGAGCTTTTACCCCCTGTGGATAGGGCTCGCAACTTGGGAGTCCTCCTAGATTCACGACTTACTCTGGAAGATCATATAGTGGCCGTGACTAGGGGGGCTTTTGCCCAGGTTCGCCTGGTGCGCCAGTTGCGGCCCTATCAGGACCGGGATGCCCTGTGTACGGTCACTCATGCGCTCGTGACCTCTCGCCTAGACTATTGTAATGTTCTCTACATGGGGCTTCCCTTGAAGACTACTCGGAGGCTCCAACTGGTACAGAATGCGGCCGTGAGAGTTGTCTTGGGAGTTTCCCGGTACTCCCATGTTACACCTTTGCTCCGCGAGCTACATTGGTTACCAGTTGTCTTCCGGGTAAGGTTCAAGGTCTTGGCTATGATCTTTAAGTCCTTACATGGCATGGGTCCGGGATACCTCGAGGACCACCTGCTGCCGGCGTCAACTCCCCTCCACCCTGTGCGTGCCCACAGAGAGGGCCTCCTCAGGGTGCCTCCGGTCAGGGAATGTCGACTGGTGGCCCCCAGGGGGAGGGCCTTCTCAGTGGGTGCTCCGGCATTATGGAACCAACTGCTGGTTGAGCTCCGGACGGCATCGGACCTTCGATCCTTCCGTCGCGGGTTGAAGACCCATTTATTTGAATTAGCTGGTCTGGCCTGATAGGGGTATATGGGTTTTTTAATTGGTTTTTATTATTTTATCATTGTTGTATTTTAATTGGGCATTGGTTTAATTTTCTTTTAATTTTTGTACTGCTATTTATATATGCCCTGTGAACCGCCCTGAGTCCCTTAGGGAGAAGGGCGGTATAGAAATCTCAATAAAATAAAATAAAATAAATAAATAAAACACTCAAGTTTTCAGCCAATCATATTTCATTACTGGGAAGAGTAATAAAAATTAGCAGCTGATGAATAGGCCTCTGTATATTTCATTTCCCATTCAACAGCAATGTGACAGAAACTACTAAACACAGAGTGAATGGGCAGGCAGGATGGAAAAATATTTATGTACTTATTCTTCAGAATTATACCTTCCTACGTACTGTGGTTACATGTAGAGTTAAGAAGCAGAGAATTGTTTTAAATACACCAAAGGTTTATAAGAACTTTGCTTATGATGAGAACTACAGAACTGCTGGATAAGTTGAACCCAAAATTAAGAATGTTCTGCTTCAGTAGAAACCTCCTCCTTAAAAAAAAAAAGTAGAACAAGTGTGCTACTGTTTCCAATGCACAATGGTTGAGCATGCAGATGTTGCTCTTTAAGTCTTTATTGCATATTCAGAAAATTAGGGGTGTATTTTTTTTTCTTACACCAAGTAGCTGTAAGCTTTGAATTAATAAGTAACTTTTCATTTTAATGGATCTAAAGGAAAGAGAAAATACATAGATTCTGAGTTAGACATTTCATTTTCAATTTAAGGGAAGAAACATTCATATTTGAGCCTATCTGAATTACAGAATGGATTTCTGACTTATATGAAAATAAATGCCTCTTTCCTCATCTGAAGGAACAAATTTACCTGGTGACCAGACTGCCCATCAGCATTAAGCAAGGTCTGGAGCAAATGTTCTGACTTTCTTTTTTAATGATACGTAAAATCTGCAAACACAATAACATTGACTAACAAGTAGTTCTGTATAGAAAGCTACAAAAATGTGGGAGAAATAAGGAAGCAAAGATGCAATATAATCTTTTACAGAATTACTCATTTAAACTAGGAAATTTCTATTTAAAATCTATATTATGACTAATGTTTAAACAAAGTTATATTGCAGTCTGTTTGATTCTGGGCTAGAAGGATATAGAAAACAGGCTTCTTTATCTTCTTCAACAAATTATAGCTTAGCACAAACATGTACCAGTCCAACATTTTTGTTTGGTGTAATTATCCTCAGTAAGTTTAGGATAGTGTACTTATTGAGCAAGAGAAAAAAGTTACATGAAATAGGGATACCAGATTTCCATTTATATATTTCATATCTATATACTTCTAAAACTCTTACGTCTGCTTGATTATTGAGCAAAATGATGCATCACAGGGCAATAATTTTTGAATCAATATATCTCATGTGGACTAACTCACAGAATGCATCCAAAATCCAAGATCCATGACTCTATGGAACTGAAATTTGGCAAAGTTGTGGCCACTTTAGTGCTGCCACACTGAACTGCGGTCACATGACTGCCATTCCCAAAACTCCCTGCCAGTTTCCTGCAATGAAAAAAATCAATGGGGAAGCCTGCAGGAGGTAAAATTTGTTCCCACTCCAACTGCTTTTCTGCCCACCAGTGATTATTCTGTTTCTGTTTAGGTAACAAAATATCTCTGAAGCAATGACCCAATCCCAGCATGAGTTGTCTAGTACAGGGCTTTTCAACCTTTTCACCCCTTGTACCACTTTTAGGATATGGCAACATCCGAGTACCACCAGTCGCCTAGCAAGGTGTCAAAAACCTGATGACCAAAAAAAAAAAGAAAAAGGAAAAGGAAAAAAGTGATGAAGTACAGGTAGTCCTCAACTTACAACAGTTCGCTTAGTGACTGTTCGAAGTTACAATGGTACTGAAAAAAGTGCCCACCAAGCCACAGCTGAGCAAGACACCTGCCTGCCTGCCCAGCGGCACTCTTCCTCCTGTCTGAGGTTTTCATTGTTGTGAGCATTTCTGTTGAGGATTGGCAGCTGGAGTGGGGTGGGGTGGGTGTTTGGTTTTTATTTTCCCCCTCTGTTGGGTGGTTGCACAAGGTTTTGGTCACTTCACATGACCCTGGGACTGTGACCGTCATAAATATGAATCAGTTGCCAAACATCTGAATGTAAATCACAAGACCCTGGGGATGCTACAATATTCCAGCTGATTGGCACTTCTTCTGGGCTCAGCAGAAGCGCTGGGATGAGCGCCGAGCTCCAGCTGGAGCCTGGCGCTGATCCTGGCACTTCCACTGAACCCTGACAGCCCTGCAGCTCCAGCCATCTCTCGCTCAGGCTTGTGCGGTGCTGCCACCGGTTCAGCTCATTCCCCTCCCGTGCTACCACTTTTCTAGGATGGTCGTGTACCACCTGCCAGGTGCCAATGTACCACAGGTGGTACCCGTACCACTGGTTGAAAAGCCCTGGTCTAGTATATAAATAAAGCTTCTCCATTTCTGAGTTGTTTGGAAGAAAACAACTGTTTGCTGTTTTGCAAACCACAGTTCTTTTAACCAGTAGAGGGTTTACTAAGAAAAAAAGTACAAAATTCGAAGTCTCATACTGATCTGAAGCAATTTATAGTACAGTCATTATTTCTGAATGGGGACCTAACAGGAAATTTAGATCCAATTTATGCTGGCTAATGAAGAGATTATCAGTAAATATGGTAATCTATTGCAGCTGTCCCCAACCTTTCTGGTGGGGCGGGGAAGGTTGTGTGCACATGTGCACAGCTCCATTTGCACAAATGGGAGGTAGATATGCCTGATGCTCTAAAAAATGGAGCTTCATGTGCTGGTGAGCACGGGTGCCCACTGCTTGTGCAATTGAACTTGCATGTGTGCCTGCTGCTCACAGATGTGGAACTGTGCGTGCGCATGCACTCACCCGCCACTTATGTGGCCCAGTTCTAGACTGCGGCATGGGAGTTGGGGACCCCTCATCTATCGCAACTACCTTAACTTGGTTACACTTATATTGTCATAGAAACACGCCACTCATTAAATAAAACATATTATAAATACCTCTGAAATGACAAATGTAGAAGAATGTAGTAGCAGATGTGATAAATATTACATTTAGGCAATCTTTTTACCATGGCAACTTCAAGCAAGTAAGAAAAGCATAAATTCATTTTCCTGCATATGTAATCTTACATTTCCCTATGTAAATGTAAATAATTGTTAATCTTTTACTTAATCCTATTCTTGGATCAACCATACAATTTAGCTAAAATAATTTATAGTAATGAAATATATGAAGTCCACTGAAACACATACATACATGATAATTCTACATCTGCAAAGAAGATCGGAAACTGCATTATTCTTTGTATACCACATTTATAAATAACCAAAGATAAAAGCAAGACATTAATGCTCGAAAGAAATAAACTTGTTTAGGGTAGTATGCAGTTTTTAAAAAGTTTATGGAAGATGATCAGCCACCAACAAATCCAAAAAGATGTACTACTCAGCTGTTTTTAGAACGCTGTTATTTCTTTCATTATGAATTTGTGGAAGATTAACAAGAATTTACAGCTTTCAGCAATGCTTGCTCTTCCTACATAAGCCACCCCTGCATTTCCAAGATTCTACAATACACAGCGTAGCAGCTGTTTGCATTAAAAAAATAATAATATAAAAAAGACCTTTCTATAAAAAGATCCTTCTAATATTAGCTATTCTGTGTTTATAGTATAACCTGGTTATCTTTAGCAGTTATAAGGGAATGTATTTCAAAATCTGATTTGATACCAAAAAGCAAATAATTCATTTTTTAAAAAAAATGCAGTAGCCTTAATGAAATGTATCCTTCAATAGCTGAAATTAAAGAATTCAAAGTGTTGGCTGAAATGTATAATTCTTTAATCACAGGATCCAATTCTACAAATAGTAAGTAATTCTAGCCATTTTGTCATGCAACAATGGTATTTTTTCACTGTCATTCCATTACTAGATTAGGTGGAATACTAATTTTATAAGTACCAATGTAAAAAAAATCAGACTAACAGCTGGGACTGACCAACCTGCTTTTCTTGACGTGCATTATATATGCAACTGATATAAAAAGGGGAAGGGCTTTGATTATATATTCATAGCCACCGTCTTGATTTTTAAATACTCCTGGGAAGGAATTTTTTTAAAAAATTAACACTATTTTAAAATAGCAAAATCCATTAAAGAAACTTTTCACATTAGTCAAAGAAAGCAATGATATATTTGACAAAATTAAAGAAATATGAAATTGGTTTTAGAAAAAGCTAGTCATGCAGTTGGAAAAGATTAAAAAACTAGATGATTTTAATTAAATTTTTATTTATAATTGCTAAATTGAAATGCCATTAATCTTATACTTTAAGAATGATTACCATAAAGATAAATGAAGGATTTGGTATACTTAGGAACACAAATTAAAATGTGAACAGAATTTAGGAAAGTACAATCTGAATTTCACAGTCACATTGATTTACAATTAACCATTAATCCATACACAATCCAAAACAAAGATGCTGAACACTCATTGAGAAATGCCATCCAGTCTACTTTGGATTAGCTAACAGTTTTGAAAAGCCCAATTGGACCTAATTTGATTTTTCTCAGATTCTAAAGTAGGATCAACACCTACGTTTTATTATTTTCAGTCCATGAAATACAGGGGAAAAAATTATGTAAAATTGCTTGGAACAAATTTATCAGACTGGCTGGCCCAGGATAACTCTCTAAAAACAGAAGGTAGCAAAACTAGACTTCGTTGGAGAACCTGCAAAAGAAAATGGGCCAGACATAGACAAGAGCTGTAGAGAAGAAAAATTCCAGGAAAAAAAAAATCCCCCAATCAATGCCTATGAGAGAGGCAGTTTCAAATATTGCCAACTGTTCCATTCTGAGCCTCCCTTTCTTCTCCTCCCCAGTTGAGTATCTAGAGCGGGCCTATTATAGAAGCTATAAGTTTTATAAGATTTCTCCAGCTTGTTATTCTTTCCAATCCAGTGTAATATTGGAAAGAAATTGTGTAAAGCGGCTTTGGACTCAACAATCTGTTAGCAGGATACCTCTCTGAAAATAAGAGAGCAGGATTAAAGTTGGTTTAGGACAGACATGTCAAACACAAGGCCCGGGGGCCAGATCCGGCCCGCAAAGTGGGTTCATGCGGCCCGCAAAGCCATCCTGGAAACAGTGAGGGAACGGCCCCCACTGCCTTGGCCCTGGCCCAGAGACCCTCCTCCTGCCAGTGACCCTCAGATCTGTCCCACTCCTGCCCAGACCCCCATAGGCACCTTTGATGCGAACGATGTAGAGCTGGCCATGCCCACCCAGTAGGCCATATGCACTCTAGCCACACCCACCCAGTAGGCCACACCCACCCTGGCCATACCCACCCGGCCCCCTGAGGGCAACCGCAATGCTGATGCGGCCCTCAATGAAATTGAGTTTGACACCCCTGGTTTAGGACCTGGGTGTCAAACTCGTGACGTCACCGGCAATGGGGTGGGCGCAGTTTTGGCGTGATGCTTCCGGATCACGGGCCGGCAGTTTGACACGCCTGGTCTAGGAGAAGATGGCAAAAGAAATATGAATTGAAAATTGATCCCATCAAGCTGCTACCTGTACAGAAAAAAACCCAGGAACAAAAATTTCCTCAGTGATCCCCTATGGGAGAGACAGTGGTGAGCACCTGGAGCACTGATGACAATTTGATTCTAAGCCCTGCTTGGTCATGGACTACAGAGAGAAATGCTCGCCAGGCATTCTGACCTTCTCAGAGCACACAGAGGGGTAATGGTGATGGGGAATAGAAGAATAGAATGATATGAATGCAAGATGAGGAGAAAAGAAATACATATGTATTATGTGTTATTTCAATACGCAAAAGAGCATACAGATTCTTTCCACGGCAACTACTGAAGCTAGAATTGTGGAAAAAAATCAAGAAGCCATTCTCTACGTACTTTCCCCAATCTGTTAGCAGCTACGTAATAATAATTCAAAGATTTGGTTCCATTCACTGTGTCTCTGTATTGGCAGAAACTAAAATGTCTTATCAGATGCATCAAAAGGAAAAGATTCAAGATACAGGGGTTGACAGTGAAAAAGTTTACAAACCTAGTCCTCAGTTAATCATCTCAAATATAATTAGGGCAACCACATTAGGGTTACAAAAATGCAACCTCCGAATCTCTTTGCTGATGTCCAGGTTTTTGCAGCCCAGTTCTGATCACCCTAGCATAATTTCTTTTGCCCAGTTACAAGTCCCTGAGAAATTCAGAAAAAAAAATGAAGAGTGGTGCTGAATTGGACAGCTTATCCTGGTCCCAACATATTCTGTACATGCTAAGTTTCGATGCTTGCATAAGTGAAGCACGACGTAATTAGGATTACCAGATCAGGCTGCACAAATCTGAGCAACCATTGAGTGGCATACTTTCCACAAGGGTAGCACCAAGTTCTAACATAGCCTTCTATTTCCATATCATGCTCTAAAGATTTTTTCCTAACAACTGGAACATCTTTTAAATTAATGTCTTAAACCAGACACAAGGCCCGGGGGCCAGATCCGGCCTGCAAAGTGGTTTCATGTGGCCCGCGAAGCCATCCTGGAAACAGTGAGGGAACGTTCCCCACTGCCTTGGCCCTGGCCCAGAGACCCTCCTTCTGTCAGAGACCCCCAGATCTGTCCCACTCCTGCCCAGGCCCCCATAGGCACCCTTCATGCGAATGTTGTAGAGCTGGCCACGCCCACCCAGTAGGCCACACCCACTCTAGCCATGCCCATCCAGTAGGCCACGCCCACCCTGGCCATACCTACCCGGCCCCTTGAGGGCAACCACAATGCTGATGCGGCCCTCAATGAAATTGAGTTTGACACCCCTGGCTTAAACTGATAAGAACCCACAGGTAACACTGTAGCACAAGTGTTAAATATTTATAACCTTAATATTTTTCAATTATATTTTTATTCCTTTCTAATGCCTAAGACATTGCATTCATTTGTTTAATTTACTTTTTACAATTTTCTTGGTAACAAGTGTTATGATCTAACATTTGGAAGCAGAAAACCAACATGGTGGATGAATGAGAGATCTATCTAATCAGTAGATAACCCAAAATTAAGTGAAATAGCAAATACCTCAGAAGTCAATAGATAAAATCAAAATGATCTTGCAATAACAATTGATAGGAACCAAGCATAAGCTAGCAGTATGATGTGGAAATACAATTACAGTTTCAAAACAAGTATTGTTATCAAATAATGTATAGAAATCAGCCCACTTTATCCTGTTTCAATTTCAGTTGTTTATTGTATCATAGACCAGCAGAGTCCTCTGTGAACATGAATGTGTGTATGTTGTGTGTATTTCTATTTTAGTAGATGATAAAAAGCTTTAAGACAGAATCAAAATACATATATAAAACAACCTAACATCTGTGAGATTCATAATGCAGCCTACATTTAATTATAATGTAAGCACTAAAATTATATTAAATATGGTAACATCTAAAATTACAACAAGGTGGTAATGTCTAAAATATAAATAATATAGTTACACAGAGTGAATTGCAGAAGATTAGTCCATCAGGGTCCAATGGATCTTCCATGCTGCTGCACAAGACTTAGCTATATGAGCTGTAGCAAAAAATAATTTATTTATGACAAGCATCTGGGCATAGGCTGAATCTGGGCAACCAGAATATCTAATTAGAGGTAGGAATCTACCGCTAGTATTTTCCCTAGATCTGCTTGCCACTCTGTATCTTCTGTCCCTTGCTTCAGGGTTTGTTTTGCCTGATCTTATTCTGCTCGACAACTGAAGAAGGAGTAGTCTACATTTAAAAGATTAGATTCAAAAGCCTTGACCCATGTGGACTGAAAATTGTCCTTAAAAATTAATGATAGAAATTAAGCTTCAAAACTGTATAGAATCATACTCGGCTCAACTTTTATCACTCCTATCTCCAGTTGCATTTGAGACCCAGAGAAGTATCTGGAGAGCTGCTGTAATTAATTTAGACTGTATTCTCTTCCAAGGAGGTAAAACAAGAAGCAGGAGGGCCAACCAGAGTCCCATGGAGAGACTGGGCTAGTAGCTTAGTCCAAAAATATTTAAATATGGCTAGAACATAATATCCTCCCTTTGGATCATAAAAGCTTGAGGATTGCATTGGAAGATCTTTCTCCAGTAGCAGCAGCATATACACAGTGGGCTTTCCTTGATCCAGTGGCATGCATGACTATCCTAAATACTTAAAGCAAGTCACTTGTTCTATTTCACTGTCATTAATGCTCCAGAGATGGAGCTTCGGTCTTTTGGCAAAAGCCATACTTTTGGTTTTCTGATTTATCATTGTTGCAGTACAGATCAAAGTTCTCAGAGCTCTTTTAAGACATACTGGTGTTCTGGAAAGAATTATACCCTAATTCTTTGCTGCAATCCCTGGTTTGGCAGGATGGAAGTTGTTTAGACATCTCACATACCATTGATATAAACTTTGAAAAGTGGGGAGATAGAGATGAATGTGCTTAGCCCATCGAAAATAAGAGAAAAGATGATGAACATCTCAAAGCAGCTCATGTAGAAGAGCAAGACTAGCTTGCTATGATACTCAAGTAACAGATGTGGAATAATGTATAAATTACACAAAAGCAAAATTCCAACAGAACATTAGGAAAAAAACTTTCTTACTGCAAGATCAATCAATGGTATGCTTTCCTTCACTGGATCTATTCAAGCAGCCATTTGCTGAAGATCCTTTACTCTGAATTCTTGCACTGAGCAGAGAACTCAATGCCCAAATGATCCCTTCCAACTCTAAAATCTTATGCACAGTTAGTTTAGATTAAGCTCCATTGAGCACATGGTGTTTTTAGAAAATATGCACAGGCTCATGTTTCTTTAGAGCAATTGTAGGAAATACAGTATCCACCAAGTAACTATTTTTCTTTGTTAAATAGAAAATAGAAAACTAAATCAGATTCTGCACATTTACTGTGGTACATGTGACTTAATTTGTACACTAACACTGCCTTCTAGAATCATCAAACCATTGTTGTGCCAAAATACATGCAGACTTTTCATTACTTCAGGAATATATTAGAGCTATGCCACCCTGATTTAAGGTTTCAGTGTTCCAGACTACTACTTTAAGAGCTTAAAACTAATTACTCAGTATAACAGGCAGAGGACAGATATAGTATAATCAAAGTATCTGGCCCCCACAAATTACCAATGGATTTCAAAACTATGTCTAAAGCATTGTGATAACCTGATTGGATGTAAAGTGGCCTTGCCCACTTTTTTCCAGACATAGACTAGAAGTATGTAAAGCCTGAACTTAATATGTCATTGATTATGGCCTAAATATTAATTCAAAGAAACTAGATTAATCCTGAAAAATTATTAACAATGAAATGTTAGATAGGTGCTTGGCTTTAAAAAATAAAGTCCTCTTCAAATTAACCTAACAAGAAAATTACTTGCTACTGACTTTTTCAACTTCCCTGTTAGCCTAATTCCAGAACTATAAGGAAGATCAGGAAGTTGAAAATCATGCAGAATAAGGCAATAGTAATCCAATTCCAGATTATTGTCAAGAAAACTACACCAAATAAGGCATAACAGTTATTTGGTACTATAGTTATTACTTTTCCAACAATAGGTAACAAAAATAACTTACAAAATGTTTTACAGTTTCTATCACCAAATCACTTATCTCAGTTGTCTGGAACAGTCCTACTCTTTATGAAGAGTTTCCTCAGTAACTTCATTTACACAGTAATCTGTATATTTAACAAGCTCAAAAAGTTACAAAACTACAAGTGAGTCTCCAATAGACAAAAGGCAAAGAACAAACGGTTTCAGATTATTAAATATATTTTATTATATTGAAGTTCAGACTTAAGGTGACTTATTGTAGTGATCTAGAACATGAAGAGGTGGGTATACTCAGATGAATGGCTCCTTACACTAACAATCAAAATACACTATGTAACTATTCTGACTTTTTTTTTCCTGGTAATAAAAATTAAAAGAATGGGAAAACTTCAAAGCAATTACAAATGAGCAATTTTGCCCTGCAAAATTATGAGTATGGGGCAGAAAGGCAGCAAAATAAAAGCTTCTCTGGGACCACCCTAATTAATTCTATTGCAATAAACTAGAGTCCTCAAACTAGATATTCTGGAAATGCATTGAACAATAATCCAATCAACAAGAACAGCAGTTATGCATGTTGTCTTCCAATAAATTTCAAAGAAACAAGTTGAGGAAGGCTGTAATAGCCTATCACAACTTTGATTATTCCATGTTTTTTTATCACTGAACACCAGTAAATTCACGAAGTCTTAACTATTATGTACGCAGGCCTAGAATTATATCTCTTGTGTCTTGTATGGTTTTGGGTGCTTCCAGACAAGATTTTTTTCCCATAATTTAAACTGCTTAATTTGCCAGGTTTTGGGGAGGGGTGGACAAGAGATGACTGGAGAAGCATCAGAAGACAGGATGGGTACCTATTCTTTGGGACCAGTGGAAGATATCTGGAGGCATCCTTTGTCTTCTGTTCCCTAATATTGACATATCACTCCCTCTTTCCATCCTTGCTTCATTTAAAATGTTTCAGATGATGTTTACAAGTCAGGCTTTGATTTGCATCCACCCTGCCTCAAACAGAGAACTCCTAAGCGTCCACGGAGAAATTAGAAGGGCTTCAACAGAGAAGGCTTCTAGCTCTGCCAATTCAAATACATTGTAGACTTTTTTTTTAATAAAAAAATAATAATTAATCAAAGAAAGAAAAATAAACAAGTAGCGGAGAAACACGGGAGGGTTACAAAGAAAAGATTATGACATCTGGACCTTCTGTAAAATATTGGGAACAATGCAAGGATTGTGTGGAAACATAGCCTTCCACTTGTAACCATTCCTGTTCACACGGCTTCCTTTGACCTTTTTTTTTCTTTCTTTCTTTCTCTTCCCTCAAAGGGGCTTTTCCCATGGAATGGCATCACCGATACTACAAACCAGGGGTCTTCAAACTTGGCCCTTTTATGACTTGTGGACTTCAACTCTCAGCTTTGCTGGCTGAGGAATTCTGGGAGTTGAAGTCCACAAGTCATAAAAGGGCCAAGTTTGAAGACCCCTGCTACAAACCAACGACCACTGCGCAGCAACAACTCTTCTTTCTTGAACTGGGGGTCTGAAGCTGGAAAACATCGGGTGAGCCCTAACTGCATCAACTGCCGATTGCCCCGAAGCCTTGTTTAAGGAGCAACGAGGCAGAATAGCCGGCTGGTGCAAGTTATCTTTCGACTGGAAGCGCCAGACGCCCTTCGTTCCGTCTGGAAGCCCCTGGACAATTGTGAAGTGGGGGGAAAAAACAAAAAAACGGGAACGTCTGGGGCAGGGGTAGGCAACCTCGGCTCTTTTATGACTCATGGACTTCAACTCCCAGAATTCCTGAGCCAGCCAAGCTGGCTCAGGAATTCTGGGAGTTGAAGTCCATGAGTCATAAAAGAGCCGAGGTTGCCTACCCCTGGTCTGGGGAGAGAGAGAGAAAGCAGCGAACAGCGGCCCTTGCAGGCGGATTAGGAAGCGGAGCTTGGGCAGCGGCGTCGGGGTGGGAAGGAGCGGCTGAAAGCGACTCGCTAGAGGGGGCTTAGGAAAACGGGCCTTTTCACGGGCTACTTGGAAGAGAGAGGAAAAAAGACCCAACTCAGTCCGTGGAAAGGGCGGCGCTTACAAAAGGCTCGGAGCCGGGCGATGCCTTAACTCAGAGGTCTTCAAACTCGGCCCTTTTATGACTTGTGGACTTCAACTCCCAGAATTCCTCAGCCAGCGTGCCTGGCTGAGGAATTCTGGGAGTTGAAGTCCACAAGTCATAAAAGGGCCGAGTTTGAAGACCCCTGCCTTAACTAGACGGCGGCCCCGTCCTCTCCCCGAACGGGAGTAGGAGAAGCGGCCGCGCTAGAGGCTCATAATGTCTGCGTTGAGACGGGGGGGGGGTCGCCGCCTGATAAAGAAAGGCTGCCCGGGGTTCTTTGGCGGGAAATTGCCCAGGCGAAGAAGAAACGGAAAGCGTCGCCCCGGTTTTAAGAAGCTTACCTTTTCTCCGGTCACAACGTGCAACCCTTCTCGCACTTTGGCGAAGGAGCCTTCTCCCAACTTCCGGCCGATCAGGTAGCTGCCCACCCGTTTGGTGTGCTGGAATTCTCGGATGCGCTCCCGGGAAGCCGAAGCGTTGACCCAGGCGGCCAAGAAGGTCCCTTCCGGACTGAGGGGAGGCGTGGTGGGTTCGTCGCCGCCGCCGCCGCCGCCGCCGCCGAAGCTCGCCGCCGTGGGCTCACTCAAAAGCCCGTCGCCAGCAGCTGCCGGCATCCTGATCTCGCTGCAATCGCCGCGTCCCGGAGCAAAAAGCACGCGCCTCCTCCCCTTGGCCCCTTCCCGCAACTTGCACTCCTCGGCTAAACGGCGGCGGCGGCGGCGGCGAGGAACTCCTCCGCAAAGCCGCCGCTCTCCGCCGCTGTTGCTGCCGCCGCCGCCGCTTCAAGCCTGCAGCACCCGCTCGCCAATATGATCGGCACCTGGGAGTCCACGTGGGGAGTTGAACGACGGACCGGAGCGCTTCGCTTCTTATAAGTCAAAAACGAACTAAGGGTCCGGGGGGGGGGTCGAGGGAGCGAGAAATCGGTTTCTCCGGGCGGCCACAGGCTGGCTTTGTCGAGGTTCCAGGGCGACCGCCGAGCTCCGGGCTCGGCACAGCTACAACGCCGAGGCTTTCTCCTCCTCCTCCTCCTCCTCACGTTGAAGAGGGAAGCCGAGCCAGCTCCCGCAGATCAATTGTCTCCAGCCTCCTTGGAAGCCGGTTGGCTGCCGCTTCCTCATTGGATCTGTCCATCACTTGTCCCCTCCCTCTCGCATCGTGCCTGGCTAGCTAGCTGCCTCTCTCTCTCTCTCTCTCTCTCTCTTTCTCTCTCTCTCTCTCTCTCTCTCTCTCTCTCTCTCTCTCTCTCTCTCTCTCTCCTGGCGCCGCTCTTGGGGCTCCTTTCCCCTCCAGCTGGCGAGGGAGGGAGGGAGGGGGGAATGGGGAGCGAGGACTTCATTCAGGCTGGATTTGCCCTAATGTAACCCGATCGATCGATCGATCGGTTAGGGACAGACGCAGGAAAAGAAATAACGTGAAAATCGACGACGACCGAGATCTTGAAGTTCGGGTGACTCTTGCCCGTTATTCCCTGCCGTCCTTCCCCCCCCCCCCCACACCACTCCTCCCCCATTTCGCTTTATTTAGTGCATTTTGTCTCCGGTGCTAAAGCCAAGCCACATCACGAGGAAGCTCGTTTCTAGAGAACGTTAACACGAGTTACCTTAAATGCACGAAGATGCTGCGTGTTTCTATTATTAGGACACGCGAGCCGTCTCCTAGGCTCTTTGCATGTGTCTCTTGCCTGAGCAAAGCGTTTATTTTTCTCAAGATCTTTTGACAATGTTGACACCGACAATGTTGTTACGCTGCTTTCCCCCCCACCCCTTTTTTTGCACCTTTTGTGCTCAAAAGCACTTCGTTTTCACTGTTTTTTTTTCTGCCGGTGAAATGAGCTTGTTAGCTCAGATCGTGACAGCTCTGCCAATACAAGTATAATGCTTCCTACCTCCCTTTTCTGTGGATAAAGATTTGAAGCTGAAATGGCAGTTTCCCCTAGCAGCTGAAAGAAAAGCTCCACCTTTTCCTGTACATTATTTTGATTTGGAGCACTTGTCTCCGTTATCAACATCTTGTTTTATCTTAAACCTAGTTTAATAACTTCCTAATATAGCAACTATAGCGTTCTAGAGTACTCTGTTTGATCATACTTCTATACAAATAAAAATGGAGACTCTGAATAAATGCAGAACTCTCAGAACAATTTAATATCAGACAAAAAAATACAGAACATCTGTGGATCCAACAAATCTGCCTCCAGTTCAGTTATCATAAAGACTGAATCAAAAACATTACGGTTGCCACATAAAGATTGCTCCAAATACTTTCACATGTGGTAACTCTGTTATGAGGGCTTGTAAACATTTTTTTTCAGCATGAGCCAAACCAGAAAAAGGGGGGGCCTTTTGGGAGTTAGCAAGTGTAGAAATGTGAAAAGGCTATCATATGGTCTTTGATAAAGTAACTAGAATAAGGAAATTAGTCAGCTGAAAAGAAAGAGTGATTATCTATATTTCAATTGGGAGTCCATTCTAGGCATTGAACCATTCAAGATTGTTCAGTACTGACTGGTCAAAGAATGTATAACTACTATATTTTTTCTTCTGTTCCAATAGTTGGCCATCCTTTTCATGGCCTTGGAAAGCTGCCAAACTATCTGTTCTTTGCCAGATTCCTGTTTTGCTCCACCTCTTTGTCCATTGGCCTATTCCCTCTCTCTCTCTCTCATTGTGCTCCTGTCACTCCCCTCCTTCTACCAGGACTGCTTAAGAACATTAGGCCCATTTATCAATTCCTATTTGGGGGGGGGGGGCTGGACCTACTGAGATCTACAGATTCAACCTTTGGGCAAAACTTCCTGTTTTTAAGAAAATGTAAATCTATGACTAGACCTAAACTTATCAACACTGAAATATTCCCATTTTTTCAAAATTTATTGATGTAAGATGGCATTGAGTTGGACTCAATCCCTGACAACTGGCAATTATTATAGATAATAATTATAGATAATATAATTATTATAGATAATAATTCTCAGTCTGATTAGTATCCAGTTAAAAAAATTCTATGATATGCTAATTTATGGCATGGAAACAATTTCTTTAAATTCATTCTACCAAAGAGAATACCTTGGTTGGAGTCTGATGCCTTCATATGTTTGATTTCATTTTACTCTTGAATATTGGGAAAAATAGTAGAGGACAGGAAGGCCTGGAGGAACGTTGTCCATGGGGTTGCGATGGGCCGGACACGACTTCGCAACTAACAACAAATTGGGAAAAAACTATCATTGTATTCTTTTGAATATGCCAAGGAAGATTCAAACTTTGAAAACATTTGATAATATCATCAAGGTTTTGTATAAGCAATTTACTGCTAAAACATGATTTACAATTTGACTAGGAAAATGTGAATGAATGGATTTTGACCTCAGGCTCATTAATCTAGGACAGGGATCCCGAAACCCTGGTCCATGGACTGACACTGGGCCGTGGCATGCCAGCAACCGAGCTGCAGGCAGTACAGGAAATTACATCCCCTCTGGTCCGTGGAAAATCCTCTCTCCACAGAACCGGTCTCTGGTGCCCCAAAGGTTGGGGAGCTCTGATTTAGGATATAGAATTTCAGGCTTTGAGGAAAGCTGAAGATGTCCTTTATCTAGCTACTTTCATTGCCAGGAAACACTAATGCAGAAGATATAATTGGCTTAGTACAGAAGGTGTAACTGATCTGGACTAGAGTTATACTAGTTTTCTACAGAAAAAGTTGAAAACTTCCTTTTTCCATTCTCTTTGTTATTTGGTACAAGTGAGATGTCATTCCACTTGTGTGAAATACACTGAAATTATATTTGATCCAAGTTAATGGTTGGTGGAAATGGAGAAGGAAGGGAGGCTACATATTAGGCCAAATGATAGTTACTGTTCTTTGACATTAATGGATTATTTCTTCTATATATATTCTTGAAGTAGCAGCTGAGACATTAGTTTGAAAAATCACACCATCTCAGGTAGATTTTTTGGAAGTTCCCAAAGAACAGAGTGTCAAGGAATTAAGAAACCATGATTAAAGATGGTTGTTATATGAATAAATAACTTTTCTAGGTAGAATGAGAAAATCAAGAAATAAAGCATTTTTAGTTCACTCAGAAAAAGGTGGAATGGTTTTGACCTTTGTAATTCAGAACCTGCCAAATCTTTCTAAGAAAGAAAGGCTACTGATTAAAATAAAACCAGATACACACACACACACACACACACACACAATATATTATCTGCAATCATTGACCACTAGAGCTTATATCGCTCCTAAAGCTAAAGCACTGTATATGGTCATTTAAAGTAGAAAGTTCAATGAGTTCAATTCCTACTCCAAACCTCATAGACCAACATCTATAACATCTGAAAATAACATCCCAACAAAGATGAAACCAGCCCCGTGATGCCTTCCCAGTGGTCAATGTCCTAATAATTAGATATTTCTCAATGAGGCTTTTTAATACTATTAAGCTTTTACAACATATTACAGATAGGCAGAGTTGTTCTCTTATTTCATTTGTAACTTCCCACATTTCTTCAATTTATCTAACATCTTTTTTCTAATTAGTAAATAATCCAAAATTGTACAATATCCCCCCCATTTAAAATTTCTGAAAAAAGGGAAAAATAGATAAATATATAAAGTGCAATTACCTAGCTGTGTTTTTCACAGATTTATGCTGCAATAATTAAGAAGTAAATGCTACAATAAACGTTGAGTAAATTAAAACATTTAACTGAAAGCCATCTTTTTCTAAGAAATTGATGTCCTAAAATAGGAAACATTTTTTTTCTGACTTTAGTATAGGACAACACTTGCAAATGAGATTTAGCAATAATTGTGTGACAATTCACACAATTAACTTGCTTCACTTGGGTCTTTGTGCTGTTTTTGTCACTAATGAAGACATGAGAGAAATCTGCTGTTGAAGAATTGACTTATGGAGAAGGCATTTTAAAATATTGCTACATGTACGTGGAAATTAGCATACTTTTGAGTATTTTACTGAAGCTAGGTAATTAAATAAAATTTTAAAGAAAGTTTTAAGATATGGAACCCAATGCAAACGAGCACAGTTTCATTTAACTACTATAAATGTGTTATTTAGTATATTTCATTTATGTAATGATGTTACAGTTAGCAAGCTAAGCAGGAACCTACAAGAACCACTTACCGGTACTTAGTAGAAAGGGGCCTTAAAAATAGACTAATAGAGGATTTGTTACTAGGGTAAAATTATGAATAGTAAATGGAGAGAACCATGGAGAGCATTAATTTTCATACTAAGAATCTGTAAAATCCAGGAAAGACCTCATTCTGACCTTGTGAGTAAATTAGGGTTTAGCTACAGGGCACTCTGGCTTATATTTTCTCTGCTCACTTGCTCTCCTATTCCTTCTTATGCTTCCTTCATAACAGATATTGATTAAATTGGACAAGCTTTGAGTCAAAAAGTTTGCATTTAAAACACATATGAGAAAAAGTTAATGAATCCTAAAATAAAATGTGTCACATAAAGTTCATATATTTATAAAGATGTGTGACAAACTTTTCATAGATTCATTCTACCTTAAAATTACATCTACTGCTATAATTTTTCAAAATGTGGTAACCAGGAAAAAATCCACGCAGAAAGCTAATGTTGGTGACATTAGCTCTTTAATAAGCACAAGGCGTAGTTATTTGTAGAACTGCCTATCTCCACCTATCTCTGCATATCGCTTTGGCAGTGTGAGCAGTGTGGGCATGCTCGAGGTACCAATGTACTTGACAGTGTTGTATTGTGGGACATAGAAATCTTCTTTGTTGCAATGTCTGTCCTATGGAATAGCATCCCCCAAGAGGTCCTGGCTCTGTTGGCCTTTAAGCTAGGAGGTTAAGTGAACTTTATTGACTGATATTTTTTCAGTTCCAGTTTTTTGGATTAGATGTTAGAGACTGGTTGTTCTAGATATTTATTTTATATTTTGTTGTTTTTAACCTTCATGTTTGCTGACTAGGTTTATTGCAAGTGAAATAAACAGCTATATAAGTTGTATAGCTAAATAATACTTTTAAGTGAAAAATGAGGAAAAGAACTCTATTTTGCTCCAGTAGCTGTAAACCAGGGGTCTTCAACTCCGTACCTGGCTGAGGAATTCTGGGAGTTGAAGTCCACAAGTCATAAAAGGGCCAAGGTTGAAGACCCCTGCTGTAAACAGTATAAAGTTTCTCTTCACAATAACAGGCCTGTGAACTATGTTGGATAAAATTGATTTAGATAAAGTCAGCCAACTCATAACTAAGGTGACTTGAATCCAGATCTCTCTAATCCTAGTCTACTTCTTAGTTATTTCACTGATTTCATCCTTGCATGTTTTATTCTGTTGCCTTATGGTGTCTAGCATGACCTCCATGCTCTGGAAAATGTCTTTCCCTGGAAATTCAGCTTGTCACAACATTGATGGACTTTCAGATTAAGATAAACTCCTATGGTGATTTGGAGTTTTGCAGCCCAGATCTTATATCCCTTTTAATAAAAAAAAGTCAATGGCTATAGCAACCTCAGTTATTAACTATGCCAAACTCTCACTGACAACACTCATAAAAGAATTAATAACAGCCATGATCAGCAAAGTTTGCTCACCTGGAGAGTAGGAAAATAGCAACTACTCTTTTTCACAGTGCTCATCAAGCCCCAATGGCTTGCTCTGAGGAGTCCTTCCTCAGAGGGAAGCATTGTGAGCATGGTGTCCATGGAGACCATCTGTGCTGTGGCAGCACCAGCAGTCTCCATGGACACTTCGCCCACAGTGTCTTGCTCTGAGAAGGAGCCCCTTTGAACAAGCCACAAAGAATAAAGCTGCTAGAGGTAGCAGCTGCTTTCACACCTGAGGTGGGACATATCTTGGGCTCCACTAAATATACTTAATTTTTGCACTGAAAGTCATCTCCACTGCCAGCCCTGCTGTTTTCAGAATGTTTTAGCCCCATAGATCACATTTTACTTTCAGTGTGACCACTTACACTACCAAAACTGTGGAATGCATTACAAAAACACAAGGACAAAAAAGGAGGCAAATTGGCATTAAAGTAACAACTGCCCAGCCACTGTTATCGGGACTTGTAGGTAAGCAAGATTAGTCCTAGTTAGTATTTGGTTAGGAGACCACCAGAGAATTCTAAGATTGTAAACAGAACTACGGTAAATTATACACCCACCTATCCACACATCCAAAAGAAGACAACTGCCAACTGCTTCAATGCTATTTGCTAAGCAAGCTGCCTATATATCTCCATATGGTCACCAAAACCCTTGCTGAACTTTACTCTTACTTTACTCTTAAGTACTGATGAAAACTTTATAAATAATGAACAATGTTTTTATATGGTAGTGCAGTAAATCATGCTGTAACACGGAAGATTTTATCTAGGTATCCATCTGTTTCTTCTACTGTACCTGATGTCCAGATTGTCTTAAAAGTCAGCTTTGAGGCTCCCCATTCTCTCAGTCCCTGATATTTGAACTGGGTATAGGTGACATAAACTTTAAAGAAAGAGCATTTTTCAGTAAAGGATTATTTTCTGTAAAAGAAAACACATGGCCATCCTAACCACATGTATATCTGTCACTGGGGATAATAACTCAAGCATATAATGAAGAGAGTTCTAGACTGTGGAAAGCTGTGCTATATTAAATCTGTTTGCTTTTAAGTTACTTTAGCTTCCTTTGTTCTTTTAAGAGTAACATATGATCATTGTTATCCTCTGGAATTTTACCATGGTGTTATTATATCTGGTAATTTTTATGACAATTTTTTTGTTTATATATATATAGTATTTATTGATTTATGATCTTCTGAAATTTCAACAGGCATTTCACATATTTAACTACTCATCTTTTATATTCTTCATAAGCATTTTAAATCACATATATACTTTCTTTTTTTTCTAGTTCTGTCAGAGCTCTTGGTTTACCTTCATCTTAACTGTTTAATAAAGGTAAAAAGATAAAGGTTTTCCCTGTCCAGTTTTGTCCGACTCCAAGGGATGGTGCTCATTTCCATTTCTTATTAAATTTACATGCTATAGTTTACAAATCAGTAAGACTGCAAAAATGTTTAAACCAGAGCAGAGTATGATCTTGGTACTTCTGGCTAATTTTTAAGCAGGGTTATTTCTCTTAAGTGGAAATTTCAGAATTTCTTTTTTATTTGTTTTTTGAAAAATACATGATACTGGGAATTTAATTTATGTGACGTTCAAGATTCTTCTTCTTCTTCTTCTTCTTCTTCTTCTTCTTCTTCTTCTTCTTCTTCTTCTTCTTCTTCTTCTTCTTCTTCTCCTCCTCCTCCTCCTCCTCCTCCTCCTCTTTAAATTGCCATTTTTGAAATTTATTTCAATATTTCAAAGTTTGTATATATTCCATTTTATACATGTCTTAATATCACATGTCATTCTTAAACAATTTATTAGGAATTGTTTGTGGATATAATACCTTTTTAAAGAAATGTGTAAGTGTTCTAATGTAACATTTTCTCACAAGCTGATTGACACATTCACACAGTATGCAAGAGAAATGTGTTTGTTGGTGGTTAGGCTGGTTGCATCACATACCTCAAAAGCCTGTATGTTAAGCCAAACAAAGAGCAGTGCAGATTGCTGCTTCTGCACAGTTACTTAGCAACCATACAGTGAGTACTGAAAACAAAATATTGCCATACAACATTTAACATGTTGAACCTGAAATAAAACTGATAGTGTTTTTGGTGAAATATATTACATATAAATGATTTTAAAGTGTTGATCAGAAAGAAAGAAGCAAGAAAATACCATGAGTCTTTTGATATTTCCCCATCCTGATGGGTCTGTACCTAAAAATCCTGCTATAAAAAAACTTATCAGAAAGACTTATTCATATGACTCCCACACATGTTGCTCCTGTCTCCATGTTGCAAGTTAACTGCACTAATTTACTTACTGTTTTTATTGAATGTGTGCTACCAAGCCAGTGCTGACACTTAAAATCACATAGATTTTCCCCACAATGATCTTTTCACAACCTGATCCTTGAGGTATTCCAAAGATACATATGTCCTTTGTCATAGCCCTTTTCATGTCCATAGACCCAGAATTAGCCAAGCAATCTATGACAACATTGATCCATAGTGCACCCAACTTAGCCAAATACACAAAGATTGAAAAACCCAGGATTGTGGATTTTATAAACCTCTGCTTAACCACATACTTTCAATTAGACAGGCAAACCTATCAACAAATAAAAGGGAAGGAAAATATGGGGTCACTGCTTTCAGGATTCATAGCGGAGGTCATTATGCAAAGTCTTGAAACGATAGCACTTTTACAAATCCAATCCAATATATGGATCAGATATGTAGAGGATACATTCACCATAATAAAAAGGACTAATTAGAGAACACTCACAAAAACATCAACAATATCTTCAAAGTAATCCAATTTACCAGGGAGAAAAAAACAACAACTCACTACCTTTTCTGGACATCCTGATCAGCAGAGACTATGATGGCAAACTAGAAACACAAGTGTACTGAAAAACCACCCACACAAATCAAGTGCTCCACTAAGAAAGCAGTATCCTAACCTACCATAAAAGAAAGCTGTGTAAGAACTCTATTTAGACGAGCACAAACATTTCAGTAACCCTGAACAGCAGAGAAAGGAAACAGTACGTATACAATATCTTCCAATAAAATTGATATCCACGCAACCCAACAGGGGTGTCAAACTCAATTTCATTGAGGGCCGCATCAGCATTATGGTTGCCCTCAGGGGGCCGGGTGGGTATGGCCAGGGTGGGCATGGCCTATTGGGTGGGTGTGGCTAGAGTGTGTATGGCCTACTGGGTGGGCGTGGCCAGCTCTACATCATTCGCACCAAAGTTGCCTATGGGGGCCTGGGCAGGACTGGGACAGATCTGAGGGTCTCTGGCAGGAGGAGGGTCTCTGGGCCAGGGCCAAGGCAGTGGGGCCGTTCCCTCACTGTTTCCAGGATGGCTTCGCGGGCCACATGAAACCACTTCGCGGGCCGGATCCGGCCCCCGGGCCTTGTATTTGACATGTCTGCAATATAGCAAAACTTCTCAGAACCACCAACAGACAACCACCAGCACACAAACCAACTAAAGCTCTCCAGAACATCCTAAATAAGCCAAAAGACCCAGGCCCAGAAGTAAAAAAAATGTAATGACTGCAACAGCCACTATGTAGGACCAATAGGCAGAACACTAGTATAATGCATTCATGAACATCAACTAGCAGTTGGAAGACATGATGAAAATTCTTTAATTTCACAACACATGGACAGACTTAACCATAGCTTCAACTGGGAAACCATCCTAGACCATCCTAGACCAAATCAAGTCCAAAAATGCTAGAAAATTTCTTGAAGCCTGGCACTCTGACAAATTGGCCATCAATAGACACATAGACATAAACAACATCTACATACTGTACAAAAGAGATAATCAACAAGACAAAAAGGGAACAAAAGACCAAAACACCTCACCACCAGCAATCAAAACACAGATGAGCATAGTTTAACACCAAGATTAACATCAGACAATAATCAAGAAGCAATACCTCAGTCAAGGAACTGCCAAACAAGCTAACATTAAACAGCCCAACCAAAGAACCTCCACCAACACTACCTCCAAGTGGCCTCAACGACTCTCTAAAAGAATGCAAAGGACCAGCTGTCTGCAAGGAATATAAATCTTTCCATTCCCCACCATCCAGTCAGAGCTGAAGAAGCTTCTTGGATGAAAAGCAAAATGTCTTCAAAGAAAAACAAGAAAGTCCAGTTGCCTCTTGAAAAGTCACCTCTGGGCCAACCATGACCTGGATGACTGAGAATCTCCATAGACATTCAGACATATAAAGAACTATTCTGTGGATACTTAAAGATTTAATATGAGCAAATTAAAAAGCAGATCATAAATTTATGGAAATCAAAAATTGTCTATCAGAAGCCCCTCTTTCCAATAAATTCTCAGCCTCCCTCCAGTGTATTTTTATTACTAATCACAAATTTGCAAAATCATTGAGTTTTCTTATTCCATGATCTTCAGAAAAACTAATTCTGGTTAACTTCATCAGTATAAATGACAAAGTAACATGTTCCATTTCATTTGGAAAACTTTTATGTTCTTTGACTTTAAGAAGTTAAGGAGCATGATGTTTACATTGCTCATTGTCACCTAAATATTACTTTGACAACAAGAATATGGTGACAAAAGGTACTGAAGTATATAACAAGAAGTACATCTTTATACATCTTCCCCAAAGTTGAAGTCTAACTGCTGTTTGAAAATGGATCTTACTGCCTAGTAAAGAAGTTGACTTTGGCCTGTGAAAATAAAGGGCAAAGATTCTTTGCTAATTTTAAGGAAATTACAGATACTTTTCCACTTGTGCAATATTTTGTCCTGCATGATGCAAAGTTCAGTTTATGTTGGTTATCTGTTATGAATGGGAAGCAGAGAAACAGATGCTCCAGATAGCATTACATTTGAATAGGTTATCAAATCTAGTCAGAGATTTGTATTTGTATGAGAGTTTTTCTTTCATTTTGTCTATATTTCTCTATTTCATATATTGTCTCTATTTCTCTATAAAAATTATGTGTATGGTTTTGTGTCCACTTTCAATCAACTTAAACATGTACAAGGATATTATTTATGTTTGGAAACTTCTTATTTCTGTGTGATAACCTGCATTCTACTCTAAACAATTTACAGGAAATTTTGTGGCAGACCATCTCCATCTTCTGGAGCACTGCATGTTTATATTTGAAATTAAACAGATATTTTTGTATTTTATATTTTCTTGTTCTAATGACATTTGTTTATTTTAGTGGACTTTGTCTATTTCCAAAAGGCTAAATAATCCAACTACAAATCTCTAAGCTACACGTTGCATTTGAGAAATTATTTCTCTCCTGTTGTGTAGTGGGTTCTGGAGAGCAGGAAGGATGCCGAGACGATGAGTACAACATAACAGCTCTTTATTACGTGGAAGTGACTGCACTGGGAATAGGGGCTACCTGCACTCCTTATATACCTGGCCAGTACCTGGCCAGGTACACAACCAACCAATCGGATTGAACCTCTGTTTCCCGCCGAAACTGCAGTTACAGTTACAGTTCAACGCCTCCTGGTGGTGACTCTTATACAAGTGCTTTAGTTGTTCCTAAAAGCCTAATACATAACACCTCTTCCCCCTTAAGGATGAAACAATACACATATACAACTATTACATTCATGACAACCAAACTTCCCAATGGACCTAGCCACCTGGCTTCCCTTATTTGCACACATAGTCAGTGAGGTACGTTGGTGGCCTATGGGGCCGAGATGAACGTCTTAGGGGTTCTTCCCCCTTGTGGGCTGGTGCCTTACTCGGCGTATCCTGGACGTCCAAGTTCTCCTGAACTGGAGAGTCAGCAGGTAAGCTCTGGCTGACAGTTTCTGGTAGACCCACCCCATAGTCAGACCCTGTGGCAGGGTTAGCCCCGTGGTCCTGGGAGGGTTGCTGTCCTGGTTGCTTGGGGTTCTCCCAATGCAGCTCTGTGTCAACCTGGTCCTCCTCGTGCTCGGACGCAGTTGTTTGTTGGTGGTGCTGGTAGGGGGGATGTGAGCTAGCTTGTGTGCCAGCTTGAAAACTCAATGAGGGGTAATTCTCCCCATGGTCGCTTGGTGACCATTCTGGAACTCTTTTCCTTACTTGGTCTATGTGCCGTCTAACCTGACGACCCCCTCCACCCCTACTACATAAGATAAGGGCCCCGTTTTGTCAACCCCCCCCCGAAATCCACAAGTGTCCCGGACCGTAGTTCCTGGCCCAAACCAAGTCACCTGGGTGTAGTTCTCTTGGGGTTTTGGGTTGCACGGCCTCAGAAGCCACTCTTTCGGGGTGAAGCCTGTCCAGTTTGGTGATGAGGCGTCTGCCCCAACGGAGCTCCACAGGACTCTTCCCTGTGGCTGTACATGGTGTAATGTGTTGTGATAATAGGAATTCTGCCAACCTGTGGTGCCAATCACCAACGATAATGCGCCTGAGTGCATCTTTGATTGTTCTCACCATCCTTTCTGCTTATCCATTAGTCGACGGGTGGAAGGGCGTGGATGTGGCGTGTCTAATCAAGTTTGCTCTCATGAAGGCCTGAAATTCAGCAGCGGTAAATTGAACCCCATTATCTGATACCACAATGTCAGGCAGACCATGTGTGGCAAAAAGTCTCCTGAGCACTTGGATTGTTCTGGCTGTGGTCATATTTGGGACTGGCACTACCTCCAGCCATTTTGAGTGGCTGTCTACCACTACTAGGAAAAGCTGTCCTAGAAATGGACCAGCGTAGTCTATATGGACCCTGGACCAGGGTGTATGTGTTGCCTCCCATTTGTGGGCAGGTGCTTGGGGCATCTCAGGTCTGGACCTTTGGCAAGTGTAGTATCCCTATACTTGCTCTTCCACTGCCTTATCTAACCCTGGCCACCAAAGATAGCTCCTTGCTAGAGCCTTGATGAGAACTATGCCAGGATGCCCTTCATGTAGAGACTGCAGAACTCTATCTCTTAGTGTTGATGGTATAATAACCCTATTACCCCACAACAGGCATCCTTTATGTGCGGACAATTCACGCCTCCTTAAAAAATACGCTTGGAATTCCGGGCCTGGACTTTTATCCTGCCACCCTGTGAATACCCAAGACTGAACTCTGCTCAGGATTTTGTCTGAGGCTGTCTCCACTGCAACGTCCTTTGCATGGAGAGGACATTCTGGTAGCTCTTGGATTGCCAGTATCTGTGCAGCTGGCATCGGATCTGGTTCTATGTTTGCTAGGGGTAGCCTACTTAACCCATCTACATGGCCCATTTCTTTCCCTGGCTTATGAATCAGTTTAAAATTGTAAGCCAATAGGAATATGGGCCATCTGAGCATCCTAGGGGAGAGTATTTGTGGGGTTTGTTTGTCAGTGGTGAATAAGCCTAATAGAGGCTTATGGTCCGTAAACACTGTGAACTCCCTACCATACAGATAGTCATGGAATTTTTTGACCCCAGCCACTATTGCCAGGGCTTCCTTGTCTATCTGTGCATAGTTCCTTTCTGCCCCTGACAAGGTTCTAGAGTAGTAAGCTATGGGGACCTGTGTACCATTTCCCTCCAGATGGCTTAGCACTGCTCCCACTCCATATGGTGAAGCATAGCAAGCAATGCAGATAGGCTTGGTTTCAATGAAATGGGTGACTGTGGACTTGTTGGACAGTAGAGCCTTTAGGTCCTGGAAGCTTTTGTCATGGACATTGGTCCATTTCCATGCAGCTTTTTTATCTAGGAGTCTATGCAGGGGTTCAGCTATGGCTGCTTTGTGGGGTAGGAAGGAGTGGTAAAAGTTTAGTAATCCCAGAAAGGCTTGCAGTTCCACCTTGTTCTTGGGAGTGGGGGCCATCTTAATTGCCTTCACTTTGGATTCTGCGGGATGAATCCCACTGGCATCGATCCTGAACCCCTATGCTGCATTTGTCTCTTTTTAGTTTGAGACCTGCAGAGCGAAGCCTCTTTAAAACTGCCCTTAGTCTGTCTGCTAACACTTCCTCTGTTTCTCCAGCAATTAGGACATTGTCAAAATAAGGGCATACACCTTGGATGCCCTTAAGTGTTCGCTCCATTACCTCCTGAAAAATTCCTGGCGCTACACTTACTCCAAACTGCAGGCAGTTAATTCTGAAGGCTCCCTTATGAGTTACAATTGTTTGTGCTACTATATTGTGGGAAGTCAGCCCCCCAGAGAAGGAAATATTAAAAGGGCAGAAAAATATATTTCCTCAAAAGGATCTTAAAGAGGCAGGAAAGCATGCCCAGTTTTTCTTGATAGCCCCCAGGTCTCCCTCCAGCAAGCAGAAACCAGTTCTGTACAAATGCAGATGTAAATCCAGGAAGGTTACAGGGCCCCCAGCTGGGAGATTAAGAAGACAAAGACACCTAAAATTTACATACCCCGGCCCCAGGGAAGCTGAATATGAACTTTGGACAAAATAGGAATAACCCATCACCATCAGAATACCAGAAGGGCAAACCCAGACTCAGCTCAGAATACATGACACAGGAAATAGCCTCAAACAGGAACAGGAAATCACTCCAAACAAAAGGCTCAAGAGGGTATAAAAACCCACTCCCTACATGTGCTCAGTCCTTTTTTTCTGCCAGCCAGACATCTTCCTGTCTGATTCTCCTCTCCAATAAACTACAACCTTCTTCCCAAAGCAGTTGCCATGTTTATTCCCAGCTTGGATGAACCATGATGAAGGCCTTTCTTCCAACAATACTATACCCTCTTCCTTAGAGAAGTTGCCAAACATACTTCCTGGAGACAAATAGCATATAAATTGCAAGGAAAGTAGATTTGTGTATTCTGGAGAAGGAACTGCCCATTCTGAGTTCTCCTAAAATCAGAGCCATGGGCTATCTGGAGTAAAAGTACATTTATGAATTCTGACCATAGAATAAAGAGGCATAGATGATGCTTGGCATCTAGAATTTGAGGGCAATATTCTTGGTCCCCAGGGTTTGATATCTATCCCTTTCCCAATAGCTACATTTTCTGAAAAATTGTCAGAATTTTATGATTAACTTTAGATACATCACTAATTTTTACTATACTCTTCAGATGTTTAACTAGAGCTATTATTTCCCTTACAGACAAGAATTTCTGTACTGATTCTTTTAACTGGGAGCTGAAGCCAATTAGTGTTGGCAGGAAAAAGATAACCTCCTGATCTATGTTCCATTTTGTGGCTGCCCATACCACCTACAAAAGATTTAGAAATAACTCAGTATTTAAGAACTTTGCCTCAGCTGTTTGTATGAAAAAAGTATATAAATGTATAAAACCAAGACCAACATGTATTTTCAGCTCCTTTTACTCTAATTATGGTGCCTGGCTCAAACTATTTAATTAACCCTTAACTTCTGGAGAGAAAAGGTCACGTGGCAAAAGCAATCATGCTTATTTTTCATAGTTATAACTTATTCTTAGTCTGAATATGCAAAAATTCAGAAACTCTGAGAAAAAAATAAGAGCATCCAATCAGAGAAGAGCAACAAAGATGATTAGTGGGCTGGAGGCTAAAACATATAGGGAACGGTTGCTGGAATTGGGTATGTGTAGTTTAACGAAGAGAAGAGTGAGGGGTGACATGATAGCAATGTTCCAATATCTCAGGGGCTACCACAAAGAAGAGGGAGCCAAGCTATTCTCCAAAGCACCTGAAAGCAGGACAAGAAGCAATGGATGGAAACTAGTCAAGGGGAGAAGCAACCTAGAACTAAGGAGAAACTTCCTGACAGTTAGAACAATTAACCAGTGGAACAACCTGCCTCCAGAAGTGGTGAATGCTCCAACACTGGAGGTTTTTAAGAAGAGACTGGACAGCCATTTGCCTGAAATGGTATAAGGTTTCCTGCCTGAGCAGGGGGTTGGACTAGATGACCTCCAAGGTCCCTTCCAACTACTACTACTACTACTTCTTTTTCTTCTTCTTCTTCTTCTTCTTCTTCTTCTTCTTCTTCTTCTTCTTATTATTATTATTATTATTATTATTATTATTATTATTATTATTAAAAATGATCAAAATTTCTCAAGGATGAGTCCCTCCTTAGACAGAATCCATATTCCACTGCTTTTTTAAATTTGTTCTGATTAAAAATATTTATTTTCAGTTCGTTTGCTTTATGTATTTATACATAGTTGAAAAATAAAAAAATAATATTATCAGAACAATTCTCCGGAAACAACATAGAAAATGAGCCTTGCGTTTAAAAACAGATCATGAACCTGATTATTCCAATCCTGCCTTGAGACAAATAGTCAGTTGCAGAATTTGTCAGTCCTGGATCGCTCTACAAGGATACATGTTGTCACACGTGCTCCATTCTTTCACCCACATCCCACTGATCATTACTATACGAAGAGATTTCAATGAGTCAGTCTGTAGTTAAGTGCCATCTACTGGTACACCAATACTTCAAAATACACTGTCCGCTATTAAACTCATTTGGCAAGCTAGCCAAAAGCATTGTTTTGTTAAAGCAACAAAGAAAAAAATCAAAGTAGTATTAAAAATTAAAATATCAACTCTCAATGATATCATGGCACCTCCATGCAGGATTTTTTTGGCAACAGTATGGAATATCTATGTAAGCTTATGAAAATATATGTATCAAACTGTTAATGTTTTAATGAGTGGACCATATTCCAATAAGGTCCCAGGCTATTAATCCTGAGACAACCTGATAATCATCACAAGTAATTATCAAGTAATTTTTTTTTATAAAATCACTTAAGCAAGGATCAGTGACAAAACATCAGAATCAGCTGTCTTATTACGTGCAGACTTATTCTAATCACCCTCTTTAAAGATACAATTTAAATATGATCCAGTTCAGGAAAAATGATTGCATTTCAACTAAAATAAAATGTTTTTGTACTTTTTTTTAATCAGGACAATTCTTTCTATGAAAGAGTTTGTAGAATAAAAGGCAACAAAATTTAAATATGTTGTCAGCCATTGCTCATCTTAGAATTAATTCCATTTTGAAAACAATGAAATCTAAGTATTGTCTACACTTCATGTTATTGGCATCACAGATAAGATGGAGTACATAGTAATTATAAACTGTAATTGTTCTGCCCCAAGTTCTTTACGTTATTTTACCTATGTTCCTCTAGGCCACGGGTCGGCAACCCGCGGCTCCGGAGCCGCATGCGGCTCTTTGAGCCGTCTCCTGCGCCTCCCAGCCGCCCAGTGTGCGCGCACCTCTTCGAACGGGCAGTGGTGCGCGCGCACCTCTCCAAATGGAGAGTGGCACCGCCCGTTTGGAGAGGTGCGCGCGCACCTCCGCGCGAACGGGCAGCGGCGCCACTCTTTGAGAAAGCTGCCGCGGCACGTTTGCAGGCTGCCGAAAGCGGCAGCTCTGCAGACGGGCCGCAGCAGCTTTCCCAAGAAGCGGCGCCGCTGCCCGTTTGCGCGGAGGTATGCGCGCACCTCTCCAAAGGTTTGGGGAGGGCGCGCGCACCTCTCGGAATGGGCAGCGGCGCCGCTTCTTGGGAAAGCTTCCGCAGCCCGTCTGCAAAGCTGCCAAAAGCATTTTTTTGTGCATGCGCGTGCATGGATGCACGCACGCGGCACCCACTTTTTTTTATGTGTGATGGAACCGGTTCCCAGTGGCTCTTTTCCTTTTTCAGGTTGCCGACCCCTGCTCTAAGCCATTGAGGGCCACATCAGTATTGTGGATGCCCTCGGGGAGCCAGGTGGGTATGGCCAGGGTGGGCGCGGCCTACTGGGTAGGTGCAGCTGGAGTGTGTATGGCTTACTGGGTGGGCATGGCCAGCTCTACATCATTGGCATCAAGTGTGCCTATGGGGGCCTGGGCAGGACTGGGACAGATCTGGGGGTATCTGGCAGAAGGAGGGTCCCTGGGCCAGGGCCAAGGCAGCGGGGACCGTTCCCTCACTGTTTCCAGGATGGCTTCGCGGGCCACATGAAACCACTTCGCGGGCCAGATCTGGCCCCAGGCCTTGTGTTTGACATGTCTGCTCTAGGCTTTTTAATCCACTGTGCTATGCTAAGCATTAATTCTTCCATTTATTTTAATAGCAGTACTTTAAATCTTAAAATCTTAGTCAAGCCTGGAAGCAACCTGATCGGAGGATATCCCAATGATCCCAGAAATACTCCATTTTAAAATAGTGAGCACAATTGAAAACCACAACTCTTTGGCAAAAAAAAAAAAACAGTCCCAGAACTGCAGCGCAGCACAAAGTCCAGCTCCAACTTGGCTCATCAGCGCAGCACAAAGCTGCAGCTGACCCAGCACCAATTCCAGCTGCAATCGCACTCACTAGTCTGCACTCCCAGGCTCCTGCCACCCTGAGCTCTGCTGCCCTCTGATGCCCGTGCCACCCGGAGCTGCCTTCCTTGTCTTCTTGCTCCTGCTGCTGATGAGGCATGCTTGGCTTGGCTCTTCATGAAGCAGCTGCTGATCATGTGAGGGTAGCTTTATAAACAACTATATGAAAAACTAGCTCCAAACTTCCCCAGATGAGGTGAAAGGCGAAAAGGCTGCCCGTGCTACAGTGAGAACTGAGAAACTTGAGAGTACCATAAAACCAGAATAAGATTTTCAATTCAAGGAGCTGAGCAAAGTGGACTATGCCCGGAGGCTAGCAGCATACACCTAAATAGACTATGACTATAGCCCTGCAGATGACGTTGGGGCAATGGATGAGAATGCCCCATTGGAGTTATAGCACATCCCACACATTCAGGGAATGAGATGGTAACAATGCATCCTGAAGTCTAAGCTACCTAATAATATATAGAGCCAAATCCAGCACCTCACAGATCACAGCAAAGATCT
The DNA here is from genome assembly GCF_947247035.1 of Vipera ursinii. Taxonomy (NCBI): domain Eukaryota; kingdom Metazoa; phylum Chordata; class Lepidosauria; order Squamata; family Viperidae; genus Vipera; species Vipera ursinii. The sequence continues at coordinate 50,442,497 of NC_139514.1, read as the reverse complement.
CAACTCAAGGAAGAGGAGCAACAAACACAATTGATCTAGTTAGGAAACAACTAAAAATAACTTGCGACATCTGGATTTATAAAGTTACATGACAATTGAGATGACAGAAATTAGATAGTTTCTTTAAAATTATTGAAGGCATGAAACTACCTCCCACTCCCAACACATCAAGCTCAGCCTGTAGATAAAACAGCTGTGGCATAAAATCCAACAGTGAAGAAAAGTTCGAGGCAGCATTTGGGAAGTCATTGAACTCCAACTGGAACAGATTGGACACTTGCTGCAACACACTTATACTGCAAGAGTCTGGTCTTATGAAGAGACTAAGAACATTTTCAGAAGTAGCATGAATGATTTCTTCAACTTATGGGACTCAAATCGTATTTAAACTGATCAATTCTGAGGAAGTGGACTCTGTCCTTGCTGTAGTGAGCTCTGCCACTTGCATTGTGAGCCCATGTCCATTCTGGTTAGTGAAGGCCTCCTAGGAGGTGGCATATGGTTGTGTCAATGTGGTGATTAATACCTCATTGTGGGAGGAGGTAGTGCCACCTGCCTTGAAGAAGGTGAAATTATGTCTCCTTCTCAAAAGGTCATCCTTCGATCTATTTGATATAGCAAAGTAAGTGTACTTGCATAAAATAAGCAAAATGTCATGGTTATGATAGATGAGACCAGAAGAAATAAGACCTCTGAGGCATTTGTTTTCCTCAAAGAACAATTTTAATGGCTACATATCAGCACGAACATAGGTGAAACCATGATGGGAAGTCCCCCCCACCAAAAGGTTACAAAGTAAAACTCCCTACCCACTAAATATGTAATAAATCATATTCTCCAATTAACACCTTTGGCGGGCTCTCTAAAGGTAATTCTAGCCTGCCAAATGCTTGAGCAATTTGAACTTGGTTCCCACAAGAAAGTTATTGTTTTGACTGAACTGGAAGAATGCATTTTCCCTCCCCCCATAACTGTGGGAAGCCGAAAAAACAGAAGAAAGATGGCTGCAACCAAAAGTAGTTTTGTAGGTTTGACATAAGCAAGAAAAGTTATGCTTAAAATTGACTTTAAACTATTTGATAACAAGTAAATACGGTATATACTTTAATGACAGATTGAACCAACTGGTTGATCGATTCAGGACTCGTCCTCACCTGCTTTTCTCCTCTCCTTGAGATGGGAGGAATGTGTGTCAGGGCAAAAGGTGCTGCCTCTATGGCCTATTGATATTGTGCATCAGCAATGAGTTAATCACTGCTGCTGTTAATCAAGGCTTCTTTTAGATTTCTTTCATATTTGAGCCAGGTCTGTTTCACTGTTCTTATTTGATTTCTTTCCTTGGAAGGAGGAATTGATGAGATTGATCAAAGAACATGGAAGATCTTTGTTTCAAAGAATAACTCAAATGCAACTAAGCCTGCTTCAGTTGTTTGTTTGTTAATCAGAGACAGGATGGTCAATTTCAAGCAAATTGCCCCTAGTTCTTATAAAGGGAATAGAGATCTGAAAAAGAACCTTACTTGGTTCTCTCTAATGGTTCATATTCCTCTGATTAAAAATAAACTGACAGTTTGGTGGGGGCAAGATTTTGCTCTCTCTGGCAGCTAAGTACCATGGCCATTTCAGGTAAAGACCTCAGCAGTAGGATGGAAGTGGCCTGTCTTGAGGCAGATTATTTGGAGACTGGAAGGTCACCAACGTTTAAACTTCTTAGTACAGGGGTCTTCAAACTTTGCCCTTTTATGACTTGTTGACTTCAACTCCCAGAATTCCTCAGCCACAAGATTTTCTTTCATTCTTCCAGATAAAAACTACTTTCAAGCCAGAACAGCTGGAACTAGCTTTATCTTGCTTCAGTTGCATATTGGATACAAGATGGAGGACATTCCTTAGGAAAATGGAGTTTCTTTGAGCTAGGGCAAAGAATGGTTTGTGTGGACAAATTAGAATGTCTTTAAACCATGGAATTCAGTGCTACACCCACACAGCACTCTCCTTTTTAAGAAATGGGAATATTTAAAATAATGTATCTTATGTTCCCCTTCATGGATTACCGCCTTGTCGTGGCGAAGGGGCTTGCGTAATTCAATAAAGCTATGAGCTATGCTGTGCAGGGCCACCCAAGATGGAAAGGTAATAGCAGAGAGTTTTGACAAAACGTGATCCACTGGAGAAGGAAATGGCAACCCTCTCCAGTATCTTTGCCATGAAAACCCTATGGACAGTACCAAAAGGCAATACGATATGACGCTGGAAGATGAGCCCCTCAGGTGTGAAGGTGTCCAATATGCTATTGGGGATGAGCAGAGGGCTAGTACTAGTAGCGCCAGAAAGAATGAAGCGCCTGGGCCAAAGCCGAAAGGACGCTCAGCTGTGGATGTGTCTGGTGGTGAAAGGAAAGTCCGATGCTGTAAAGATTTTTTCTCCATAGGAACCTGGAATGTAAGATCCATGAATCAAGGAAAGCTGGACGTGGTCAAACAAGAGATGACAAGACTGAACATCGACATCTTAGGTATCAGCGAACTAAAATGGACAGGAATGGGTGAATTTAATTCAGATGACCATCAGGTGTACTACTGTGGGCAAGAATCCCTAAGAAGAAATGGAGTAGCCTTCATAGTCAATAAAAGAATAGGAAAAGCAATACTCGGATACAATCTTCAAAATGACAGAATGATCTCAGTTTGAATCCAAAGCAAACCATTCAATATCACAGTAGTCCAAGTCTATGCCCCAACCACCAGTGATGAAATTGACCGGTTCTATGAAGCCCTACAGCACCTTATAGAACTAACACCAAAAAATGATGTCCTTATCATCATGGGGGATTGGAATGCTAAAGTAGGAAGCCAAAAGATAACCGAAATAACTGGCAAGTTTGGTCTTGGAGTACAAAATGAAGCAGGGCACATGTTGACAGAATTTTGTCAAGAGAATACGATGGTCATAGCAAACACTCTTTTCCAACAACACAAGAGACGGCTCTACACATGGACATCACCAGACGGTCAACACAGAAATCAGATTGACTATATGCTCTGCAGCCAAAGATGGAGAAGCTCTATACAGTCAGTAAAAACAAGACCAGGAGCTGACTGTGGCTCAGACCATGAGCTTCTCATTGCAAAGTTTAGGCTTAAACTGAAGAAAGTAGGGAAAAGCACTAGGCCACGCAGGTATGAATTAAATCATATCCCAGTTGAATATACAGTAGAGGTGACAAATAGATTTAAGGAATTAGATCTGATAGACAGAGTGCCTGAAGAACTATGGACAGAGGTTAGCAACATTGTACAACAGGTAGCAACCAAAACCATCTGAAAGAAAAAGAAATGCAAGAAAGCAAAATGGTTGTCTGAGGAAGCTTTGCAAATAGCTGAGGAAAGGAGGGAAGCGAAAGGCAAGGGAGAAAAAGAAAGATACGCCCAATTGACTGCAGAATTCCAGAGAATAGCTAGAAGAGATAAGAATGCCTTCTTAAATGAACAGTGCAGAGAAATAGAAGAAAACAATAGAATAGGGAGGACCAGAGATCTTTTCAAGAAAATTGGAGAGATAAAGGGAACGTTTAATGCAAAAATGGGCATGATAAAGGACCAAAATGGCAGAGACCTAACAGAGGCAGAAGAGATTAAGAAGAGGTGGCAAAATTACACAGAAGAACTATACAAGAATGAGCTTAACATCCCTGATAATCACAATGAGGTGGTCACTGACCTTGAGCCAGACATCCTAAAATGTGAAGTGAAGTGGGTCTTAGAAAAGCTGAGCAACAACAAAGCTAGTGGAGGTGACAGTATTCCAGCTGAGCTATTCAAAATCTTAAAAGATGATGCAGTAAAAGTGCTACACTCAATTTGCCAGCAAATTTGGAAAACTCAACAGTGGCCACAGGATTGGAAAAGATCAGTTTACATTCCAATTCCAAAGAAAGGCAGTGCGAAATAATGTTCAAACTATCGCACCATTGCACTCATTTCTCATGCTAGTAAAGTTATGCTTAAAATCCTCCAGCGGTATGTGGATTGAGAACTACCAGAAGTACAGGCAGGATTTCAAAGAGGCAGAGGAACTAGAGATCAAATTGCCAATATACGCTGGATCATGGAGAAAGCTAGAGAGTTCCAGAAAAACATCTACTTCTGCTTCATTGACTATGCTAAAGCCTTTGATTGTGTGGATCATAACAAACTGTGGCAAGTTCTTAAAGAGATGGGCGTACCAGACCATCTTATTTGTCTCTTGAGAAACCTATATGTGGTCCAAGAAGCAACAGTGAGAACTGGACACTGATTGGTTCAAAACTGGGAAAGGAGTCCGGCAAGGCTGTATACTGTCGCCCTGCCTATTTAACTTATATGCAGAGCACATCATGAGAAAGGCAGGGCTAGATGAATCAAAAGTTGGAATTAAGATTGCCGGAAGAAATATGAACAACCTAAGATATGCAGATGATACCACTCTAATGGCAGAAAGTGAAGAGGAACTAAAGAGCCTCTTGTGGCGGGTGAAGAAGGAGAGTGCAAAACTTGGGTTGAAACTTAACATTAAAAAAACTAAGATTATGGCATCCGGCCCTCTCAATTCCTGGCAAATAGATGGGGAAGAAATGGAGGTAGTGACAGATTTTATTTTTCTGGGCTCCAAGATCACTGCAGATGGGGACTGTAGCCAAGAAATTAAAAGACGCTTGCTCCTGGGGAGGAAAGCCATGGCAAATCTAGACAGCACACTAAAAAGCAGAGACATCACCCTGTCAACAAAAGCGCGTATGGTCAAGGCTATGGTCTTCCCAGTTGCAGTGTATGGCTGTGAAAGTTGGACCATAAGAAAGGCTGAGCGCCAAAGAATTGAGGCCTTTGAACTATGGTGCTGGAGAAGACTCCTGCAAGTCCCTTGGACTGCAAGGCGATCAAGCCAGTCAGTCCTAGAGGAGATCAACCCTGACTGCTCTTTAGAAGGCCAGATCCTGAAGCTAAAACTCAAATACTTTGGCTACTTAATGAGAAGGAAGGTCTCACTGGAGAAGAGCCTAATGCTGGGAAAGATTGAGGGCAATAGAAGAAAGGGACGACAGAGAATGAGGTGGCTGGATGGAGTCACTGAAGCAGTAGGCGTGAGCTTAAATGGACTCCAGAAGATGGTAGAGGACAGGAAGGCCTGGAGGAACGTTGTCCATATAGTCGCGATGGGTCGGACACGACTTCGCAGCTAACAACATCTTATGTTAGAATAATAGTACTGAAGAATGTATATTTGTAGGTCTTATGTTTGTCTTGTTTTTATAAACAGAAGTACAGAGCCTGCTATCTGAGACAAAATGAAAGACAACAAGGAATACTGTATAATGGTTAAATCCTTTTAAAACAAGATGTTTTCACACTATAATTCTAACCTGGAAACACCTCAATTTTCTTTAGAAAGAAAAATGAGGAAGAAATGATGGTAGATGGAGACCATTTTGTAAACTCCTTGTAAAATTTTAAAAATAAGGAAGGACAGGAGCATAATGAAAGTTAGAAATGTGTTTCAGCTGCTAGATAATTATCTGATTTTCTTAGCTACACACGTGACAAACATTTTGTTTCATTGGATAAGGCAACAGTCCCTTTAAGAGAGCAGCTTTCTCTTATCCTTGGTATTATATAAAATTTTGAGGATTTTGCTCAAAAGGAAAAAGAAAAATAACTGGCAATATTTAAACAGGAAGCCTAGTTGCTTTTATTTGTTCTTTTCAACTAATCTTTCTGCGGTGCAAATGTGCTGGAATTTGATATGAGGCAAGCATGTATTGACTTGTTTAATTAGGTATACAGTCTCTTCACTTATAGATTTGTAATCACTGGCTTGAAAAGGAATTGCTCATTGAATTTTTTTTCCCATGTGCAATCCCACTTGTTTGTACACATCATTTGTGTTTCAGGATTGGCACAAAATTAAGTTCTGTATGGTGCTTTTGAGCAGGAAGAACCAAAACACCTCCCTTGTAATTTTTATTGCTTTTAGTGTAATTGACCCAGGCATCCTTTTGGATAGCCTGGGAGAATTTGGCCTTGGAACCACTATTTTCTGATCATTCCAATCCTCCCCTTAGGGTTTGCTGGTGTAAATTATCTTGAGTCTGATGCTGGTCAAGATTTCCATGAAACCTTGGAGCAGTTAATTCTAGCCTTAATGGTATTCCATTTGCAAACTTAACTCTAAAAAACAATCTCTGTTCTTGAATTATATTTGTGCTTCATAATGGTCTGGGTAAAACAGCAAAATAAAAAAATCAAGACTAAATTGCTCCTAATTTAGTGCTTACTGAGCCTTAACAATCACTGGCTATAGTAAGGAATGCAGTTACAATTAGTACATAGCTGCAACTGTTGAATTAACCATTTTGTTTTGGTAAAAATTTTCTATGCCTTAAATACAAACTTGACTTGAGCACTGCAGTGTCCTCTATTTGTGGCTACTCTTGAAAATTGGACCCTAAGAAGAGAAAATACCACACAACAGAACAAAACAGAAATTTACTTTGGAAATAATGACTCTGATTAATCCAATGCATTTCTACTGTATTAGATTACATCACATATTGTACCCAAATGACAGGCTTTTTAAATGGGGTTTTATATTTGTTCAGGGATTAAATTTAATTATTTTAACTGTCTTTAACTTTTGTATTGTATTGATGTTTTTAAATACTTTGTAAACCGCCCTGAGTCCTATGGGAAAAGGGAGGTATATAAATTCAATAAACTAAACTAAACTAATGTAGCCTAAAATACATTGGACCACACAGACTTTTTACTCCAGCAAGTGATATTTTTCTTTTATCTTCTGCATGTTATCCTTTCTACATGGTATCTGTACTGAAAGATCTGCAATGATCGTAACTCATTTTTCATTCACAGTTTGATATTTATGTTTAAATGTCTAAATTGATTTATGTAAAGCTGAGGTCCCCAAACTTTTGGGCACCAGGGACCGGTTCTGTGGAGAGAGGTATTTCCATGGACCGGAGGGGGCATGGTTTTGTGTGCTGCCTGCATCCCACGGATGGGGCTTTGCTTGTTTGTGTGGCCTGGTTGCTGGCATGCTGTGGCCCAGTACCAGTCCATGGACCGGGGCTTGGGGACCCCAGATTTAAAGGACCTTCACCTGTTACCAACCTGTCTGAATATTAGAAAATGCAAGACAGGGCCTGAAAATGTTCCTGCTTTCAAGGGACTCATTATGAAACAATGTTTTCTCTTACATAAATTCCAAACATATGGGATACCTTCCCTTGTGAGTTATGATTTGGTCCCTACTGTTTTTGATGAAAAAGGTTTATTTTTATCTATAAATCTTTTAAAGACAAATTTTACTATTTTGTTTATATCTTTTGCATTTTGCATTATTAAACTGTACAGTGACCTAAGTTTCCAATTTGAACTTAAGGGCTGTATATAAATCAAATATAATTTTTCGGTTTGGTAGACCCAGAAACCCTCAGTCCTGAAGCACCTTTAATCCCCATCAGCAATGGGTTCATTTCCAACCGTCCACAGGGTTACAACATTCGTTCTGACGTCTTTAAACTGTAAGAATGGACAAAGTAGAGAAGTTTTTAAATTGCCCTTTTGATTTTAACCAGCGTGTATTGTTTAACTGCTTGTTTGATATTGGTATTTATCGTTAACGTGAAGACAAGTCAGGAAAATGTTCATTAATCAAGGACAGGGTAGCCTTAAGAGAGTCTTCGGAACAGTCCAACAAAACCGACAACTGGAAAAAAAAAAAGAAAGCTCAATCTCGTGCGTTTCCTTGCGCGCGTGCGCACTCGCTCGCTTCTGTGTCTATGGTTTTTGTCCCGCGGTCTCCTTCCTCCGATGGGTGGCGCGAGGCTTGGGAGGCCCTTGCTATCCCATGGTGCCGTTCGCGGCGTGCACTTTGCCATTCCGCTGGAGGGAGAGAGACAGAGAGAGGGAGAGAGAGAGAGAGACAGTCTGTGCGAAAACTTCGCCAACGAGTCGCTGCGGGCTGCCGCCAAAACGGACATGTTAGCGCCGAGGCCCTGAAGGCGGGACGGCTGCTGAAAGCGACGTTCGGCGATCACCTTTCAGCTCCTCTCGCGCGGTAGCGTAGGCCGCCGACCGACAAACATGGAGGCAGTGAACGCCTTCAACCAGGAGGTGGGAATGGAGTCCGGCAAGCGAGCGCGGGACAGCCAGGCCCTGCCAGGGCTCGGCCTCTTTGATGGGTGGAGGTGGTTGTTGGCACGGCCCCTAACTGGAACTACGAGGAGGTGTTTAGTGGTTGGGACGGACTTGAGTGGAAGAATTATCGGGTTTTTTTCCCCCCTTAGGCTGTGCGGCCTCTCCTGGGCCCGGCATGTGTAAAGGCCAAGCTGCAGCAGAGTGACACGAGACTTAAAGAGGCCTACCTCTGAGGGCTCTCCCCTTTCCCTATGAAGCCTATTAGCCCTCAGAGAACCGACCCAGTTTGCCGTGGTCCAAATTGTGCAGGAAACTTGGCAGAGCTGCTTAAGGGGTGGGGGGTGGGGGAGGGGAGGTGACCGAAAGAAAGGGAGCAGAAGTTCGTCGGTGCGCGCCTATCTGCGTGCTAGGTCACACTCCTCCTGTGGGTGGTGTGGGCATTCCCATTGTGTGTGTATGCGCCAGTTTGGTGAGAGATGGGGTGGAGCGAAGAGGAAGTATTTGGCCTTTTTTCCTCTACAGATGTAATGAAGAAGAGCTCAGCGTCAGACAAACGGACAAATTCGTTTATGGTCTAGTATTTTCTCTTTCGAAACGGTAGACGCTTGAGCCCAGTCTCGAGCCTCGTCCACTTTTGTATCGTGGAAATGGGAAACGAATAAAACAGTAGTCTCTAAATGGGCGAAGAGATTGAGGGAAGATGAATAGACACTCTGGAACATTTTGTCAGCAAGGTTGTGGTTCTGAAGAGGCGCTAGTGCTTAAAACAGTATTGAGCAAATAACTTAATTTGCAGACAGTGCTGTAGAATTTCAAGCGGTGTCATACATTTCTTTGAAACGTTGCAGGAGGTTTTCCAGTAAGTCACAAATTAACACTCATAAAAGTACTCCTAAAAACTGAACTGATGGGGATATGTATGTTTTTTTTTGTTTAGCTACATTATAGGTTTTCTCATGGTTTAACTTACTGAACAGAAAGCTCTCTAAAATTTCCAGCAATTATTGTAAATTGAACTATTGTATTACTATAGGTAGTCCTCGACTTACTACCACAATTGAGATCAGAATTTCTGTCATTAAGTAAGATGATTGTTAAGTGAGTCACACCCAATTCCATGGTCTTTTCTGCCACAATTGTTAAGTGAATCATTGTAGCTGTTAAATGAATCTTTTGGCCTTACGCGAATCCAACTCTCATTGAATGTGCTTGTTGGGGGAAAAAACTGGAAAAGTTGCAATCATATTAAATGCATTCTGGTTGCCAAATTCTGATCACGTGACTGTGGGCATGCTGCAACGGTTGTAACTGCAAGGACCAGTTGTCACTCTTGTAACTTTGAATGGTCACTAAATGAGTGGCTGTAAATCAAGGACTACCTGTATATCCCTCCTGGTTAAATATAGATACAAGGCTACATGTAGGTAATTTGTAGCTACATATGACAAAACTGCTTGCAAAGCACAATTTGTTACAAAAGTGGTGGACTCTGATTTTTGGATCCATAAAGAATTAATCTTTAAATTAGGTGAATAACAGGTAATATATGTACAATTGTCTAAAGTTTAAATGCTTCTCATATGCTTTTCAGAGCTGCTATACTTGGATAGCAGATTTAGAATGTGACTCTTTTCTCTGGGTTGGATAAAGATGCTATAAAGCAGTCTTTCTCAACTTGGCAGCTTTAGGATGCTGGCTGGGAAATTCTGGAGTTTAAAAACTGCCAAGGTTGAGAAGGTAAAGTGCTGACTTACTTTGAGTCAATAAATGTAATTCATCTATATTAAAAATTTTTCCTAGGATTGCCTTCCCTGATGTGTTGCCTTGCAAATGTATTAATCTATGGCTCCTAGCAGCTGGGATTCTGTGCATGATTAGTGTAGGATTTCTTTCTATTTTGTGTCTGAAGCACATATGCAACGGCTACCATATCAAAAGAGAATGGTGTTATAAGATCTGGAGAAGGATTCAACTCTTTAGGAACTGTAGTCCAATATATAATGTTAGTGAAGTGACACCAGATTAAAGAAGATTGCTGGACACTATATTAGTAATTGGAAGGGGTATTGTCACTTCAAAATAGACACCATTTGACTGTCGCATACTATTGTCAGTAGTTGTTTACTTTTGAAATAATATTTAATTTCAATAAGATTTCCATAAGAAAATGGAAAGTTGCCTAATGATTCATACTAAATAAATACAATTTTGCAGTGTGCCCTAGATAGGATAAGGTCTGAGACATAATGAAATAGTCATAGAATTCAGCTTTATTTCTATATAGCAATTGCATATATGTATCCTTATAGCAGAAGGAGCTGTACTACTCCCACTCTCATACAAGTTCAATAGCTGGAGATTAAAATATATATCTCTGTGTGCTTTGTGATTTCTCTTTTCTCTCAATGGTGGAACAGCTGATCCTTGAGTTGTGGGTGCTTCAGTATTATACATTTTCAATGGTAGGAGGATTCCTATGCTAGGCAAGGGTTTGGACTAGAAGACTTCCAAGATCTTGCCATTCCTGTGATTCTATTTCTTTCCTGCACATTCCTAGGGATACAGAATGAGAAATATTTATTCTTCATGTCCCTAGTGTTATAACGCAGTTGAGAGTTACATTTGCCCCTTGTTTTTAATTTGGGTAACTTAACTCTTAAATGTTTATTGATATATAGCAAAGAGAAATTTTATTGTCTACAGAAGGGTAGTTCTGTTCATTCCTACTGTTTCAATAACAGTACAAACAGTTATTAAATAGTTTTAATTACATTTATTTGAAAAAGATAGCATTTATCTTAAAGTCATTGTGTTAAAATTATTTTTAAGAATGTTAGCCTTGTGGTTAATTTTCAAAATGAATGAATGTTGCGCTTAGATAGAGTTAAAGGTGTCTTATATGCAGAGTTGCTTATCAGTAAGATGAATGGCATAAAAATTTAATAGATGAATAAAATATGTAATTGAATACTTTCTTCTCAAGCAATTTTAGGTTTATTATTTAAAACATTTTAATGGAAATAGACCTCCAATGATGTCTTCATAAATATATTAAAATTGTAGAACTAATCAATCAACAGAGTCAAAGCAGTCACCATAATAAAATCATTTAAAAATATCACAGTAATTTGAAATTGAAACATCCCAAACTTGAAACATTCTATTTCAAGAATATTACTCTGTGGTTTAAAACAGCTTTTCCAACTTCAGAATATGTTGGCCTAGTTGTTGTGGAAGTATTTTGAACTGAAAATACATTCACTCAAAATAGAAGTCTTGAAACTTCCTTACAAATGAATGGTGTGGCGTAGTGAACATTAGATAAGATGTAAGTGTGAGAGCTTTACTCAAGGAGCCTTCTGTCTTGTTTTGACAGAGCCCTCAGAAAGGTCACAGAGATAGCCCTCTGATTCAGATATTAAAACATGGATAAATTGATATAAATTAAGAAACTACTTCAAGTAATTCACAAGGATTTACAGTGTACCTGCCAACTTACAGTACAAACTTTAGTTTCAGTATAAAATGGTTATATTTCCTTCTGCCTCTAGTCATGAGTATTTTATTTTTACTTTCTGTTCTGACACCTGAACTAAGAATAAAGGAGAAACATGGAAAAGGAAAAAAATCCACAATTTTGTCTAATTTGTAAATTCTTATGGTCCTCACAAAATGTATTAGCTTTTTCTTTATAGGTAAAACAGCATAAGTATAGTACAGTATAGTGCAGTGAAAAAGTTGCAAAGCTTGATTGCAAGAATGAAAGTATAAAGGAAGGAAATCCTAAATACTTTCTATCATTAGGTGGCAAGCACTATTCTTAATGGTTGTCTATTTTCGAGATGTATACATGATACATACAATTCATTCAAGAACATTGCCTGTAGACCTGGAAAGGTAACTGTTGTGTGAATATGCAATGATTTTAGGAGATCAGAATGTAGTACAAATAGTTCCCAGTTTAAGAATGAGTTCTGTTCTTGAAGTCTGTCCTTAGGCCCAATTTCTATGTAACCTGGAACAGTTTAGTGCAGAAGTCCCCAAAATTTTGGGCACCAGGGACTGGTTCCGTGGAGAGAGGTTCTTCCACGGACTGGAGGGTGTGTGGTTTTGTATGCTGCCTGCATCCCATGGATGGGGCTTTGCTTGTTTGTGCGGACCGGTTGCTGGCATGCTGTGGCCCTGTACTGGTCAACGGACCAGGGGTTGGGGACCCCTGGTTTAGTGTATAATATTGTGTAATAAACCATTGCATATTTAACTTAAAACATTGTGTATTTAACTCAATTTTGCTATAATAGGCTCTGTTATCAACCATGGATTGTTCTTAAACCAAGGAGCTCTTAACCTGGAGACTTGCTGTACAAGGAAAGACTGTTTCTACTATCATTTTCTAGATTTTCGAGATTGTCAATATAAGAAGCTTTTGTTTGCAATACTGTTAGGGTTTTTTCCATTTTATAGAGTGGTATGTATACAGTATGATGCGTTAGTTATAGAGGTAACCATTTGGGACAGTTACTGCATACCTTCAGGCAAATATGTGTTACCAGTCTCCTTGCTCAGTACATCCTTATGTGGAAAAGATAATATTTTAATAGTGTTAAAATCTAATTTAAAGTAAAATTAGGGAATGAAGCAAATATTAAAACATAAAGTTCATACTCTCTCCTCCTACTCCAAATTATGCACAATGTTTTATCAACAGTTGCTGGCAACTATTGTCAACTAGCATATGAAACCAAAATACTTTTTTTCACTATAGAGCAGTCCTCTTATGAGTAACTGTGGACTTTTGGGACTCTGGGTTTCTGATCTCACAATATGGGAATGTCACAGTCAATCCTGATGATACGACATTATTGTGAAGAAAGTTCATTAAATCGGTACTATATAAGGCAAAGGTCCCCAACCTTTTGGGCACCAGGGACCAGTTATGTGGAGAGAGGTATTTCCATGGACTGGAGGGTGCATGGTTTTGTGTGTTGCCTGCATCCTCCGTATGGGACTTTGCTTGTTTGTGCGGACTGGTTGCTGGTATGCTGTGCCCCGGTATTGGTTCATGGACCCGGGGTTGGGGATCCTTGATATAAGGCATCTGGGGCCATCACTCTGTATGTCTTAGCATACAGAATATTAGCCAAACAATTCTTAGACATGATTTCCAGAGACTCATTACCAGGATACCAAATTGTTAACAAACTAACCAAAACTATGGACTATAAGGCCATAACTTTTAAAATAGCTACAGATAGATAGATACATGCTAGGTATTACAAGACTAGAAAGACCTGCACATGGATTACAGCAGGGGTGTCAAACTGTTGGCCCGCGGGCTGGACGCGTCATCCGGAAGCCACTGCCACCCCATTGCCGGCAATGGCAAAACCGTCTTGATACGTGACGTCGTGAGTTTGACATGTCTGGATTGGAGAACAAACAAAAGTATATGATATCAAGAGAGCAAAAGAATTGAAATGGAAATGGGCTGGACACATAGCAAGAAGAATTGATGGTAGGTGGGCAACTCAGTCATAGAATGGATTCCACTTGCTAAAAAGCATCCATGAAAAAGACCTAAAACAAGATGGATCGACATCAGCAAGTATTATGGGCCCAAAAGGCAAAAAGAAGTTTGGGACCATAGTGGTTGGAAACATGCTAAAGAGGCCCACATCTTGCAGAGGATAGAAAATGGTAATACTACTACTACTACTAATAGTAGTAGTAGTAGAAGAAGAAGAAGAAGAAGAAGAAGAAGAGTTGGAAGGGACCTTGGAGGTCAAATGGTTGTCTAGTCTACTTAAAAAAACTTACAGTGTTGGAGCATTCACGACTTTTGGAGGAAGGTTGTTCCACTGATTAATTGTTCTAACTGTCAGGAAATTTCTCCTTAGCTCTAGGTTGCTTCTCTCCTTGATTACCATAGTTTCCATCCATTGCTTCTTGTTCTACCTTCAGGTGCTTTGGAGAATAGCTTGATTCCCTGTTCTTTGTGGCAACCCCTGAGATATTGGAACACTGCTATCATGTCACCTCTAGTCCTCCTCTTCATTAAACTAGCATACCCATTTCCAGCAACATTCTTTATATGTTTTAGCCTCCAGTCCCCTGATCATCTTTGTTGCTCTTCTCTGTACTCTTTCTAGAATCTCAACATCTTTTTAAAATCGTAGTGACCAAAATTGGATGCAGTATTCCAAGTGTGGCCTTGGTTTTTTGGGCAGTTGCAGCACACTGATGGCTCATATTTAAGTGATTGTCTACTAGGTCTGACAATCTGGTACCTATTGCATCTGTGCTTCTCCACAAATCAGGAAAACGGTTAGCTCTTCCTTTCATAACATCTCCAGGATCTGGGAATTGTTTTGAATACCATTCCAGGTTTAGCTCCTTCCAAATGCTAGGAAACCCAAGAAGATAAAAAGTGATGACCTGCCAAAGAGTGTTGAATTTATTTGGCAGATCATTCTTTTAATTTATATATGCAGATCCTTATGAAGTTACGCATGGTGCGGTTCATGGCCGTGGCTAAGGATCGTCCATGTCCATAGGTTGTGCAGTGGATGATATTGCCTTTTTAGAAGGTGATAGCAACAGGGAGCTGAGCCAAAGTTCCACTGAACTTACACTTAGAGTCCTTTGAGTTTGGATGTCCAACTACCTTAATTTTCCATTAATGAATTCTTTGTACTAGTGAATGTCTGGACAAGGCTGACCTCGGAGCCAGTATTTTGCTGTGGATGCTACTGGACTATGGATATCTCTGATACTGGCTTTCAGTTTTTTCTGATTAAGGGCTGCTGCTTTCACTTACTTCATTTCAAATCTAATTAAGGCATTATGTATCATTTCCAGTTTTTTTTACCAATACTTTGTTTGGTGCTATTCTTTGGACTTCTGCTGTTCGAATTTCTTTCTCCCTTAGTATTCTGTAAACTCAAAAACCTAGATAGTAAAAGTTATAAGGGAAACATTCCCATTCACCCTAGTCACATGTGATACTACCCTTCTAGATTGGGGTGCCTACTGCATGGCTATGTGATCCATAAATGCTGGACATTCGGGTCTGTTTGAACATTCATTATGTCATTAGCACAATGCTGTCCTGGTGGACAACAACACAACCTGAATTTTTATCAGTTGCCAAAGAGTTTCGGTTTATAGTGAGGAAGTCCTGTAGATCAGGGTCCCCAAGCCCCGGTCTGTGGACCAGTACTGGGCTGTGGCATGCCAGCAACCTGTCCGCACAAATAAGCAAAGCCCCATCTGCAGGATGCAGGCAGCACACAAAACCACGCACTCTCCAGGCCGCGTAAAAACCTGTTCTGTACCAGCCTGCTATCGGCCCTGCAGAAAAGGCAGGGACAACCCCTTTTACAAGAAGGCAAGAGGCTGGAATTACGCCTGCCAAATTTATTGCTACAAAAACAAATAGAACAAGACACGAACCAAGAAACAGGAGCTTTTCAAGTGGTTGCCTTCAGCAAACCAGCCCTCCCATGCATTCCCCCTTAAATACAGTTCAGGGCATGGCTTCTCTCTGCCTCCTTTCGAGGAGCCCCATTGCCTTCCTGTGTTTACTCCTGATTGACTGCCTCCTGCGTCGGGCGTCCTTGAACAGGTCCAGCTGTGGGTCATCTTCATCCACGCTGTCAGGCTCACACAGCTGGGTCTGCGTCGTGACCAGATGAGAGGGGCCTGGCTGAGGGCTCTCATGAAGCTGTCCAATCCCCTCAGCAAGCTCTTCAACACCCCCCTCCTCCTCCTCCTCCTCTGAGTCGTCCGACCCAACTGCCGAACCCACAGGCTGACCCTGAATCACAACAAAACCTCTCGCCACGAAACCGGTTCCTGGTGCCCAAAAGGTTGGGGATCTCTGCTCTTAAGATAGAGCTTCATCTCCTATCCTCTCAACAGAGCATATCTGAAGTTGAATGATAGATTGAGCTAATGTAATGGTATGTGGGAATGATTTTGGGAGGCAGAAAGAAGACCTGCAGTCTAGGAAACAATCTTATTAGAGGGGACTCAGTCCTGAGGTGGGGGGAAAGCATGGGAATTGTTTCAGAAGGGACCCTCTCTAGTTTTCTGGAGACTCTAAAGTGAGGAGGGAAGAAATGCAAAATGGGTGCAAGGTGGTCCAGGCAAGAAGCACAGCCAGATGACCTAATCCTACATTATTTTAAAGTTACATTAGTGTTTTCCACTGTACAAGTATAGATTGTGTTGCCAAGCACGTCACCAGTTCATTTTCTGGTTTTCTTTGGAGGGAGCCATAGACTTTGAGATTCAGTATTGGTTCAATTGCCCACAAATCTCTGTTGTACCTCCTCAGTTAGAAAGTCCAGCTTCATCTAGAATTGAAGTGGTTACAGTTGCAATTTGCAGGTTAAATATCAGTAGTCCAAACATATGAAATCACCAGTTGTACCTTTGCTGCTAGCAAAGGAAGAAGAAGATCTGGTCCATCACAGCTTCAGTTGTTCATTTATAGTTCTTTGGTTTAATATGTCAATTTTATAGATTTTTTTCCTGCAAGGCATGGAAAGAATGTAAAACATACCTAGCTTCTTGTGCATGCACAAGAATGAGGGCTATTGCTAAGCACATTGATTTGTGCTTAGATTGTAAGCCGCCCTGAGTCTTCGGAGAAGGGCGGGATATAAATGGGATTAAAATAAATAAATGAAATAACAAACATGCACAGTACAAATGGTAATCTGATTTATAAAAAACTTGATTTGTGCAACAGTTCTTAGAATGGAATGGGTATGTAAACTGGGGATTGGCCTTTTCCAAGCAGGACTTGACAGTCTGGAATACAATAAAGATGTCAGTGCTGGTTTGAGGCCTTCCAGATTCCCAGGGACCATCCACCTTCATGTGTTCATACATCAAAATATTACTTTCTGAAGTCATAATCTATTTCATAGGTTTCCTTTACGTCACCTTCAACCGGTTCTAAAAATGCCACTGTACTATTGTTTTGAACTCATCCACTAATTATTCAGAAACTGCTTTCTTTGCAACCATAACTATGATCAGACAGTGATTGTAACTGTTGGTTTGAGAAGAACTATGTAAACTATCCAGTCCTTGTGGTCCTATATATGAATCCCAAGGTAAACTTAACATATGACTGTTCAGAACACAAAATTCAGCCACCATCCTAAAGAAACAGCAGTACAAATTAGCCATCAGAAGAACTACCTTAAAAGTATCAGGGCTACCTCTTAGTTTTCTTTCAGTAAGCTCTTCTCTGCCATCTTGTAACCTCCAGTACAACCAGCTTGATAGAAGCTTACTGTACTTTGTCCTTTTCACCAGTCCTTCACTGAACAACTTATTCAGAATGGCAACATGGTCTTCCTTATATTAGACACTTCATTTCCAAGTCTCGGCCAATGCCTTTTTGGCAGTGGAATTATAATTGTAATCAGTGGCTAGTACTTCCCCTTACCTAAAAAATACTCTCAAGCTACTGTAGCAAAATAGAGCTTTGAATTTTATTAGTTTTCCAATATTACAATAATATCTTTAAAGAGCAATGTGGTGTCCGGGTTACAATAGTTCCATTTCAGACAAATACATATTATTACAAATTATTACAAATCTCCAAGTTATTATAACCAATACTTCCTCTCTCTTTTTTCCTTTAATATATACTATCTCTTATCTAAATTAACATATTTCTTATTGCTACCCATCAGTCATTTAATAGTTTTTTAATATAAATATTTATCAATCTTTTAGTATATTTCATATTTTAACATTCCATCTTTAAAACATCAAACACCTTATCTATTTTTCTAGCTTTAATTTTACATTGATATTGAAATTAGAAAGATTTCTCATTTTCATATTACTAAATAACCTCCTTTCCCTTTACACAATTTTCTTTAATACCTAGTAATGTAATCCAGTTCTTATTTATTTCATTTCCATATCCATATCCATATCAGTCATACAATATTTAGAATAGTAGTAATTAAAATACCAATTGCAAGGAGGAGAAAAAAAGGGAGGACAATATAATATTCTTGTTTCTCATTTCTAGTTTCCACATGTTAAAAATTAACCAAACTTTATTCCATTTCAACATTTAATAATCCTTTCATGTCTCTACATCCAATTATATTAGTTACATTCTATCATTTTTAGCATATATACATCTTGACCCATATCATTTAAAGAACTCTATATTTCAATGTTAGTATTCATACATCTGTATTTTATTTTTATTTTTTTTAGTTAATCAGTATTTTTATCTACTCATCAAAACAATCTCTCGTAATCCCAATACAATCCTGTCTATTTTAATATTATCTATTTCAGGCCTCTTAAAAATGTTCATATTTCTTCAATCTTATTCTTGCTTTCTTCCTTTGCCATGTCATTTGCCTCAGGGTCATCAAAGCATTCTTGTATTACTATATCATATTGAAGTGGCCCTCCAGTCTCCACCTTTGAAGGATTGAAGAATCTGCCAACAGCACCAAATCTTCTCATTATTTTTACCTCTTGATATAATTGTCCTGGTCCAAATAAACTTCCTTCCATATTTTCTCCATTACAATCTTCAAAAACCTGTATTTGTTGAATATTTAATTCTGCCAATGTATTTAATTGTTCAATTTCTTCTGTTAAGTTCTGTCCCAATAAAATATTAATTGTAGTCACAGTTTAAATTTGGGTTTGTTTCATTGAGATGCTTTCTAATTCTTTTCCAAAAGCTCTTATTTCATCGCCAGCTGTAGAAAGGAACTGATAAGTTTGGTAAGATATTTCCCACATAGCATGGATTTGTTTTTGAAACTCTTCCGTCGTAAAATTTCACATCTGGTGTTCAAGGTTACTCTTATCTTGTTTTTCTTAAATATTTTCTTCGTTTTTTTAAAGAGAAAGTCAGAATTGCAATTTCAAGTTTAGCCACTGGGTGTCCCCCAAGTACTTTGGAAATTCTTTTTTTATTATTTCTTTCTTCAACGTTTTTTTTAAAAAGCACCGCTGGGCTTGTTTGCCGCTTTTTGAAGGGAGGGTTAAATTTCCCCCTCCCCCTCCACAGGGGGGAAAGTACTTAGCAGCTTAATTAAGTGTAAAGAAGATGATTAAGGTATAAGAGAGGAATCTTACCCCCGTCTCTTCCACACTGCTTTAATGTTGCCTGATGGTAAGTTTGACTTCGGCTGTCTGTAACCTAGTAACTGGCTTTATTCCTATGGCCAGTCTTTTGTCCGCTGGTACAAAGGGAATGCAGGCACTAATGGGGGTTGCTGCTCCCCCGCGTTTCTGCAAAAGCCCCTTCTGTCTGGACACCCCTCGAGGGTGACCCTTAGGTCCTTTTAGGACCCCCCAGCGATGCGAATCTGGACGTGGAAGACAGGAGCCGTCCTCCAGACGTCCATTGTCGGCTGTTGGCAAACCGGAAGTCTGCTATGAAATTTCTTTTTCTACAATACATAGAAGGTATCTACTCCCTTATCTACATCTCTTTTTAGCCTATATAATTCCTATTAATATCTCTTGTCAGTACAAAAACTGGCTATGGGTTCTCTACTGCCATTTGGGACCTTCTGAAGAATTTTAGTTGCTTGAGCAACTGAAGTGGTACAATTCCACGTTCTGAAGAAAGGCAAGGGCAAACCACTGCCATATTGTTTCCCCAAAACTAGAAGGGGCATGTTCCTATATCAGGTGTTGAACTCAGGTGGAATCTTTACCACTGGGATATGGAATGTTTTCTTTGTAGATAAACAATTTTGTGAAATGATATTTAGAGTAGAATGATTATTCTGACTTTTATACTGGAAATAAAGACTAACAATTAATCAGAGGAGTGGGGAACCATTCTCTAGTTCTGCAGGTTATTGTAGTGTGTCTTGGAATAATTCACACATATAACTTTATACATCTAACATACTTCATTTGCATAATTCTTAATTTATGACTGCATAATTATTAACCAAAGTGAGCAGTCAATAAATTGCATTCTTCCCTCCCACTATTGCTGGGAAGATAAGATAACCTCACCTCTATTGTTATTTTTTTTTACTGTCGGCACAATGGTACACATCAAAAATGAAATTTAGTTGCCCACTCTCAAAGTGAACACATACATGACATAACATACTATATACAATATATGTATAGACCCATACCCCTACATATACATAACAAATATTAAACACTGTCCATCTTGAGAATATAATGGAAGGAGGAAGCTTGAGAGTTCACAAGGTTAATGCTGTATGGAATGAAACTGGCTGAATCTGGATGTTCTGCTATGGATACCACGAAGCCATCCAGAAGGTAACAAGGAAAACAGGTCGTGAAGAGGATGTGTAGTGTCCCAGACAATATGGCGGAACCTGCTTAAGTAACGCTTCTGTGCTATGTCCTGGATGGAAGGGAGGGAACTGCCAATGATCTTTTTGGCCATCCTCACAACACTTTGCATCGCCTTCCTGTCTGAAGCAGTGATGCTTCCAAACTAGACTCTGATGCTATATGACAGGATGCTCTTGATCGTCCCCTTGTAGAAAGTGGTAAGGATAGGAGAAGGAAGATGTGCTTTTTTCATGCAACGCAGAAAATGCAGGCACTGCTGTGCCCGCTTCACCAGTTTCTCCCTGTTGAGCGACCAAGCCAGCCTACTTGTTAGCTGCACACCCAGGAATTTGATGCTGGTAACCATCTCCACAGGTAGATCCTTAATGCACAGAGAAGTGTGGCTGTGCCTACCTTTTCTGAAATCGACAATGATTTCATTGGTTTTTCTGGTACTTAAAACTAGGCTGTTTTCCTTACACCAGTTCCAACCCCACAACCTCCTTGCGGTAAGCGCCCTCCCTGTGCTCAAGAAAATGGTATTTGAGGTATTTGTTCCAACTCACACATATTGGGGCCTTTTGGTAAGAAAATCAAGAATCCATTTGCACAAAGGAGTCTTTAAGCCCAAAAGGCCCAGTTTGTCTACTAGATGCTGGGGAATGATTGTATTAGATGCCGAACTGAAGTCAACAAATAACAAACGCACATGAGTATTTATTTGCTCTAAGTGCTTCAAGCTCAGATGGAGAATGAAAGAAATAGCATCCTCCGTTGAGCGATTTGGTCAGTAGGCAAACTGAAGTGGGTAAATAATGTCCGTTATCA
The DNA here is from genome assembly GCF_947247035.1 of Vipera ursinii. Taxonomy (NCBI): domain Eukaryota; kingdom Metazoa; phylum Chordata; class Lepidosauria; order Squamata; family Viperidae; genus Vipera; species Vipera ursinii. Next base: position 50,421,147 of record NC_139514.1, on the reverse strand, counting down.
GCTTCTCAAAGCATTTCATAATGGTGGATGTCAGTGCAACCGGACGGTAATCATTGAGGCCTGCAATTGTGAACTTTTTTGATACTGGCAAGATGATGGCCATTTTAAAAGACGATGGGACCACTGCCTGCTGCAATGGGAGATTGAAAATATCTGTGAGAACACAAGCCACCTCATCTGTGCATTCTCTAAGGACATGTCCAGGGATGTTATCTGGGCCTGCTGCTGTCTGTTTGTTAACTTTCTGCGGTGGACAGAGGTGACATCAAAGCTTAGCACTTGCTCATCAGGATGGGGCACAGCTTTCCTAGCAGGAGTGCTATTTGATGCCTCAAATCTACCAAAAAATGCATTCAGTTTGTTTAGGAAGTCTGTCGTCCTTGCATCTCGAGGGAGTCACCTTGTAAGCCATAATGGCCTGGATTCCTTGCCACATTCTCCTGGTGTTTGTTGGGTCTTGGCAATGGGCTTGCTTTGCACCTTTTATGGCACTTTTCAGATTTGCTAAATCCATGTTCCGTGCTTTCAGCATCTTGCAGACCTCATAAGAGCCACGTTTTTTCATTCTCCCTCATAACAATGCTTTTTAGGACACAGACATCTTCTATGCACTTTTGGATATATGCAGACACCATGGTGGCATACTCCCCAACATTTGTATGTTGGTTATCAGTAGCTGCTTCCTTAAACATGCCCCAATCCATGCACTCAAAGCAGTCTTGTAATGCTTCTATACTCTTACTCACACTCAAGCATCAATTTGTAGCAACTTGAATTTCATTATGAAGAACATTGTGATATACATATAAGCAAATACTTTGATCAATCATACCAACCTTTAGTCTGAAAGTAATGTATATGAAAAATATTGAGGTAGTATATATAATTCCATCTATTATATCCAATTATAGTATTTACATCAGAGGTGTCAAACTCGCAACATCATGTGATGTGTTGTGATGTATCGTGACTTTTTTTCCACTGCTGGCAATGGGGTAGGCATGGTTTTGGCATGATGCATCCGGCTCACGGGCCAGCAGTTTGACACCCCTGATCTACATGATTAAAAGTTTACTGGTTAAATTGAACTATCTGAAAAGTTTAGTGAGCTAGCTTAGTAGATGCAGTTTTTCCTGTTTTTAGGAAAGAAGATGACATCAATCTTCACCTAGCACCCATTATGACTGCAGCAGACTGGATGGCAGGGAATGGGAAGGAGGTCAAGTGCTTAGATATAAATAGTTATGATATTTTTTAGTAAACAAAGATATTTTGCTACACAGATGAATGTTAGTGATTTCTGTCTTCATAATATAGAATTATAAAGTGTAAGTGGCTGTGTTATAGAATTGGAGGTGCTTTGATAGAGTATGCAATGTCACAACATTAAGAATTATTCTTGGAATAAGAAAGTGTATACTTTTCAAATTTTTTTATTTTGGAGTATAGTGATATAATTCTTGTTTTGAAGAAAATTGTTTGGTCCTTTGGTTCTGTCGCCACTTCACAGAAGTATGTTTGACAGTCATAAACTGTTATCATGTAACAGTTTATGAATAACACGAATAACAAAAAAAATCATCTTTTTTATTTGCCTCTGTCTATTAAACTCACCAAATAAATGAATAAAGTATCTCGGCGTTGCTTATGGAAATTTGAAATATAATTAATAAATTGTATTGCATCCCTATCTGTAATGCAAGGTAGGAGGAACCTGCAAAATGTTTCAAATTTAAACAGTTATCTCAGGATTTAACTGGGTTGTTTACCCGAAAGTAAGACCTACCCCGAAAATAAGCCCTAGTTTTGGGGCGAGGTGCATGCCTAAAAATTAAGGTTGGGTGGCGGTGAGGGGGAGCTTACCATTGCAGCCAGGCCTCCCATGGATCGACAATTGCCTCGCCGTCCCACTTCTTCTGTGGCCGAAGGAGCAGCTTCATTCTGTAACTAAGAATGAAGCTCCAGCCTGCATTTCGCAGTCAGAGGCCTTTCCAGAAGGCCTCTGGCTGCAAAATGCAGGCTAAAGCTCCATTCTCAGCTGCAGAATGAAGTTGCTGCTTCAGCCGCGAAATGGGACAGCTGGATGGGGCTTTATTTTCAGGGAAACACAAGTAGCATGGTACTATTCTGACTATCCTAGAATTGCTTCAAGCTTGAAACATCTATTTTAGTTCAAAACTTATATCCAGTACCTACTTGGATGTAGCCATTTTGAGTTCAGGGTGTTTTAGCAGTAGGCACGATAGCATTGCAAGAGAGAGCTTCAAACGAGAAAGCGAAAGTTTTGAATTTTTTTTGTACACTATTAATTTGCATACATAGCTGACAGATTGCATTCTGTGAACTATCATCATAATATAGGACAGGGAGTAAAGGTCTTAAAGTTACTGTTGAGTCATGGTAAGATATTAAGAAAATGCCCTAATTGGAAGAATAGTTTTCATCATGGAACCTTTGTCGTCAGGAGGAAACATTCTTCCCTTGTTTTATGTGCCCAGTGATAGACATTGTAAGTGATGCTTTGTTCCACTGTGCTGACTAACATTTCTGTTCCCTGATTTTAAGAAATGTTTTCCATATTGGTTTTGTTAAGGGCTTTTTGAAACTCACTCCCCCAAAAGAAAGATCTCAGATTTCCTATTCTCTTTTCCAAAAGTTGTGGTCTGGTCAAATAATCTGTATTAGCCAGCTGTTTTCATTAGTATTACTTTGATTTGTTTTATGTAATAAAGGATATGAATACAATATGAAAATACTGGCAAAAAATCTTGTGTGGAAGAGAAAGAATCTTCCATTAAGATGTTTCCATTTTCCTCCTGGAGAAAATATTAAAAAAAATCCAATACCATATTGACATAATTCTTCTAAAGAATGAATACATCAGTGACATCTGAGTATACCGTATTTATTTGGGCAGTTCGGGTAGCTATTTTGGGAGATGGTTGGAATAGTAAAATAAATCATTCCTGAAATGTTCTGTTAATAATGTTAATCTATGCCTATTAATACAGTATAGGGACGCGGTGGCTCAGTGGGTTAGGATGCTGAGCTTGTCGATCTGAAGATCGGCAGTTTGGCAGGTCGAATCCCGAGTACTGCGTAGCAGAGTGAGCGCCTGTTACTCGTCCCAGCTTCTGCCAACCTAGCAGTTCGAAAGCACGTAAAAATGCAAGTAGAAAAATAGGGACCACACGGTGGGAAGGTAACAGCGTTCCGTACGCCTTTGGCGTCTAGTCATGCTGGCCACATGACCACGGAGATGTCCTCGGACAAGCGCTGGCTCTTCGGCTTTGAAACGGAGATGAGCACCGGCCCCTAGAGTCGGAAACGACTAGCACGCATGTGCGGGGGAACCTTTACCTTTACCTTTATGCCTATTAAGGATGGAATATTTATAAAATATTTTTGCAGAAATTGATTGTTAAAAAATACAAATGTCATTTACCGTAAGTTATCCTTCCCATTGTACTTTTCCATATACAATATTGCTTCAGTAAAATGGAGTAATTATAGGAAGAGAAAGCATAAGGTTTGTTATCAGAACATAGAGTCTTACAACAGACTGATTTGAAATTGGATGTAAGAAAAGACAACATGGAAGCTGCTTGAATCTAAATAAAAAAGAATAAAAAGAATGCGTGGGAGTTGAAATAATAGGAGATATGAAAAAAGTTTAGTATAATGATAAAATCAAGGAGGCAGTGGAAGAAAAATCCATATAAGAGGTTTTTTTTTGCAAAAACTTCAAAGGATATTGAGTAATGTGCCTATACTGAAAAATAATTTTTCAATTATTTTCAAAGTCCAAGAGAGAAAGGAATGGTTAAGAGGCAGAGAAAATAGAGACTAATTCTGATGGAAATAAAAATAGCTTTCAGGTATGTTAAAGGAGCTAAAGAAGGAGCCTGTGAAAGAGTGAATGAAATATAAAAAGTAATGATATTAAAACTGAATTTGAAATTTGAAATTTAAAATAGTTTTAGAGGTTCTTGGATAATTGGGGTGACTATCGAACTTGTACAGTTTGATTGCTATCTGGATAATTATGTGCATTCAATACCAGTGATTGTATGTTCCATTCACTGAGTCAAATTCTGTCAGGTGTGAAATTTAGGTCTACATTTAAAGGCTGAGCGCCAAAGAATTGAGGCCTTTGAACTATGGTGCTGGAGAAGACTCCTACGAGTCCCTTGGACTGCAAGGCGATCAAACCGGTCAGTCCTAGAGGAGATCAACCCTGACTGCTCTTTAGAAGGCCAGATCCTGAAGCTAAAACTCAAATACTTTGGCCACCTAATGAGAAGGAAGGACTCACTGGAGAAGAGCCTAATGCTGGGAAAGGTTGAGGGCAAGAGAAGAAGGGGACGACAGAGAATGAGGTGGCTGGATGGAGTCACTGAAGCAGTAGGCGTGAGCTTAAATGGACTCCAGAAGATGGTAGAGGACAGGAAAGCCTGGAGGAACATTGTCCATAGGGTCGCGATGGGTCGGACACGACTTCGCAACTAACAACAACAATGTAAAGATTCAGTGAAACTGATTTATTGCTAACACCTATGCACAGGAGTCTTTTCAACTAATGGTCAGCACCTGGTGAGAGTTAGATAAGGGTCAATGGAGTTAAAGGGGGATTGAACTTTGCTTGTGCTACATAGGGATTCTAGGCTGATCACTCTTTTAACTCCAGGTTTTGCCATTCCTTCTATAGCAGGCATGTCAAACTCGTGACGTCACGTGACATTGTGCGACGTATCATGACTTTTTCCCCATTGCTGGCAATGGGGTGGGCAGGGTTTCAGCATGACACATCCAGCCCACGGGCCGGGAGATTGACATGCTTGTTCTATAGAATCCAAGAGAAGTGTAATATTGTTTTGTGAGCATGAATAGCAATCTCTTCACTTAGATGAGTTAACTGTCAACTTTCAAACCATTATTAATTGTTTAGGGTTTTCAAGAATACTCTGAAATCATTAGTGTTTTGTCAATTGTAATCCATGAAAAATTTAAATAGTTTGGAGTAAAAGTTAGAACTTCAGTTTACCATTGCTTCAGTTCTCAAAATGGCCTCTATAAGGGTAAATGGCGCGTATGTTCAGGAAAAGGCCAGGAATAGAGAGGAACTATAAAAACCATGAAAGTTGAAAATATATATAGGGCTTTTAAGCAGTAGGAATAAATTAGATGGTTTTAAAAGTAGAATTGTTCATTGTGCATCTGAATTGGTACCATATAAATTCGGTAATAAAAATGTAGGGTATGACATAGAAATCCAATTAGGAGCTTTATGATTTGCTTAATTGCTGAAGAGATTTACTAAAAAGGCATTTAAAGTTTTAATGAAAGTATAAAACGGTATATTCACGTAAATATAGAACACTAGAATGAAAATGTTCCATTCAGCTTTTAGGAGTCATAAGAACTAACCACGGCTGGCAGAGGAAACACCAAGCTATAGCGTCAACAGTAAAGATAGAAAAGCCATAAGGAAAGATGGATTTGACTTAACCTTATGTAAATTATTGGGGGAAACTATTGAATCTGAAGTTCAGTGTTTTAACAGTACTTAGAAAAAAGAATGATCAAGAATCATTCAGGCAAATAAAGCTAATAGTATTGCTCAAATTTACATTCAACAGTTGGACTAGGTTTTCCTGGGAAAACAAGTGACAGATTCCATTGTTTACTTGTTTTATTTATGCCTAATAGCTGCATTAACATGTTTTATAGAGTGGAATTAGACCTTGGAAAAAATACTTTGTTTTATATTACAGGTATATTCCATATAAAGTACAGAGGTTTGCATCAATTTAATTTCCATATTTTCCTTGAGAAGTGGAAATAATTTTGTATTTTTTATTTTAGGGATTGAACCGTTAGTTGGTTATATCTGAGTTAATGCTAAAATACAAACATTAGGGATTTAATAATTGCATTCCAGTACTAAGGAAAATGTCATCTTTTTTATTATGAGGCATGATTAGAAATTATTACTGTAAATCAGAATTTGCCTCTATAACTGGCAGAGGAGAATTGAAGTTTGTAGCGTTAGTTCAATAGCTTTAAGTATCTTGAGAATTACAGTCCATAAAATTTTGGAACAATTTTTAAAATGTTTAAAAAGTAGCAAAATAAAATTATACTGATATACAGTATGTCAAATATAATTTTATTTTGCTACTTTTAAAACATTTACAAATTTTTAAGTAAGTTAATCTTTCAAGGCAGAATAAGTTGAAATGTGGAATATATAAAATAGCTGTCAAATTGGTGAGTTTTGCTCAAATCACAATTAGTACTTGAAGTTCTTCATATTTGAATTATAGGGGAATGCTTCAAAAGTTAGACAGGCTAACTTGATTTTAGCAGAAAAGTCTTAATTGGTAAATTTACTGTACTACACAGAACTAGAATGGGAGTGGATAAATTAGGTTCACTTGACTACACTTGCTTCTTCCTCTTGTTTCTTAGTGTTCTATTTTGATTCTTCTGATTTTTTTCCCCTTTTATAGAACGTAAACAACAGCATATATGAAAAGCTTTATCATTATTATCTTCGGATATTTTGCATATCTGTTTTTATTTTTTTGCTTTTTGTTATTAGCCTTATGATTAATATGCTATGTAAATGTTACATTTTTATATTCTTTTAGAGCAGGGGTGTCAAACCCGCAACGTCACGTGACGTACCGTGACTTTTTTTCCATTGGCAGCAATGGAGTGGGCGTGTTTTTGCCATGACGCATCCGGCCTGCGGGCTGGCAGTTTGACACCCGTGTTTTAGAGGGTACATTTTTACTGTATAACCAAATAATGGTCTGGGACCAGATTTGAACTTGTGCTTTTAAAAGTAGATCTATTTGCTGACATTGCTACTTAGTTTAGTCATAAAGTTGTGGAAGTTCCTTGGTATTTTGAAGACCTAATTGGAGGAAAAACTTGAGGTAGATGATAAATGAATGATTTATGAATGATGAATAAATAAAGATACCAATAATGGAAGTCTACCAATAAAGGAGAATATTTGTAGCTCAAGGTTGAAATGGGGGATTCTTGGTGCTCTCTGAGCTTGTTTTCTTGCAGAGCTTTTGTTACCCAAACTAAGTAAAATCATCAGAGCTAGTCCCAAACTAGGTAACATTATCAGTGCTAGTCAAATGACTAAACTAGTTGGGATTATGAAATGTCTACAAGAAAACAACCAAGCGTAGAGAGCACCAGCGACCCCTCAGTGGAATCTTATTATAACACAGTAAATAGTGAAAATATGTAATCTTACTTTAGTGGTCATGGCAATGAATAAATCATATTTTACATCACCGCTGCATCTATTCTGTATAATTTATCTTAGTTGTTTAAAAGGTAGTTGTTAAGTGAAAGACCATTTTAATTTGCTGGGAAAACAGGATGTAGACAGACTTCTTAAAGAAACATACTATATGTTCTTTAGGCTTTTTATTTTACCTATGAAGTCAGCCAAAACTCAAGTCTATTGGAGTGGGGGGTTTTTAAGGCAAAAGAGTTTTAAATTGCAAAGGAGAATGTTTTTTTAAAGAAGCAGTACTGAATTTTTTCTTAAATGAAATTTACATCTTATATCTTCAGAAAACTATTATTCACTATTAACCTGTGTCCACTTGGATAGTAGCAGTCTTTGTTCACAGTCCATTTTAGGTTCATGGGTGGAAATTAGGTTAACCAGTGCAGGGGAGAATACAGAAACTAGTTGCTATAAATCTTCATCACGGTTAGCTTTAATATTCCTAAAACGGGTTTTACTGTACTATTCTGAAAATGAAGAGAAGAGAAAGAATTGGAGAAAACTGTAAAATCATAAAATATGAAGACCTGCAAATAGAAATAGAATGACTTTGGCAAAAGAAACAAATTTAATACCAATAGTAGGCCTGGTAGGTGGATAAAAATGGCAAATCCACTCTAAACATATGGCTGACTATGCAACCAACCATCATGAATAATCATAATAAATAATAATGAATATTAACCTGATGAGTTTGGAAGGAGCCAGACTTAAGTGTGTCTACCAACCTATTTAATATGGTAAAAAACAGAAAAAAATTATACTGGTTATTGCCTAGGTCAACAAGGACTACATACTTTTTTAGAATTTTAGAATTCTTGGTTTTCTGGCAACAAGTGGGCAACAGGACTCAGGAGCTGTGGCTTGGCAACCAGGACTTAACTTTGTAGCATTGCTGGAAGAATAACCTCAATCAAGCTAAAAGTATACTGTATACTGTGCTTGAAAACTGCACCATAATGACCTGCTATTACAAGGTATAAACAGGGTCAACAAAGCAGGGATGAATGCTTGAACTGTGGAAAAGAATTTATTCAGACTCAAATACTCAGAAGAATGAGTAGCAGATAGAGGGAGATTCATTACCAGAAATAAAATATTCAGAGATGCCAAACTGGAAGAGATTCAGAAAAATTGTGAAAATGGAAGATACTATAAAAACAATAGAATAGGAAAAGGAACTCGAATAACAACAATTGGAAATTTGGAAATATAATGGAAAAAGCTGATGTGAACTACGGAAATGATCACTTAGAAGAAGTAACAACAACAGAGAAGTAATAGCAACAGAGTACGGTACTATAAATTGGCACTAAAACAATTTATAGACTAATCCCCTCAGAAGAATTAAGAGAGAAAATTATGGTAAAAGCAGAATTACCAGTAGAAAGATAAAGACTGCCAGCATTGAAAGTGGTACTCCAAAAAGACCTGGCACCTATAATGAATTATGTAAATAATGCCTTTGAAGGATTAAAATACCTATTGAACAGACTGGATTGTTTGCTGTACAGTGGTGGTTACAGAAGAACTGGGTATAAAAATTAAAATAACAAGCTAGATCTTATTCAATCCCAAAGTGGGAGATCAGATTGGATACCAAGATAAGTAAAGATCAAGAAAGAGAAAAAATTGGAGAATATAAGAAGACAAGTCTAATTAAAACCCATGAGAAAATGAAGCAACTTTAGAAATCAGAAAGCAACAAATAACAGCAATAACTAGGAAAATTGAATGCTACGAGGCACTAATCATCCAATTTTAGTAAAATCAGTTATTTCAATCAGACTAGAGATGATACTACCGAAGTATAAATGGCAACAAAAACTCTGAAAAGAATTGAATTTTGAAAAGATCTATGGGAATCTAAAAAAGACTTTAATAAAAATGCTGGATAAAAGAATATGAAGATGTATTTTGTATCAAACAGGAAAAAATGCTAATGAAATCTCACATTTGCTTATATAGATCAACTGAAGCTTTATGGAAAATCAAAAATTGAAATCCAGTCATTGACAAAGTGTAAGAATCTATAGCACAGATACAGCAATGGATTTTGGCCTAGAGAAATGTGCTACAGTAACAATGAATTGGGGTTAATTCCAGAACAGTAATAGAACTGAAATGCTAAATGGTCCAAGCATCATGTGCCATCAAGATGAAGCCTATAAATATCTGGGCATCTTACAGTTGGATAACATCAACTATGGAAAAGTTAAAAGCTTGATTAGTAAAGAATACATGAAAAGAGTCAGAAAATTGCTAAAGACAAAATTAAATGGGAAACATCCTCAGAACCATCAATACTTGGGCCATACATCTTATAGGACACACTGGTGGAATTATTAACTGGACACAAGCTGAACTGGATAATTTGGACTGAAAAAAAGGAAATTGATGATTATTCACTATGCATTACATCCCCATAGTTATGTTGATAGATTATACTTGCCCCGCAGAAATAGAGGCAGAGGTTTACTTTAAGTCAAATAAGCTATCAACAAAGAAAAGCATAACATTGGCCGATTATGTAAAAGACTCAAAAATTAGAACTTACTGCATGTGCAAGAAACAAAACGTGATATCAAAACAATGTAATAAGAATACTGGCAAAGAAAAGCACCATTTCAAAGGTGATTTCCAAAAAGCACTTGGACTTTCTTTTTTTTTTTCTCCTTGAAAATATTTCACTTCCGAACTGAACGGAAGAATCTTCTTGGATGAGAAGTGAAATGTTGTCAGGGAAAAAAAAGACAAAAACCAAGATCCAGTTGCCTTTTGGAAAGCATCTTTGGAACAACCCTGACCTGGATGATTGAGAATCTCCATAGACATTACATGGTCTATTTCTGCAAATAGTTGAGGGGAAAGGGGATAAAGATGAAACCTGGCAATCACTTACAATTGGAAAATTAAAAAATAAATAAATTGGAGACTTGATTTTGGTTGTTCAAGTTATTTGAAATAATGCAATCAAGGCTGGAATTGAAAAGTGACCAAATAATTTGGGGTGCATATTGTGCAACAAAGCAGAAGAAACAGATCATATTTTAAGCTACCATGCTTTCCCCCAAATAAGACCTAGCTTGATTTTTTACATGTACGCCCAATATAAATCCTATCCCAAAAATAAGCCCTAGTTTTGGGGCGAGGCTCACATGTAAAAATTAAGCTAGGTCAATGGTGTGTGGGGGGGTGGAGCTGCCCCACACGCCCTTCAGCCGCTTACCTTAGGACTGCTGCAGCCAGGCCTCCCGCATGCTGACACCTGTTGTGCCTCTGCGCAAGTTCGTCTGTGGCCACACTCCACGTGGCGCATTGCGCTGCTGCTGCTAATTGCAGCAGGAGACCATGAGGCTCATCGTGCCACTCGCGATCGGTGTGATGAGCCTTCCGGCCTCCTCCCACAACCGGTGGTGATCGGCAAGATGCGCTAAGCAGCCTCTTGTTGCTATCGGTGGCAGCGGTGCGATCAGCATGATGAGCCTCGCGGCCTGCGAGTGGCAACAGCAGAGCGATTGGTACGACGAACTCAGGCAGCGGCGCGACAGATGTCGGGGTATGGGAGGCCTGGCTGCAGCAGTCCTGAGATAAGAGGATAAGACATAGGCCGAAAATAAGACCTGGTGCCTTCTTTGGAGGCAAAAAAAAGATACGACCAGGTCTCATTTTCAGGCAAACACGGTAGTGCAAGAATATCACAGAAACTGATTATAAATATAACACAGTTGCTAAAATGATGCACTGGAGTATTTATAAAAATTGCCATGTGCCAGTAATGAAAAATTGGTGGAAAAATATAGTTGAAAAAGTAGTTGAAAATGACCAGGTTAAAATATTTCTGAATACAAAAAGTTTTGGCTAATAACACGCCAGATTTAACTCTTATTGGAAAGGAAAATAATTGGATAATTATGAATAATTGATGCGGCAATACCAGGGAATAGTGGAATATAAGACAAAGCATTGGAGAAGATCACCAAATACCAAGATCTGAAAATTGAAGCTGAAAGATTATGGCTTAAACCAGCCATTGTGGTCCCAGTGGTTATCCGCTTACTGGGTGTCATACCAAAAAATCTTGGATGGCACAAAGACAGTTTGTACATTGACAAAATTTCCATCTGCTTGGTTCACACATATACTAATCTGATACATTATGACATCTTAGCTTTTTGGGAAGACCCTTGATGCATATCAGTGTCAACACCTGCTAAATTTTTAATAAGAAACAGTATATGGCACCAGTATATCTTTGAAGATGGTAGTTACTTTTAAGAGAAACTAGGAATTCTAAATGTCTTGTCCATTTAAAACGTTAAATGAGTTTCTTAAATCCTATCTACATACTTTACATTTTGTCTGGTTCTCAATTTTTTTTATTTTTAGTAGGTGCAAGGGAGTATAGGCAGTTTTAGGTGTCCTTTTCTCTCTTCTAATATTGAGGAGGAACTTGAAAATCACTCCTTTGCAGTTTTGCTTTACTTTCTTGACCATATAATTGATTTTCGTAGATTTCTAAAATAGAACATGATTTTATCCTAATGAGTTAAATAATTATTTATAATGGAATACTAATATATAGTATTATAAAGTAATAAAGTTTCATTTTCATAAAAAGTAGAGAACAATCTTATCATTTTTAAGGTATTAAGGTTCCAAATCAGAATAAATAAGTTTCATGTGTAATTTTATAATTTTATAATGATTACATAGTGTAGTAAATAACATATTTATCTAGAAATATTGCATTTTTAATTTTGCTACATTTCTTTTCTTTTTTTTTAGCTCTTCTCATTGATGGAGATGAAGCCTCCAATTTCTCGTGCAAAGATGATTCTCATTACTAAAGCTGCCATTAAAGCTATTAAGGTAACTTAATAAATAATATTTCTTTTGTCTTAGGCAAAGTTGCCCTATCATAGCAAAATGCAAGATTTGTAGAGTTTTATTATGTTTTTTTTTTACAAATTAATTAAGAGTTTATGTCCATTTTCATTATTTTGTAAACCTTGAAGAATATTTGGATTCACCTTCTTAATATGTACTCTTCATGGTATGTGTAGAGGTCTTTTAAAAATAATAATTTAAAAGAATTGTTCAAAAGAATTGAACTGATTTTTAAAAATTTCCATAACATTTACTAAAAGATTCCATCTTGCTTTTAATTATAATTGTTGTGCTCTGCAGTTTATACCTGTAGAAATAAAAAGGTATTTTTCCTATATGTTTTATGGAATGAAAGATTTCACACCAAATAAAACACATTTAATTCTTCCTTTCAGCTTTACAAACATGTAGTCCAAATTGTAGAGAAGTTTATTAAAAAGGTAAGTGGAATTACATAACTGAAATAAATTGTAAAGAGTCGGCAGTTTTCTTCCTATTAACATTTTGTCACATATAACATCTGAGAAAGGATATTGAACAAATCATGGAATTATCTTGCTTCCTAGGTTTCCTGGAGGCTGGCAGTGTAGAGCGAGGTTAAACTTGTTCCCTTAACAATTCTGATCAGGTTTGAAGTAGAATAGTTTGATCTTCATCCTGACAGCATTCTGTTTGGGTGGATGGAAAAACTGCTAAAGTAAATGCATGTATCCTGATTCCAACAATGGGAACATTCTGCTCACCTCCATCTTTAGGTGTGGTTTTAGTGGGTTTTAATAATATTTTAAGGTCAGTTCCTTTTAATCTTTTAACCATTTCTCACTTGTTTTTATCATTTGTAAGCTACCCAAAGTCACCTTGTAGAGGAAATTGGCGGCATAGAAATTTAATATAAAATAAATAGACCGTATCCATATCGAGGAAAATAATAGAGAAGAGGGCAAAGTATTTGAATAAGAGGTAGAGTGGGAAAATATTTGAAATTAAGCTGAGAAGTTGTAAGAGATGGATAACTGGTCATGTGTGACTTCTCTATTTTGTTTAAAATTCCATCACTGATGATCCTGTAGTCTCCCAAGTTAGAAACTCAGATACAGAATAATAGCCCATTGTGAAGAACCAGTGATGTTGGTTCTCCAGAAAGTAGGTGCATCAAAGCACCACATTATTCATGGAGAAAAGAGACAGTAGGTAGTGAAAAACAAAAGAGGAAACTATAGTTTTGAGAATGTGAGCCAGGCACTAGAAAGGAGAAAGTACTGGAAAGATAAGAAACATGATCTTGGGCATCAGTCTGAAACCCTTAAATATGCTAGAAGCTCAAGCATAAGAAAGGAATAGTTGTTGGCTAAACCTGAAATTGTTATCCAAGTTATCCAACAGACTTATGAGCATTTAGTAATTAATGTTAGTACGTTCAACTTCAGTTGTGCATTTAGAAATGGTGATATGTTTTCTTTCTTTAGTGTAAGCCTGAATATAAAGTTCCTGGACTGTATGTTATTGACTCCATTGTTCGCCAATCTCGTCATCAATTTGGAACAGACAAGGATGTTTTTGGGCCAAGATTCTGTAAGAATATAACTGCCACATTCCAGTATTTATATCTCTGTCCATCAGAAGATAAGGTATAGTTGTTGGTTTTAGCTTTGTTACAAGTGAAGGTGTTTAATTTTGCTTGAAATTAATTTATAACCTGTACATGAGCATTTGTCTAGGATAGAGATCCAGTGATTGTTAAATAAGACTCTGGTTTTGAATAAGGCCTCTAAGTTGAATATTGCTGGTGATGACCTATAAAGCCCTAAAGCTTAGGGAGCACCTGCTGCCAGCATCAACTTCCCATCGTCTTGTGCGCTTCCACAGGGAGGGCCTCCTCAGGGTCCTGCTGGTCAGGGAGTGCCGGCAGGCGATCCCCAGGGGGAGAGCGTTCTTGGTGGGCGCGCCTGCCCTATGGAATCAACTACCTGTGGAACTCCGGATCGCCCCCGGCCTTCGCTGGTTTCGCCGGGACCTAAAAACCTGGCTATTTGAGTTAGCCGGCCTGGACTGAGGAATTTTAAGGTTTTAAATTTTAAATTTTAAACTCTTTTGGGGCTATTAATTTAATTTTATTTTAATTTGTACATTGCACTGTTTTAATTTGCCCTGTAAACCGCCCTGAGTCCCTCGGGAAAAGGGCGGTATATAAATCTAAATCTAAATCAATCAATCAATCAATTAATTAATTAATTAATTGCTCTTTGCTTTCAGTTTTGTGAGGCACTTTTTCCTCATTAAGACTGGAAGAACTTTTCAGTGGGATTGCAAAGTGACTTGGGAATTGTAAGGACACATGGAACACAATTATTGGTTACTATAAGATAAGCTTTGAGCATTTGTTCACAATTGCTATATGAGCAGCTATTTACGTTCTGTATAACCTTTACTCTTTAGATCCGGATTGCTGTATAATCCTGCTTTCTAATGTAGATAGTCCTGGAATTTGAATGTTAATCTATTTGAAATAATACTACCATAAGGCTTGATATGATCGATGATTTAGAACAAGGATTTTCAGTAGTTCTCAGCCTGTATAATTTAAGTTTTTTTTTAAAAAAAAAAATCTGGAACCCTTGATCAAGAGGCAAAATTCTAGTGATAGCATGCCCGAGTGATCATTTGGGTTTGTGTGTGTGGATTCCTTCATCTATCATGGAGCTCATGGTTCTGTTGTGCACAATTAAAAAAAATCTGATTTCTAAATGTTCTGCAAAATAGATATTCCCAAATTTAGAATACCACATTCCAAATAAAGCTCTGGGACATGTTGGAGTTTGAGTTGGATTTCATGTGATGTTGTCTCTCTACCTAATTACTAATGCTTTTAGATACTTTGCCCTCTCCTAATCTTTTTTTCACATGTAAAGACTAAATGATACTTTTCCCTTTCTTTTCTAATGGGAGACTGATATTGTATTGCGATTCAGTACATTAACTTCTTTCTCAGAATAAAAAATACTCAGATTGGAATAGCCTACATTTATTGAATAATGGAAAGGAAGTCCCGTGGGTGGATGTGGGTGTTTTTTTTAATTATTATTATTATTATTATTATTATTATTATTAATTATTTTCTTTTATATGGTGTTTTTATATCCTTGTAAGTTGCCTTGAGTCGCCACTACTGAGTAGTGTTTAAAAATATCAAACTGTTTTTTAAAAGTGTACTGACATAATTTCTTGTTGAACAGAGTAAGATAGTTCGTGTCCTCAACTTATGGCAGAAAAATGGTGTGTTTAAAATAGAAATAATTCAGCCACTTCTGGACATGGCAGCAGGAGCTAGCAGTGCAACTTCAGTGACAGAAGATGCTACCAATAATGAAGGTAGGAATAGGATCACCTTGATTAGATCCAAACGATCTCAGCTTCAGTCCTTAATATATTAAAGCAAGATTGAAAAAAACTGCCTGGAATCCTGGAGAACTCTTATATATAACTTGGGAAAACAGTGGTCTGACTCAATAGAAGGCAGTTTCCTAAGTTTGAATATTGATAGCATTATTTGAAGTCTTATTTTGTTATAATCTGTGTATGATGAACTGAAATAAGGTTGCTGATTAAGTACTCCTTTTTATAAAGGAATGCATATTTTATTCCGATGATGTGAGTGAATATATGAAAGATCGGGAATGCTGAAGAGCATTCTAGTATGCTTGGTGTTTTTCAAGACCTGTCCAGATAGGTTTTTTAATATTCTTTTTCTTTGATTTTTCTTCAGTATTGACAAGGATGAGCAGAGCAACTCTTGAGTGAAAGAGGTACTCTGCACATCCTTATCATTGGTCATATACCTAACAAATATTATTAACTCCTGTGTTCTAAATAAATTTGCCTGAAAATAAATAGAATTAAATTGCCCTAATGGATATGGAAGATATTTTCTTGATGAAAATTATTTTGGTTTAAATAAATATGCCTAGGAGAATTTTATGAAAATGTGGGTGAAGTTGTATGTCACAATAAATGATTCAAGCAGCAATTTTGTGATTTTTTTAAAATAACAAACGGGTACTAAATAGAAGGGAAGATATAAAATCCAGTAGTACCAATCATAATAATTGTTTCACCTAACCTAGCTTTTGCTACATTTTTTTTAAAAAAAATCTTGCCACTGCCATCTGCCATGATTACTCTTGTGTTATGATGTAAGCCTTGTACATTGTATGATCTTCAAATAGAATACAGATTGTATTAGGAGAATGCAGAACCTCTTCATGGTTGTGAGACATATATAGAGGACATATTCAATCCAATTTAAAGAATCTTGCTGTAGGAAGTCAAAGCTACTTATCGTACCGTAGAACAGGGGTCTTCAAATTTGGCCCTTTTGTGACTTGTGGACTTGTGCCTGGCTGAGGAATTCTGGGAGTTGAAGTCCACAAGTCATAAAAGGGCCAAGTTTGAAGACCCTTGCCGTAGCATAGACTTGTCAAACTCATGACATCATGTGACGTCGCACAACCTATCGGGGCTTTTTCCCCATTGCCAGCAATGGGGTGGGCGTGGTTTCCTCGTGATGTGTCCGGCCCACGGGCTGGCAGTTTGACACCCCTGCCATAGAAGATCTAGAATTTAATCACTTCAGAATAACATTGAAGTACAAAGTGGTTTATATATAGGAGCATTTCAAAACCTTAAATTGTATTTAAGATTTATATATTTAAATATATTCCATAGGTTCACCACAGCCTGCTACAATTCCATCTGAGCCACCACAGGTTGGTGCTAATTCAGTACCTGCTGTGCCACAACTGCCTAGTTCTGATGCATTTGCTGCTGTTGCTCAGTTATTTCAATCAACACAAGGACAGCAGGTAAGTAAGGGATTTTTTTTTAAAAAAGTACTTCATTAAGAAAATATTATCTAAGGCAAACTATGTTTTCAGTAATACACGTTTAAAACTATCACAGGAACTTGTGAAATACATTGATAAAAAGAAAAATTTGATTTTCCGCTGTAATACATACTATATCAGCATATGAGTAAAAAATGTTCAGTCATGCAGTTTACCTATGCTTGCTCTCTGAGGAGAATATCAAATGTCCTAACACATGTAGGAAACTGTATTTTTCATTTTCCCAACAGCAGTCCATTCCCACTGCCATTGCATTCCTCTAAAAGCAATCATGGTACGTTGCAGTATTTACATGCCAGAATGGTATTGTAGCTGCCTATTCTAATTTTTACGCCATGTTGTAGTCTGCAAGGTAGATGCATAGTCGCAAGAGCAACTATCTTTTTACTACAGTATGTAAAATCCATGGCTAGTGGTAAAAAGTAGTTGAAATGTGGTTCATTTTATTCAGTTATTTTTGACTTAACTGAATATTCATAGATCTCAGAGAGAAATTCAACCAATAAACAATCTAAGAAATAAAATAAGTGACAATATATAGTTCACATTGAAAAAGCCTTAATTCATTTTCAAATAAAAGTGTAGATAAAAAGCCAGGTTTAAATGAAATTGAAATAAAACCAAGGGTAGTACCTGTTGGATCTCCTGAGGACTATATTCCATAATTTGGGGTAGCCAAAGAGCCCCTGTCTGGTTTCTACATAAGAGACAGTTCCCAGTAATGAGAAGCAAAGGAGAACTGTTTTAGGAGATTGTAATTCTCAGGCAGGAGAGAATATTGTACTAGTTTTGTTCACCTTGGGAGTGCTCCAAATTTTAGTGCCTAAACAATGTCTCTAGTGTCCCTATCCTTAAATTATATTAACAGTTTCAATTTTAATCTGATAGCTCCAACAGATTCTCCAGACTTTTCAGCAGCCTCCTAAACCTCAGTCTCCAGTAATAGATAATAATGTAATGGCTCAGGTTCAAGCTATCACAGCTCAGCTGCAGACCACGACAACACAGCCATCAGAACAAAAGCATGATTTCCAAATACCAGAACAAAAAACATCTTTTGATAAGGTAGTATTTTTCTTCTACTTGAAAAGGAATTACCCAAATATTTTGTTTCAGGAGAAATCCATGTCAAACTGTAGTTTAGTGCTGTGAGAACAAGCCTGAAGGCATCTCCTTGCATTCCCTCCTTTCATATGCATGCAAAAATTCCATCTTCCATTTCTGCCTTTTGGTAAACCATAATGTTGGGATATCTAGGGAGTCTTACAGCTTTTGAGAGTGTCTGGCTATATGTAAAATTGTTGCTCTTTTTGAAACAATAATACAGTCCTGTGGTTCTTTTTTTTAAAGTGAGTCTTATTGCATTAATTGCATTAATTTCAGGTGTGCATATAGCAGTCATGATGCAGATAAGCAATTGATACTGACTCTTTAATATTTGAGATGATACAAGCCATGATTTAGCTCTGATTGGTACTTTATCTGACCTTTGGCCTAGATAACATTGCTGTTCTTAAAATTGTTGAAATGTCTGGAAAAAGTAGAGGAGAGAAAGCTAGTTCTGGCAGGTTTAATGGCTAGGTTAGATTTTAAACAATTAGTAATACTTAATTGGATTTCCAGTTTCAACTAAACTATTTCAGCTTTGCTCTTCTAATATTAATGGACCATTTTCTAAGATTGAGGAGGCAAGGGGAAAAGACTGCTTCCTTAATTTGGAAAATACTTACAAAAACTTACATCATTGGTAACATGTTTTGTTTATTTTTCTATTATTATAAAAGAAAATGGAAATTGGCTCAATGTAATATGTTTCAGAAGCTGTTGGATCGCTTTGACTATGATGATGAACCAGAAGCAGTAGAAGATACAAAAAAAGAAGAGGCCACAACTTCTCCTTCACTCTCTCAACCAACATTGTATGTTTTCTTTTGTTTTGTTTTGTTTTGACAACCATAATAAGATTTTAACATCAAGGGGATAATATAGAAATCTAAAGTTTATAGGTGATTGCATCACTATTTGGAATTTATTATTAGTGCTTTATACTATATTGTTTTGGTATGTAATTATCAGTTTGTTGAAAAATTGTTCAGTCCCAGTTGAATATTTACACTCTATATATTCTTTTAACTGAAATCTTAATTTTGACCAAAAGAAAATGGCAGATGCAAAAAAGAAAAATGGAAATTATAGTTAAAATGGAGCTGGGAGTATGGAGTCAATTGAAAACTGTTCACAAGGGAAGGGAACATTGATGTTGTTTTGAGCCAGCTATACAAAATATTGCATTATTGAAATCCTGTTGAATTTTTTTTTTAATACCTTAGTGGATTTCCAGGCGAAGGCTTACAGCCACCAGTTTATCCTCAGCTTCCAAATATAGATCAGTTTCAGCAGAGAATGCTGGGAATGCAACCGGATGCAATGCTTCACCAGGTAATGGAAAAATGTCCACTAGACTAATCCTTATTTTTTCAAAATGGAGAGCGTTTGCTTTCTGTGAAAAGCTGTTCAGATAATGCTTACCTGTGCATTCTTCTATTGCTTACCTGTGCGTTCTCCTTGTGCAAGGTCCCCCTCCCTCCAAATGGACAGATGCCTAGCTATGGACTTCTGCCTACACCTCAGTTTACTCCTATAGCTCAACAAGTGATACAGTCTTCACCTCAGGTGCAGCAGTCTTTCCAGTCTTCTTTTCCAGCACAAAGTGAATCACATTTACAGAAAGCACATCAACAGGTAAAGAGCTATTCATACCCAATATTTTAGGCTTAATGCTCTATCTTGTTTCAAGAAAATGCTACTGTACTGCTTGCCAAATTCCCTTGTAGCAGGCATGTCAAACCCTTGCGACGTATCGGAACTTTTCCCCCATTGCCGGCAATGGGGTGGGTGCCGTTTCGACGTGATGCATCCGGCCCGCATGCCGGCAGTTTGACATGCCTGCCTTATAGCAAATTTCAGTCAGTAATTTTAAATACATGCGTTGATTTTTCATATGAGATTTTTGGTACAAGTTACATATTTTAGATTTTAAAGCTGAGGAATTAAACAGCATTCAGTGTAGTGATTTGGAATTACAGAAGAATGTAAAAAAGAGGATGACCTTCCCTCTGACAATCAAACTGCTTGCACATTCTGAAGATCTAGAATGGGAAGACCAATCCTTTAAATTGGTGTGTGTTTCGATCGTAAATCGATAAATCTTCAATGAAATCTGGTTTACTAGTAAGCTTAAGATGGAAGAGAAATAGTAAGCAATTTTGTTCTGGTTATAAAGTACTAAGATAAAAAATCAGAATAAATAAGCGTATCTTACACATTTGTACAACATTGGTTGATAGAAGTGAGAGCAGAAATCTATTTATGCCAATGTTATTTTCAGTGCATTGAATATAAAATTCCATCTTGCACAATTGGCCAGGCAACATGTTTATAAGAACTAGTTTCAGAAATGAAGCAGACTGTATATTTTTTCTTTTTCTTTCTTTAGCTTGTTATTGTTTATTGATGTCTTTTGTGTATTTTTTCTTCTTTTTTTCCTTCTGTTTATTTTTTGTATATTTTTTGTAAAACTTGTAAAGTAAAATAAAATAAATTGAAAAACGTGTTACAAAGATCAGGTAAATTAGAAATTATAATTATTTCAGGTGTAATTATACAAATGTATTCAAATTATACTGTATAAGGGCCATCAATGTCAAGCTTTTATTTTATTCAGCTATTAAGAGCAGAGGTCCCCAACATATGGGCTGTAACCCACTACCAGGTTGTGGTCTCTTGACCACTGGGCCGTGTAAGTGGCTGGCCAGTGTGTGTGCATGTGCTCAACTTCCCTTGCACTGGCGTTAGCCTTGGCGCTATCCTTGGCGTCACTCTTGTGCCGGTGCTAGCCTCGGCGCGACCGTCGCGCCGGTGCTAGCAACTCCATTTATGGAGTGTGCATGCTCATGGCCCTGTTCATGCGTACATGCACGCATCTACATTTGGGTGTGTGTGCCTGTGCGCGTAAAGGTATCAGCCCCTCCCTTTCCCACCAGGCCGCCAACCCAGAAAGGTTGATTACTCCTGTATTAGAGTATGAGAAAATATTTGATGATAACTTTCTAGTAATTATTTAAGTTCATAATCCTATCCAAGGAGCTGAATGGAATTTACTCCCCATGTATTCTATTACTAAAATATTTTTTAATATAAATCATACATAGTTTTTTTGACTCTTAACATAATTACATTTTAGGTTTGGTGTGTCTGTGTGTGTGTTTGTATATTTAACATAATTAGAGGAACAGACATGAAGACTTCTGTAATTGAAACAGTAGCTCTAGTTTTAAAGTTGATACTGATCAGAAAAGAGCACCACTGATCATGAATGCTTGCTGATTGTTTAAGGAACTGGAAGTGGATCAGCATCCAACTCAGGAAGGAAAAAGACACGAGAACAGAAAGTCAAGATCTAGATCAGCATCAAGGTAGGAGTGCTTTATAATTAACAATATTTTAAATATGTGAATGGACATAGTTGATATACTGCAAAGGGCTAGGCTTTTAGTATTTATAACCCAGGTTTAAATGGAAGGGAGGGAGAGTAATTTTTAAACAATTTGTGAAAAGTATGTGGAAAGTATGTAGAATGCATAGGACAGCATTAAGCATATAAATCCACAAAATGTATGAGCCTAACAATAAAAAGGAATAGAGGTTGTTACAAGAAATAACCTCTAAAAATTTCATTTTATTGCTTGAAAGTCATCTTAAAAAAAAGACTAATTCATAAACCAAAAATCTGTTATTGTCAATTAGATATAGATTTCTCTTTCTGAATTTTATCCTTTCCCCAAACAATTTCTGTTATTTTGACAGTTAATTAAAAAGGTATAGCTAAGAAGAACCTAGGTATCCTTAACATACAATAATTGATCTAGAGCAGACATGTCAAACTCGTGACATTGCACAACGTATCGGGACAGTTTTGCCATTGTCTGCAATGGGATGGGAATGGCTTTCAGATGACACATCTGGCCCATGGGCCGGGAGTTTGACACCCCTGATCTAGAGTCGTACTACTGACCATGATTAAGGCAAAGCCATACCATAAGAGTTAGTATTCCATCTTTTGAGATATATCTCCAACAGCAAGATTGTAATGAGCATTTTCTGAGCTGTCAACTCACAGGAAATAAAACTTTGTAGCATAAATTTCATTTTAAAGTAATAGAAAATTACTTTAAGCTTCCATAAGTGTATTAGGACAGGACATTCCAATTACTCACTTTAAAAGTTACATATATAAGTAGAATCAATTTCATAAAGTTTCTTCAACTAAAAAGAGTTACTGGCTTAGGATCCACAGCTAATTTATCCAAAACTCTAGCCACTTAGAGCAGGGGTGTCAAACTCAATTTCATTGAGGGCCGCATCAGCATTGCGGTTGCCCTCAGGGGGCCGGGTGGGTGTGGCCAGGGTGGGTGTGGCCTACTGCATGGGTGTGACTAGAGTGCAAATGGCCTACTGGGTGGGCATGGCCAGCTCTACATCGTTCGCATCAAGGGTGCCTATGGGGGCCTGGGCAGGAGTGGGACAGATCTGAGGGTCTCTGGCAGAAGAAGGGTCTCTGGGCCAGGGCCAAGGCAGTGGGGGCCATTCCCTCACTGTTTCCAGGATGGCTTCGCGGGCCACATGAAACCACTTCGCAGGCCGGATCCGGCCCTCGGGCCTTGTGTTTGACATGTCTGACTTAGAGCCTCAAAAAGCAGCAATGATCACTGGATCAGATATAATAAATAATAAGAGTTTAAGATGTATATCTTAACATCTACATAAAGCTGCTGGAAGAGATCATCAATGGTTTGGGTACAATATCATTAGTTCATCTCTGCCCAAGGCAGGTTGGGCAGTGTGAAATTTGAAGGATCTGAGTGAAATAAAATAAGCTGAGACTGAATTCAAGAAAGATGGAGAATGGCTGTTGATCCAAAAGCCATTTGAGTCCATGACAATCTCACCATTAATTTTTGATGTGTTAATGATCTCGTAGAAAGAATTGATATTTTGCCTATAGATGTTTTTGGTCCCTATGTTTTTAAACTTAAGATTTATCTACATTTAGCAGGAGATCCTAATTCTTAATTACAAAGGACATTGCCATTGATGTTATTAATGTAGAAAACCCTGAGCAACAAAAAGGCATGCTATATTCATCCATAGTATACACAGAATGCAACCAAAAGTGAGGGAAAAAATGATAGAGGTATCTTTGTTTAATTACCACAACTGTGACAAATCTCAGTTGTTGAATGATACAGTGGCATGTGACAGCTTCGTTCACTGATCCTAGTATTTCTGGTTGCAGGCATTAATTGATCTCATAAGTTGTTAAGCAAATGCAGGGAGGTAAAATGCTCCCATGCCTGTGGGCATCATGCAGTTCTGTAGGCACAGAGAGAGACGGGGAAGAGTTTAGCTTTGTGCTTGCTTGGATTTCAGCTTCTGAAACACTTCGTCAAAAAGCTCTTTTAGCCAGCCCCCAGAGATGTCAGGGAGTTGTCTTGGCAGGCGGCAGCAGTTTGCAATTTCCTTGCAAAGCGGTAAGCGGTCAGAGAAGATTGCAGATGGTGACCACATGAATGTGGGGTGCTTGACAGCCAGTTGTAATTGTGAACAGGTTGACAAGTACTCAGATTGCGATCATATGACTGTGGTTATATTCCATCCTTTGCTTTAACAATCGTTAAACGAGGACTACCAATAGTAATATGAAAAAAATAAAATTGCTAAATCCCCTATCAGCTGTGGTCAAGCATTATAGATTTTCTCTGCTACTCTGTACACAAATTAATAAACTAATCATGATTATTAATATTCTTTCCGTTATATGAGCAATACAGAAGAAAAAGGGAAAAATATAATAAAAGGTTTATTCTTTAATAAATGCCTATTAAAGAAGAGAGTAAAAAACTTAAGTGAGGAAGGGATCAAAAAAACAAAGATAGCTGTTAAAAGAGTTTCCAATTTATATGCTTCATTATTTGATAATTTCAGCTCTCTTGAACTCTGATGGAAAATTACCAGCATTCTTGAACAATAATTTTGAGTTATTTGTCCAATATTTTTCTGCATTGATGAATTTCCTTAACAGAACCAGGGAAAAATAAGGTTTTTTAAAATTTCCCTATTCATCTATACACATAGAATGGGCCATTTTTGAAATGTCATTTCTCTTTGGCATATTTAAAGCAAACTCACAGTGAATGACTGAGGTATATTAGTTGTACAAACAGAAAAAATTAGGAGCCAGTGAACCCTCTAGATTATGCATTTCTTTTTATACTAGATCACCTAAGAGAAGAAGATCACGATCTGGTTCTCGAACTCGAAGATCACGCCATCGTCGTTCTCGTTCTCGATCCCGGGACAAGCGACGTCATTCTCCTAGGTCACGGTCCCAGGAAAGACGTGAGAGGGAGAGAGAGAGAGAACGCAGAGTGAAAGGCCTTCCTCCAATCAAACCAGAAACTGTTAGTGGTGAGTATTTTTAAAAATAATTTTATTAAGCATTTTGATTACAAAACAAACTAAACTCTGAAAGGGAGAGAAGGAAAGAGAGAGAGAGGGAGGGAGGGAGAGAGAAAGAGAGAATAAATAAGTACAAAGAAAGATCTAAGAACAGAAAAAAAGATACTTGAAGAAGTGACTTTCAATCTTCAACACATTATAAACAAATTTAGTAACTTTTCACCCTCTATAAGGTTACAAACAAATATATCTTCTTCCCATAACTTGTCTATAAAGGATTATTAGAGCTTTATAGACATGTATCTTTCCTTTGGTCAAACAAATCAATTTTATATTCCTCCTTTTTTTTCTAACCATCTTTTAATTTCTTCAAATGTTGGAGGATTTAATCTCTCCCCCAACTTTTCTGCCTCCCATACCAAAGGCTTCTTCAAGGCTTTAGCATCCTCTTTTGTAAATCACATAAATAGTTAACTATCGAGGTCATTCTCATGGTTTATGATTTTTATGTCAATTTTCAAAGCTTTGTGTAATTTTTGTATATTCAGTAGAAAGCGCTAATCCTGGCCATTCTTTTGGCTTGTCACTTGTGTTTTCACTTTACTGCCTTCTCTGTCTTGTGATTTACACCTTTTTAAAAAAAATATCCAGTATTTCTGATTCTACTGTTTTCTACATCAGGCAATTTTTTTTCCCATCTCTCATTCAGTAGTTAATATGTTTTGGATATGGCATATCTTTAGAAGCAGACACCTTTACTAACATTGCACCTGCTAATTTCTGACCCTGTCCTTCAAAAATTTCCTGAAGTATTTCAAGTGTAAGAATGTTTGGTGGGATTTTATAAATCCCAGTACTAACTAAAAACAAAAAGCAAGTTTTCACCTTTTCCACTTTTTCCTTTTTTACCTGGAATCCAATTTCTGAAATCATAGTCTCCACTCTTACGTTATCACTTAGGATAGACAGAATAATTTTGTCCCCATGAATGGCTATATAATTATTCCCAGACCCTTACAGTACAAGTCTCAATATTTCATATTTATCTGAACCATTAATTTGCTTATAACTTGCTTGAATCAAAACCTTATTTAGCTTTTTGCCCCTTATGTCTAACTCATTACATTTTTGAATGCATTGTTAATTTTTCTTTTGTTTAGAATGAAGGTAAATTCAACAGGTTGCTTTTCAGACTTGTTGTTCTGAAGACATTCGATAGCCTTAAGGTAGCAAATAAGTAATTTCTGAAATTGAAAGTGAGGTTAGTGAACCTAATGTCCTTTAACAGGTTCTGCCAGAGCTGCAAGCATAATGGATGTTCCTTTAGCCCCTGATGCTCAAACCCATGGGAGACTGTTCTCATGAGGAACAGCTGTCCAGAGCTCATGTGGATAGAGATAGTCTTCAATTTACAAGCCCATCTCTTCTCTCCCCCCCCCCATCTCTGACTTTTTGGCTGCCCTTCAACCAACCCCAGAATTATGCAGTTTGCCCAGCTGTCTTCTGTCCCAATTCTGTGTGCTAACATTTTACCTTTTGCACCCAGCCACCATGCTCAAAGGAGAAGTGCCTTGCTGTATTTGCTGCCTCCTTTTTTGGGCCCATTTCAGACCTAGGTCCTTCTGCAAACGTTTCCTACACACAGCTAAAACTGTGCTATTTTTGGAACGCTTCAGATATTATGGAAGAGGCACAGGTTTTACTGAACAAGACGGAGACTGATCTGAAAGTGAATTTAAAAATAAGGGCCTACAAGGATATGGAAAAAAAGTGCTACACTAGGCATACAAAGAAACCAGCTGATGTCTTAATAAATAAAATGGATATACTAAAGAGTGACCTGAATAATTTTCCTGTATTGGATTTACAAAAGCTATATATGTTAAAGCTTTGAAGAATTTTGTAAAAAGAGTCAATAAAAAATGAAATCAAAAGACATATGAAGGAACTAAAGATGAAGATTGTTAAAAGTAAAAGGAAGGAATATAAAATTGCTTTGTTTGATCAAGGTTAAATTAGATAGGTTGTTATCTCTGGTAACCTTAATGGACTTTTGCTGATCAGGCAATGAGGCTTTAAGAATTTCTTTATAGATAAGGTGGACATGGGAAGAATAGATCATTTGTTGTATTTTAAGAGAAAAAGTTAAGCAGGATCTACTAAAATTGTTTATACTTATTGTAATGAACAGCGAAGTCATTTCATTTTTTTCCCTTTGGTATTATTTTTTCTTTCTGATTCTGTTTCTACTTTTACTATTTTACTTTATATTTTCATCTATTTAATCATAACTTTTAATAAAATTGCTGTAAAAGTTTTGTGATTGAGATTTAGTAAAGATTTGTATGTATTTGAAGTGGTCATTTTAATATTTAAGTCAATTCAAATATATTTCTCTTAGTTTGCAGTACAACTCTTTGGGTAGGACAACTGGACAAACGAACAACACAGCAGGATGTTGGAGGTCTCTTAGAAGAGTTTGGTCTAATTGAATCTATAAATGTGAGTGACAGTCTAAAAAAAATAACCAATAAAAAGCAAGTTAACATTTCATTTGAAACTTTAGATTTTTCTGCGACATGATTATTACTAGTACATTAATAAAAGCAAAAATAGGAAAAATAACTTTCAGTTTTATAGCTTCTAGAATTTAATTTCCTTGACTTTTGCCTTTAGTTTAATTTAGTCATTTATTATTTGGTGCCTTTGAATCAATCTAGATTCCTGGCAACTACCTGGATAAATTTCTACAATTTTCTTGGCTTGCCATTGCCTTTTTCCTAGGACTTATAGAAAGTGACTGGCCCAAGCTCACCAAGTTGGCTTCATGCCTAAGCAAGGACTAGAACTCAGGGTTATTTGATTTTTAGCCTGATGCCTTAATCACTACAGCAAACCAAACTGGCTCCATTATTAATAATAATACTAGGTACACTTAAAAATCACAATATATTTTAAATAATATATATTATTATTATTTTTGTAAATTAATTTAATGTTTCTTTGCTGAAAATAGATGATACCCCCAAGAGGATGTGCTTATATTGTAATGGTACAGAGACAAGATGCAAACCGTGCTCTGCAGAAACTGAGTCGTGGTAACTTTAAAGTGAATCAGAAATCTATAAAGGTATTATGTTGATATTTTTCCTATCGCAAAAAAGAATATTTTGTTTTATTTGTTTATTTATTTTGCTATAAGAACAGCAATAATTCAGTTCTTATAAGTTTATAACATAGAAACCGGATAGCACCAATAAGTACTAAAATAAATTCACTTAATGGGGCTCACTTGTGTTTCTTCATATTTATATTGCTGTAGGATTGAAAAGTAGGAAAAACATACTCTAGTTATCTGTAGTTTAATGTCAGTTGTAGGGCTGATTCAACTGTTTATAGTTTTAGCTTTTCAGATTTATTGTGTGTAACAGAGGTCCTCAACTTTTTGGGTACCAGGGACCGGTTCCGTGGAGAGAGGTTTTTCCGCGGATTTGAGGGGGCATGGTTTTGTGTGCTGCCTGCATCTCGCGGATGGGGATTTGCTTGTGCGGCCCGGTTGCTGGCATGCCACGGCCCAATATTGGTCCACAGACGGGGTTGGGGACCCCTGGTGTATAACACACTTCAAACAATTTAATGAGCACTTGATAATTTTAAATCAATATGTGGCCGTTATTCCTATTTCACTTCCCTCTTTAGTTTGAGAATAAGAGCCCAACTTTGTATGTTTTTTACATATTACTATAAATCACTAAAAAAATTTTTTTTAAAGGAAAATAACCCATGGTTGAGTCAGCTGAACCACTATAAATCAGTAGGGGATATGAAATAAATATATGTGGCTTCTACATAGCTTTAATTGTGATTGAGCCAGATCTTTATCTACCTGATATTATGATTATATTGAAATGAATGAATATAATTTATTATCTTAAACTTGTTGTCTGACAAGTTATGTTCTTTTTCTTTCAGATTGCTTGGGCTTTAAATAAAGGAATTAAGCCAGACTATAAGCAGTATTGGGATGTAGAATTGGGTGTTACATACGTACCATGGGGTAAAGTTAAACCTGAAGATTTGGAAAGTTTTTGTGAAGGAGGAATGCTGGACAATGATACGCTTAGTCCTGGTAAGAAAATAAATTTATGTTTAAATAGAAGTTTTAAATTAAAATCTTTGTATACATAAAATATTTTTAATCAATTAAAAACACAGTTTCAGCTTTTCAGGGATTGAATTACATATTACATCCCAAAAGTAGCTTTTAAAGAAAAAATGAAATTTTGAAATAAAACCGCTTAGCATGCATATGAGGCTGGAAAGTAGTTACGTGATTCTAAATATCTGAAATCCTTCAAGAGAAGAAAATACAGTTAGCTATTGTACCCAGGTCTTAAGCTTACACTATAAGGCTTTGGATATATTAGAATAGGTTCAGAAAAGGCACAATAAGGATAATTGGGGATTAGAAGTTAAGTCTTTTGAAAAGACATGGATACACTGGAAATGTGCAATCTTGAGAAAACTGATGGAGGATAAGGTAGTCCTTTTCAAGTACTTCAGAGAAGAAGTGAGAACTTATTCATGTTATGATGCCAGTAATTGAGTGATAGTTTCAAATTACAAGAAGGAAACGTCTGACTGAATGTTAAGAAAAAAATATTTCTATTACAGCAGTGTGGAAGTAGAATGAATTACTAAGGGGAGAGAGTTTCTTTTCATTAAGTATATTCAGATAGAAAGTTAACCCTGTGCCAGGGATGCTGGAGTCTTATATTAAGCAGAGAATTAGACTTGACAGTTTAAATGAGCCTTTCAACTGTTCGATTCTATTGGGATTGGGATACATAACAATACTGCTTCTCTTGATTATACCGGTAGTTGTCTAAGCTGATGAAAATAAATACAGACCCTGTCAAAACATCCCAGTATTATAATAGGATAGGGGCTCGGTCATAATGAGTTTTGAAAACTCATTTTCAATTAAAATGCTATGAAGCTGAAATATCATTTGTAAAATCTTAATATATTTATTTATATTGAAATATCAAATTTCCAAACTTCCCATCTCACTCACAGAATGATTCTGGACACAATTATAAAGTTTAAACATTAATTAATATGAAAGTTATACAGTCAAATGATTACAACGTTCTGTAAAAAATGCAAAAGGCTTAGTTTAAGATGTGGCCCCTTGATGCTTTTTTTAAAAAAACCAAAGAGTTGTTTTGCTCCCAAGAGCGCTTGTTACTTACCTTAAAAGCAACATTAGTTGTCCATTAGGCCAACTAAAGGGGTTGAAAGCAGGAATATTTTAAAAGAATTTCTTTTAAGATCTCAAATAGCTGGAACAGGTTCTCAGGAAGTCAGGACAGAAAGTGTAAAACTATGTTCTTAAATTGTGCCTGCTAATATAGCTAGCAGCCAACAAAGTTGCAAGTGAAAGGTAGTTCCAATATTATACCCAATTGGCTATATTTTGCTTCAACTGAAATCATGTACAATCTTTGATGTATCCAAGGCATGGATTTGGCCCCTTTAGAAATAGTTGTACCAGGGATACAGCAGACATAGTTTTGTAAACAAATTCACTATAATTGAATATTTTAAGATATACTTGATGATCAAGAAGAATCCCAAATTACACAGCAATCCCAAATTAAATAGGTACATTTCAGGGTATTTATCTTACTTTTCAAGTGCTATATTATGAATTATGCAAGTTTGGCATACCCTAGACATGATAAAATAATTCTCATTAAATTTTATACATGTTTTAGGACTGTGTCTATTCTGAATGCTGAATAGTGACTTCTGGACGAAGTACAAATTCAGACAATAATAAGCAGGATCTAAATAGAATAAATAAAGCTAAACTTTACAATATATCTAGAAAAATAAATAACATTCATTTAAGAGAGCCATATGATTATAAACTAAATTGAAAATACCAAGGATATTTTATATGTGGGTCTTTGTGTGCTGAATTCTTCAATACTTACATATAATTTTATTTCATAGTGATGATGTAGAAATGTAATTTTTGTGCCAAATTGACATGCTAATTTGATTTTGATAAACTGCTGACATATATACATACTGTTGCGTTAGCGGGAAACAAATAGGAAAGAAAATCAAAGTGCCTGAATAAAAGAGTACAATACACCTTATTGAAGTGCTCTGATGAAATCCTTATGGCTGTCTAGAGCTTGGATTCAATTTGGAAGACATTTGGATGATCCAGGAATTTGAATACATGCTTGTAACTCATTGAAGTAGCTATATCTCCTTCCAGGAATGTATAGCTTTATAATTACAGTTGCTTAAATGAGTTCTGACTAGTGCTGTGTTCACTTTAAATAATATCTGCAAAAATTCAGAGCTCTAGTTCATATATTTAAAAAAAATGAAGCTACCTTGACAGCGTATACTCACATATTTAAGAAAGTGTTTTGAGTTTCTGCTTATTTCATCCTTCATCTGTTGCACAGAAAAAAAACTTGGATATTGTGAAATCGTCTTAAATAGATTTGGGGATATAGATACTTCTTTTTCCACTAATGAAAGTGAAATCTGTATTCGTTTCTTCTGTTTATACTTATGGATATTATTTATCTAATTTTATAAAGAATCCTTTTCATGAAAAAATGTGTGGGAAGTTTTCTATGCTGGATTAGTATAAAAATATTTCTTGCCTAGACCATAATTCTGAGTACATAGTGATTAGAAAGCAGTATAAGGGGACTGAATTGAAGATGCAGTATTTAGAAACGTGCCTTAATCCATTTGTATAAGGAAAAATTATGTATGAATTCTGTATACAATGTATTTAGGCAACCTTGTGTGCACAAGGAATTAAACATACTTAAAGCAATCTAAAGATAAGTTTAAATGAATGAATAAATTGAGATCAGATATTTTTACATTCTTTTTAATATTCTTTTATAGAATGGAAAGGAATTCCAAAAAAATCAGAAAACCAGTTAGCCCAGAATGGAGGGGCTGGAAGTGGTGATACTGCACATAGTGAACAAACATCACCTGTAGCTAAAGCTTTGCCAGTCCAAATGCCTGTACCTATACCTTCACCAATAACAGTACCACCCCCACAGGCAAGTTCATCACTTCCCTTTGTTTTTATTTCTCTTCGTGCTTCAGTTGGATACCTGTGTAACTTCATTTATATATATATATATATATATATATATATATATATATATATATATATATATATATATATATATATATATATATATATATATATATATATATATATATATATATATATAAAAATAAATAAAATTATGTTTGAAATTCTCCTAAGTGCTAAGATTTTCAGCTTAAAGGACAGGCAAAAAACCTGTAATAATCAGATCACGATAACTTCATTCTGTACAAAACCAGCGTGAGAGTTAAATTAATAGAAAACAAAAGAGATGTTTGAGGCCCACTCACAGATTTGTTAAATTGGACTTATTTGTGAATGAGAACCTGAAAAGTGATATTAAATGTGTCCTTCAATTGAAATTACTTTTATTACACAGCATTTTTAAAAAGGCATACATAAACTGAGGATTTTTTGCCGTTAAATTGTGGAGAAGATAATAAGTAATCTTCCTGTTGAATGGAAAGAATATACAGTATTAATTTACAAAGTATAATTTCTGAGGATATTTCATGAAGAAATTGTGGTCAAACTAAGAGTAGATTTCATCAGGATTAAAGGCTTAGAAGTGAGCTAGATTTTGCAAAATGATTACCTGCAGAGCAGGGATGTCAAACTCAATTTCATTGAGAGCCACATCAGCATTATGGTTGCCCTCAAAGGACCAGCTGGCCGTGGCTGGATAGGTGCAGCTGGCCTAGCTCCGCTGACGCCAGCCAGCTGGGTTGTCACAAAACAAGTCTTATGGGCTAATTTGACGTGTTTACTCGGTGCCCCACAAGCTCCTCGCCTCCCCAAACTGCCGGCAGCCAAGTGTGCATGTGTGCACACACACAAACACCACGCATTCCAAATTTGGGGACTTTTATCCACAGAGCAGAGAGGTCCTTCTCCCCAAGCCCAGTCATAATTGGCAGCTTGCCAGCTCAGATGTGGATAAAAGTCTCCAAGTTTGGAATGGTGTGTGTGCATGCGCACAGCACACCGAAGTTGGGTGTGAGCCCAGGGTGTCCAATAAGCCACGCTCTACCCCGCCCCACCTGCACCGCACTCGAGTACCTCAGGCCCCGCAGTCAGGTCCCCCCTGCCCTGCCACCTGCTTCCCTCGTCTCGGCGGTGGTGGCACTGGCAGCAGCGGGAGCCCTGACCAGCAGGAACCCTGCTGCCCCTCCGCTCTCCTCCAGGAGGGGAAGCTGCTGTTGCAGACCGCAGGGCGAAACAGCCCCCTCAGAGTGGCACCCACGAGCCTCAACCCCCTGCTGCCCTCCCGCACCCACTATGAGCAAACTGGCCAAGGAGAGTGAGCACAGCAGCAGCAGCCTTGAGGAGGAGGTAAGCTCAGCCAGGTGCCGCTCCAAGGTGGCTGCTTTGCCCTGGCAGACTGCAGTAGCAGTTTCTCCTCTGGGCTCGCGAGCTTCCCAGGCCGGAGGAGAGCGGAGGAGTAGCAGGGCTCTTGCTGGACAGGGCTGCTGGTGCCAGTGCTGTCACTGCGGGGGTGAGGTGAGACAGGTAGCGGGGTGGGGGTGGCCTGGCTGCAGGCCCCCAAAGTGCGGTGCAGGTAGTGCGGGGCCGAGCGTGGCTTATTGGATGCCCTGGGCTCACATCCAGTTGGCTGTCACCGGCCAATGAGCAGCTGAGGGGCCAGTGAACTGCAGCTGCTGCTGGGCACCACCAGGCCCTGCACGCTCGCTGCTTCCTATGTGCCTGGGGTGGGCTGGGGCGGTGTGGGCTGGCCTCTTGCTGTCTCTAGGGTGGCCTTGCGGGCCTGATCTGAACACATCACAGGCCAGATCTGGCCCGCAAGCCTTGAGTTTAATAGGGAAAAGTTTGATACAGAAGAAAAGTGCAAAATGAATTTCTGACAGCCGTTCAAAGGAGTCTTGTAGAATTTCACTGAGATATAGGATTATAACCTAAACATTCTTAGTAGCTTTTTGTGCTGGACTTTGTAGGTACACTAATTGCACTGCTCCATCTGAAAAACACATTTTTGAAAAACAACATTTCAAACAGCACTTACAAATGTGACAATCTATGAGCTACAATTTTATTTCATTTCATTTTATAAACTGAAATGTACACTGTTAATTAAAGAAATAATAGATGTTATGCCAAAGGAAGAAGCATTGATAAATAAGGAACCTCTGAATATTTGCTTCTGTCACTACTGTTTCTATAGCTGTGTCTTAGTTTTAAAAATAACATTTCTCGGTGGTTTAAATTTCTAACTATTAAGCATTTCTTAGTTAATAGCAGAACTATTAACTTCTAATAAAAATGAACTTTAGCAATTTTCTGTTTCTAGCATCATTTTAAATTCACCTGTAAGAATAAGAAACTGTGCAGTAAAATGGAAATAATTTTATCCAATTGCAGGTGCCACCACATCAACCAGGGCCTCCAATGGTTGGTACTCTTCAGCCTCCTACATTTACTCCTCCATTAGGAATTCCACCTCCTGGATTTGGTCCTGGAGTTCCCCCTCCACCACCACCACCATTTATGCGACCAGGCTTCAATCCAATGCATTTACCACCAGGTATATTAATTGTTCCCAGAAAGTTCATAGGCATGTGAATTATGTGCTAGGTCAGGGGTAGGCAACCTCGGCTCTTTTATGACTCATGGACTTCAACTCCCAGAATTCCTGAGTCAGCATAGCTGACTCAGGAATTCTGGGAGTTGAAGTCCATGAGTCATAAAAGAGCCGAGGTAGCCTACCCCTGTGCTAGGTATTCTTGAAAGTATGGCTTTTTCTTTATAGATCAATTTAATGGATGGTTGTTCTAAAAGCGATTCTTCATTATTTCTTTCTTCACAGGTTTTCTTCCTCCTGGACCACCACCTCCCATTAATCCTTCGGTTTCAGTTCCTCCAGTTTCTGTCCCTCCTTCTGGAGGAGTAAATATCCCAAATTGTAAGTGAGACTTATTTGGTGTTGAAGATAATTCAAATAGAAGTTTATGCTCTTTAAAATGATATTAATGTCATTTTTAGCTACTGTGGCCAGTATAAATGAAGACACTACAAAAGACTCTTCTGTAGGAAACCCTATTCCTACAGTAGTTTCTGGAGCTAGAGGAAATGGTGAAAATGCAGAAGGCTCCAAAGGATATCCAACTGCTCCACCACCTGTAACTTCTGCTAGTATATCAGCTCCTGTATCCCAACCAGTCCCACTTCTTGGTAAGTTCAGCTTTCAGGTGTTGGCAGTGCCACGTTTCTTTTTTAGTATTCATTCCAGACGGATAACTCCTGCTAAGCAAAATATAATCTGGGCTGCATAGTTTGTCGCTGGAATGTTAAGCATTTAATTTTTGAATTCTGATTATGAAGAATGAAGAACAACATTCACCCTGAAAAGCTTGAATTGATAAATTCATTTTGATAGAAAATGGTAAAGTACAGGTAGTCCTCGGCTTACAACCACAATTGAACTCAAATTTTCTGTTGTTAAATGAGACATTTGTTAAGTGAGTTTTGCCTCGTGACCTTTTTTCCCCTCAGTTAAGTAAATCATTGCAGTTGATAACCTGATTGTTAAGTGAATCTGGCTTCCCCATTGATTTTGCTTGTCAGAAGGTAGCAAAAGGGGATATGACCTAGGACACAGCAGTGGTCATAAATACGAACCCGTTGCCAAGCATCTGAATTCTGATCACATGAACATGGGGATGCTACAAAGATCATAACTATGAAAAAAACTGTCATAAGTCACTTTTTCCAGTACCATTGTAACTTTGAATGGTCATTAAATGAGCTATTGTAAGTCGAGGACTACTTGTATACATTTTAGTAAAATAAACACTTCAAATATTTTGATTTCAACTAAAAAAGCAGATTTGGAATTTGTTAATTTATCAGAGTTTTCCCCTCTGATAATTGAACTTCATCAGTACATTTTCAAATAGAAAAAGATGACAGTAGAGGAAAACTCTTCCTCTTTGAATTTCTCAAATACACACACTTCCAGACCTCGAATGCTGTCTTTTTAGTCTCTTAACATGAAAATTTTTAATCTACCGGTATTTGTGATACATTAAATATAATTATAGACAGACAGACCTCCTGTCTCTTTGCCTCTCTTTTGGGAGCTTAGTTGACATTTTAGAAAATATAGCTCGTGTTTTTCCCCCCTCAATTTAAATCTCATTGTGAGGAGATGTGGAATTTAGCTTTGTGATTCACTGGCTGCATTTATTATTTAGCGGTGACGACTCTCAGACAACAGATATCTTATATTTTTACTCTTTTACTTTTGTGTGCTGTGAGGCCTTATTTATCACACAATACCTATCAGTTGTGTCAAGATTTGTTTTCAGACCACCGAATTATTACTTCCACAGTTGTTTTAGGAAACCTATACTGGAATTATTTCGGATTCATTATTTTTAACAATTGGCATCCACAATACATAGTTATTAAAATTCAGATTGTCCATTAATGCAAAACAAAATATGTTCTGAATAAGTTCTGAATACGTTTCTAGCAGGTCTACACAACAAAAACTTCAGGGTTGCTTCCAGCTCCCGTGCTGCTACCACTTCATTGGGCACAGAACAGTTGATCAGCACATCTGATATTCCTTTGACATATAATCTTTGCTTCCAGTGGATTGCATCCAGTGTTTTCATTCCATTGTTATAGAACATTCAAATGGCTAATACCAGAACTTTTACATCCAATCAATTGTTCATGTTCATTTATTCGTTCACCATGTCATACCTGTACTTTACAAAGCCATGGTCCAATATAGTTGCTAGTCCTTTTTTTTCCTGCTACCTGTGATGTATCAGTTTTGACACCAAGATTGTGCAAGAAAAGATTGTGCAACAAAAAAAATTATCTTTAAAGTCAAGTAAATTAAAGTAAGGAACTAAAATGGCAATAATTTGTAGTATAATAAAAAGATTCACTCTACCTATATGTGTGTATGCAAAATTAGTATACATAAATTAATGTTACAAAATCATGAATTATGGAGAATGCTTTCTGATCCTGGCTTATCCCTTTTGATCTGGGCTTGTTATTCTTATTTGTTCATCAGTGTTAGCTTAGAGTACCCCAAATGAGAAGATGTAGCTAAGGGAGGAATCCATGGTAAAAGAATTTGACATTTATAAATTACGAATTACACCAGTGTGGAGACAGTTTTAAGTATTTGTGCATTTGATTACATTTGTTAACATTTATGAGCACAAGACTAATATAGGTAGTCCTCAACTTACAAGTATAGCTGGGGCCAAAATTTCTATTTTTAAGTAAGGTGGTTGATAAGTGAGTTGCATTTGATTTTTTTTACTCTGGTTGTTAACTAAATCATTGCAGTTAAGTGAACCAAAAGGTCATTGAGTTAATCTGGCTTCCCCCATTGACTTTGCAGATCAGAAGCCAGTTGGTAATGTTGTAGGTGGCTATCACATGACCCCGGGATGCCGCAGCTATTGTAAATACATCCCAGTTGCCAAGCACCCAAATTTTGATCACATGACTGTGGGGATGCTGCTACGGTTGTAAGCGTTAAGGACTTTTTTCCAGTGCCGTTGCAACTTTGAATGGTAGCTAAAGAAATGGTTGCAAGTCGAGGACTACCTATAATCCACATATATTGTTTGGGCTTATAAAAACTTCAAAAGAAAACCTGTTGTCAGATTAATCTTTGGTACTGCCCTATTTTGTTACTTGCATAGTTGTAGGGGAATGGGGATATTTAATGCACAGTTGAAGATAAAGTTTAATTTCATATCAAGAGGCTTGTGTTAGAAAGTATAAATACTTTTGCAGATGTAAGGCTTAAACTTATTTTTTTTCTTGGCAGCTGCAGCTTGAGGATAAACTAATCAACTGCATTTAAAATTGTTAAAACTGTCAGTTTAGGATTAGGAATGGTGCCAGGGTTTTCTTGACCCACCTAGGCCCTAAGTTATTAAATACCAATTTAGTGAAATAGTGGATTCAGGCTGTCTGAAATATATGAATCCAAGGAACTAGGTGATGAGGTGCTAATATAAGGGCTTGCTGCCAATTATCACTAAGGAACCGTGTAAGTTGTGCAATGGATTTAAAGAGGAGGGAGAATGGAAGCTGGTTTCAGCATCCCCAAAGATTTCTTTTCAAATCAGCACATGTGTTTTTGCTACCTTAATTTAGCAAAGGTATTTGCAGCCCTTCAGTGGCTGCACCAACACTTACAACCTTTTGGGCGGGGGAGGGGAGATGGGGGCAGAGAAAGGAAACCTATAAATCTTCCTTGACTCAGTATAAATTTGACTGTAGTTTAAAATTGCCTCCATAAAGAGCAATTTATTAATGTTGATTGGATAGTATTTTCCTCACCCAGTTTTCATAGCATATTTTCAGAAGTGCAAGTCTTGACTTCCTTCAGTTTGAAGATATATGAAGTTTATTTTTTCAGAAAGCAATTTGTTATTTTGTAAATTAGAGTCTTCAAATTTTTATTATTCCACTTAACCTAAATAAATGAAATTGCTATAAGCACTGAATCGTTTAATTCAGATTACCTAATCTTTGGATCAAGTTAAATTTGATATAGTGAAACTAATTTCCTACTAAAACTGGTCTATATACTGCAGCCATGTTTCTAAATTTAATAATTTACTTTGATGTTCTGCTTCTAAGAAGCAGATAATAATTTCCTGGATCAGCAAAGTATTGTTGCAGATGGACATAATGTACACTTTACCTAAACTATAATGCCTATTGAATTAAGGTGTATTTCAAAATCCACCCACACATACTTATACATTTCTTTTTCCTAATGATAGCTGCATAACATTCATATTGTTTTAATCTCTAAAAACAGCACTGTGTACTCTAGTAGAGATTACTTCCAGGTTTCTTGAATAATTCAGGGTCTAACAAAAGAAAAAAATGTAGAAATGATATGGAGTCCCATTGTCAGTCAAAACAAGGTGAACTTGCTGAACAGAGTTCTTTTTGTAAAAAAACAACAACAACTAAGGGTAAGTTGTGATGGTTCTCCCCCAAAATAACTCATAATCAGATGCTATGGGAAAGTCTATGAAACCGTATTTAAACGGCATTTTATGTGTATTGTTTAGTCTGAAATTGGTATTGAATAGTATGGGAGGAAAAAAAATCTGTGTAGCAAACCTCATGAAAGAACTTGTCACAAATAATTTGAAAGGAAGAGGGCACACTTGAAGGTAATATTTGATTTTGTTTTGAAACATCAGTGCAAACACAAGCCAGTAGGTTCAAGTGTTGGAGTAGGCTGGGGAGAGCCAAATTCAAGTTCACCCTCAACCATATAAACTCACTGGAAGACTTTGGTCCAGTCACACTTCTCAGCCCAAAATACCTCATGTGGTTTGGGAAAAATTAAAGTAGGGAGCACTGTGTATGCTACCTTGCTCTCCTGAAGGAAGGTGAGATATAACTGTAACATGCAAATCAATAAATATGTAATATAAATATGTTACCTAGAAGGTATACTACTTATTGGATGTGTTAGAAAAAGAAACTTGAAAGAACTATTGTAGCTTTAACAGTATAATTTCAAAAAAGTTGTGTGGATTCCCATATACTGTTTCCAATGGAGATGCTCATATGACAGACAGAACATTGCATCACTTGTAGCCTCTAATGTTATGAAAGTAATAATGCAGTACTGTATATCTTTGTTTAAAAGAAATGAACTTATTCCAATGTAAGTGGATCTAAGCTGTAGTCCAATGTCCTGATACATTTTTTAAAATGAAATAAAGTTGTATGGATGCATCTTTTCTAGAAATATTGATGGCTATGTAGAATTGCCACCAGCATAGTTGTAATTTTATGTCTGACATACTACATTTTTCATAAATCCATGGATTTTGCTGCCTGCATAATTTATGCATATTAATGGAATCATTTATGCTCTATTTTGATCTTGTTAGTGAAGAAAAAAGCCAATATAAGTATTAGGAATTTTTTTTGTTGAAATGAAAACTACATTTCTCTATTCCAAGTGAATACTAATGTCATCTACATGAATACACATATGTTTAACATTTAAATCTGCAAAGCTAACAAAACCATTCTGGTTTATAAAACTCCTCTTAAGAAATGTGAGAAAGTTTTCTAGAGGAATTAACCTAGTTGAATTAGTTTGTAATATTTGGTAGAATGATGAATACATGGATGGTGAATAATCCCATAATAATGAAGCTCTTCATATACTGCTTCAAGATTCAATATCAAGTGATGAGATATACAGTTTTTGTAGCTGAATATCTTCACACCTGGTGACTACGTTCTGATTTCTACAAATGTTACTTTGCGTTGCTATTATTTTGGTAATTTGTGGAACAAGTATATTTCAAAAAAGATTCTTTCATCGCTATCTCACTTACTTAGACTCATACATAGCACATGTCTGTCTCTGTCCCATAATTATGAGTCTAAAGGCCACGGATACAAGGGATTCCCCATGATACTTATAATGTTAGTAAAATTGTACTCAGCATTCAGTACACATTACTTTTTGAAAAAAAATTACATCGGGCTTTTATCTTTCTGTAAAAAAACATATAACATATGCAGTACCTGATACTACTTTGGTACATGAAACAAAGTCACAATGGGCATACATATATTGTCTACATGTTTTGGAGATAATTAACAAGGCTGGGATAGAAAATGGATGTAAACCTAATCAAAGCAAATTATGTTTTGCTTTGATTAAAGCAAACTATTTTACTTAAGTAATTTTAACATTCATTAATTAACACAGTAATATATAATTATTAACCATGTGTTGTAAGAAAAGTAACTTTAATCAATGTATTGCCATTGAATAAACATCTTGACTGAAATGTGACTGATGATAAATAGAAACAGAAAAATAAGCATTTTTTTTTTGCTTTGATAAATCTAGTACTGGATTTAAAGTTGCCATATTTAATTCTTTCTAGTGAATAATTCCAAAGCATTTGGTACATGAAACATTAGCCAGCAATGGGTTACTGTAGTTTTGTTTATAATTTTTCAGATCAATATCCTTAACTGTACAGATTTAAGAGTTCAGAGAAGAACTTTGTGTCCTTGGAAAAATAAGTGAAAAAAATAACATTCTGCTATTTATACTCCAAAGAAGGGAAATTGCCCATTTTTCTGTGTAATTTTGCTTTACTGTCAAATAGTTCTTACTGTTAGAAAATGTCTCCATTTCATTTGGATTCCGTTTTCATGTAATTGAAATTCATTCTGGAATTAATTAAACATACCTTAATTAGCTATGTACAGTCCTCAAGAATATTCCATGGCACAGTTATCAACCGTTTCCTATTCCAAAAGCTTTGCTTCTGGGAAACTGCTAGGTACAACGGCTGTATCAGTACAGGTTAGTTTTCCTTTAGTGGTCACAATTTGGACTGGTAAGGTTATTAAGCAAACAGGTCACAGCTATGCTTGTGATTTTTACACCGGACAATGCATATTAACGTAATGTATTGGTGACAGAAAAATGCCATGATGGTCGTAAATGCAGCCCTTGGTCACCATTTTTCAGCACCCTCATAACTGCAAATGGTTGCTGTCTGAAGCAGTTGCTAAGTTCAGAGAAGAACTTGTAACAATAGACCTCAATCCTTTGACGGTCAGGAAGCAGACTTCACATGAACTACTGGAACTCTATTGTTGCAGAGTATAATAGGATCTTGAAGGCAGGACAGAGTCTCTCCATCTTCTGCTGAAGGGAATCCTGACAGCAAGCTTCAGTTTGTTTCTCATTTTTCTTTTCTTTTAGGGTTAAGCTACGTTTACATAACTGCCTTTATAGTCTTTCTTCAAGGTTATAGTCTTGTACAACAGAATATTCTGTCCCTGGCCTGGACTATTTTGTATATGCTTAGTCTTGATTTTCTGTTTGATGCAGAAAGGTTTGCATATATAATCATACTTAACTGTATTTAGATTTTATTAGATTTATATACCGCCATTTCCCGAAGGACTCAGGGCGGTTTACAGGGCATTTTAAAATCATACCAATACAAAATACAAAGTTAAAAGACAAATAAAAGATTAAATTATCCCTGAAAATAAAACCCAGTTAAAATTCTCAGCCTGGGTCAGAGAGCTCAAAGAGCCAAGTCTTCAGGTCTCGGCGGAATAAACATAGGTCAGGGGTAGTCCTGAGCTCCACGGGCAGCTGGTTCCAGAGGGCAGGCGCACCTACAGAAAAGGCCCTCCCCCTGGGTGTTATCCGCCGGCAATCTTTTACTGGCGGCACCCTGAGAAGACCCTCTCTCTGCGAGCGCACTGGACGAAGGGAGCTTGATGCTGTATGATTATATATAGGATAAGGAACCATTTAGGCCAGAGGTGTCAAACTGCCGGCCCGCAGGCTAGATGCATCATACCAAAACCACGCCCACCCCAATGCCGGTAGTGGGAAAAAAGTTGTGATATGTCGCGACACGTCATGTTGCGTATCTGACACCCCTGATTTAGGCTATCAAATCCAACTCTGCTTAGTTCAGGAATCCAAATCATTCCCTATATAAGGGTAATTGATTCCATTTTCAAAGTGTGTGAAAGGTGTTTTTTAAATACTAAAAATACATTTTTTCTGTAATTGTGTATTTCTGTGATGGAATTGTGGGAATTATAGGAAAGCAGGCCTGTGTACTTTCAAATATGCAATTATATTCTTGATTCTTAAGACTAAATGTTCTCGGTTTCTTCAGTTTCTCAGCATGGGACTTAGCTTCTAAATCCCTGATAGTTTTCATTATTATTTTCTACATTTGTGTAGTTTCTCTAAAACAAAGTTTTCTGCCTGAAACCAGATGCTACATGGACTACAACCTGGCCATTGCAGAATAAAATGGAAGAGTTATTTTATATTATAAAATGTATTTGTTGCCTGCAGTTGCCTTTTTTCTTTTTAACCATCTCACCACTGACTCAGTTTGCAATCTGTTACTAAACCACGTCATTTTTCTGCTTGTCAGAACACTTGCTTTACTCTCCTCCATTCAGCCCCGGTCCCTTGACTTCCATCAGCTTTTGAACTGATAAGACTACGTGGGAAATATCTAAAGAAATTTCTAAAGTATCAAAACAGTGACAATGCTGGCAATGCCCATATTGCTGATACTCGATTGAATTCATATGCAACTCAGGTCCAGGAAGATATATTTATTTTTCTAGACGCCCATTAAATAGCACCTGAGTACAATGATGATGGTGATAATGAAGAATGCAAGATGGTGAAGATAACTCAATACTTTTGCCTCCTATTTTTTCCCACAACAACCCATTCTTGGTGTCTTTTGTTCCCATAACAAAAAGCCACCCAAGGCAATTCCTGCTGCATATGATGCATGACCTGCCAGGAAGTTCCTGGGAAAATAGCAGACTGCTGCTCCATTAAAAAAAAAAGACTGTTTTTAATTGCTAAGGAAATTTACCTTTAAAAAATGTCTGACTATTATCTTCTGGTATGTGTTTTCTGTTTTATCAGGGTTGAACAGGATTCAAAACTTTGAGTCTTCTATATTTCTCAGTTCTGCCAGTTTCATCATGTAGCACCCTCTTGTTTCTTGTTATAGCACCTATTTTCTTTGAGCTGTTAAAGGTTCATCCTTTTACATCAATTGACCTTTTCTTCATAGACCCCTGTAAAATTTGCACTTGCTCCTAATACGTGCCAATTCATGTTTGAGTTCTATCACAAACTCACTATAAACACTGCAGGTCGTGACTACAGATTCCTTCTTTATCTTTACATTTGTTTATTAAAGTTGTATAGAAGGCTTTTATTTATTGTTTCTTTCTCAGGTAAGCCAAGGATACACTCTTCCAACAGAGGAAGAAGCTTCCCTCCCTGCCCAACAATTCACATTCTCTCTTGGTCAAACCCCATTTTGAATATGGTGTCCATTGCAGTCCCACATTTCATCTCCATTTACTGGAGGTTTTAAAAACAGATTGGACAGCCAATTGTCTGAAATGGTGTAGCGTTTCCTACTTGAGCAGGGGGTTGTACCAGAAGACCTCCAAGGTTCCTTCCATTATTCTATTCTGTTATTCCAAAAAGTACTTGGAGAAATTAAAATAGGTTCCAAGAAAGGAATCAAGAATGCTAGGTGACTTGAAATCAAGTTCTTGAGCAGATATTTAAGGAATTTGTATGTTTAACCTGAAATAAACACAACTGGGGAATGTAACACTCTTCAAATACGTGAAAAGATGTCATTTGGAAGAAGATGAAGACTTTTTTTTTATTCCAGAATATAAAATACAGAATAATAAATGTAAGTCATTGGAAGGGAGATTATAATTGAAAATTAGTAAAGGAAGAAATTATCACGGAGGCTAAATAGATGGCTAAATCACCATCTGCATAGAATTTGTTAATTTGGATTCTGGAGCTCAGTAGATGATTAGATTTCATGACTCAAATCTAATTTTATGAGTTTATGAAACCTTACTAACAAATTTATGTTGGTTTTCCTTATCTGCTAACAAAAGTGCTTAAGTGTTTGTTTTTCTGTAGATCATCTATATAACTATTAAATTTTCATTGTTGTGACCTTTAACTAGGAAAAATGGCACATCACAGGACAACAGTTTTTGAACCAAGCTACTTCAAATGGAGTAATGTACAAAATCTGGGACCCATGACTCCTGAGGGAATGAAATTTTGGGAAGTTATGGCTGCTGCTGTGGTCACATGATCTATTTCCAGTGTTCAGTGATCATTTCCCTGTCAGTCTCTCAATCCTTCATTCCTTCCCACACCCAGTAGCAGCCATTTACCTGCCTGTTGGAAAGGGGATGGAGGGAGATTTCTGATTCTCCCTGCCAGAGTCCACCTCGGAAATTCAATGGGAAGCTGGCTGGGAGTTAGAAATAATTTCTTGACCCCTGCTTTTTTGCCTGCCCATCATTCTGTTTCTCTGGATAAGGAAATGTCTGAAACAATGACTCAGTGGGGCATGGGTTGTCTAGTAATCTTTTTATTTCTTGACTATTATTCTTCCTCCTAATTATTGTTATGCTTTATCTTTATTTTTTAAAAAAATATGGAAAATATGTCAAGAAACAAAATCTAAATATAATCCTAAATAATACAGTCTTTAAAAAGATAGCTTATGTTGCAACTTAATCCCAGC
The DNA here is from genome assembly GCF_947247035.1 of Vipera ursinii. Taxonomy (NCBI): domain Eukaryota; kingdom Metazoa; phylum Chordata; class Lepidosauria; order Squamata; family Viperidae; genus Vipera; species Vipera ursinii. Next base: position 50,376,210 of record NC_139514.1, on the reverse strand, counting down.
TGAATTTCTTGATCCTTGAGTTCAATAATTTCAGTAGTTATTTAGAGATCTTAAATTGTGGCTGTTACTTTAATTCTAAACATATCCATTGTTTCCTGGTGCTTAATTTTGTGAAGTGAAATGTCTTCAGAGAATGTGTAAGTTGTATCTCTTGTTTCCATTAAGCAGGAAAAATGTTTCTAAAAAACAGACTGTGGAGTCTTGTGTTCAGGGCATTAGGTATTTCTAAGGAGTTAGAATTGCTATGCTTACTGATGTATGTGTATGGAAAGACAATACTGAAACAGATATACACAGTATTTAAAAAAAAGTTGTAATTATTATCAGCCAAGTATACATAGAATTGAGCAGCCTTAATAATATATTGGGTTGCTGAAAATAATGGCCCATCAATTTAAAAATGCAAAAACTTTAATTCTTTGTGTTTTGGCTGTTGTATCCGCTTTACAAAGGAATGGGAATTAGTTGTGAAGCATAAGACATAAGATGTTTGAAATGCAATTTCAGTTCATCTTTGGACTTTTATGTTCTGCTCTGGTTATAAGATTTGGTATAGAGTTGAAAATAGAATCTTTAATTACTGAGTTCCTATTTAGATGTTTCTTACGAATGAAGATGGTTCTGAAATACCCATATGGTGTAACATATTATAGATGTTAAACCTTTTAAAGAAAAAAAAACTTCAGAAAATTATTCAGGGTATTATAAGCCCAATTTTATCAGCAAAGCATTTCATACAAAATCTTTAAACATCCCCGTTACATACATATATTCTTAAAATGAATTCCATCACTTTAAATTTCTGGATGGATTTTGGATTGGTGCAGGGTGGTTAACTGGAAGACAGATAACCTGTCGTATCAGGGCAAGTTTTTTGTGGTAGTTTTGAAATGATCACAGAACTGTTAGAATAGACCTATTAAAATAAAGATTTAAATTGGCCTTGCTGATTAAATGGTAGTGATCCATAAATAATCCATCTAATTTACAGTTTAAAAAACTGAAAGATTTTCATGTGCAACCTTCTCTAGTAGCTTATTTTACATACTTGATTTTGAGTTGAATTTTCAGAAAAAGGGTATTCATGGGGTTCAAATTGTGTACTCTTTCATAGTGTTTCAGTTTTGGTAGAGCATACTTTTTGAAAATAAATTGAAGGCAGGTCTCTGTTCACTAAATTTTAAGTGTATCGATTGTTTGTGGCATGCTTTAATGTTCATAAAAATTATGTTACAAAATTGAAGCCTGAAAAAAGAGGACATCTAACCTTTTGAGAGATTATATGTAAACAAGAAGTATCTTGTAATTAATTTCATGTTTTTTGACTTACTAGGTACTCAAGGAGTTACATCTAGTCCAGTGATTGGGCTTCAGACACCTTCAACTGGCCTTTTAGGTGCCCGGCCTGGTTTGATACCACTTCAGAGACCTCCAGGAATGCCACCACCTCACCTGCAACGTTTCCCAATGATGCCACCTCGGCATATGCCTCCTCACATGATGCACAGAGGTCCGCCCCCAGGCCCAGGTGGTTTTGGAATGCCTCCACCTCATGGGATGAAGGGCCCTTTCCCACCCCCAGGTCACTTTGCAAGGCCTAGTGGGATGCCTGGAGGTGGTCCGGGAGGACCTGAGGATAATAGAGATGGAAGGCAGTTCAGGAATGACAGGCCACCATTTACTCCACATAGAGACCAGGAAAGGTTTGGAAGGAGATCTTTTGGGAATCGGATAGAAAATGAACGTGAACGCTATGGCAACCGTAATGACGACAGAGAGCACGAACGCCTTGGTAATCGTGAAAGGAGAGAATGGGGAAGAAGAAGCCCTGAACGTGATAGACACAGAGACTTGGAGGAAAGGAATCGGCGTTTCAGTGGACACAGAGAGAGAGATTCTAGAGATAGGGAACCTCAGAGAGAAAAAGATGAAAATCGAGGAAAGGAGAAACCCGACCTAACAGACAGAGTAGATGGGGTCAAAAACTATGAATCTCAGAGCAGTAAAGTAGAAAATACAGACTCTGTTTCAGAACTTAATAAAGAGTCTGAACCCATTGGTGTGAAACCAACTGAAGAAGTAGCATCTGAGTCTACCTCATCTCTTGAAAAACCTGAAAAACCTACTGGCTCAGTTGTGGAGGCTCCTCGCTAGAGACTGGAATTTGTCAAAAATTACATTGGGAGTGTAGAGCTTTAGAATTGTACAGTATGCTGTATATTTGCTTTTGCTATATCACAATTCCCCCATAATTCATGGGGACATGTAAGCAATTTGATTGCTTCCCTTCTATTTAAAATAGCTACATAATAACATGACAAGAAATAATCCATTACCCATTTTCTGCTGTAACTTTTTTAAAGTTTTTGACTTTAAAAAGATTACAAATCAGACTTAGAAGTGCTTTCTATTTTTTTTAATTTAAGTGAAGGTAAAATGGTAAAAGCTCCTAAAAATAGGGATGTGTTTTTAATAAACTCTATTTTCATAACAATCCTTAACGTGTGCTATTCTTCCTATGCTGCACTGAAGTGGTAAAGAATTGTTCAACATCTTAAAAGTTTGAACTAATGCTGTACTGGAGTCTAAATTAGACTGTTTAAATCTGTTAAAACTGTTTGTATAATAGTTCACAGAAGCTAAATATGTGATAGTTACATTGATTTTAAATTTATGCATTTTAATTACATTATTAGATAAAAATTAATAGCTTTTAAATGTTTTAAGAAATCTGGTGTTTGCAGTGTAGTCACTTTTTTTCCTGGCCATCCAATAAATGCTGTGGTAAATGTTGCCCTATAAATAAGTTCCTGGACTTATACCAGCTCCTGTGGAAAAACGTTTTCTGTGATTTAACCCATTAGTATGTTTGGGCTTGTTCACCTCCTCCAAATTACCACTGTATTTTAATGTGTCTTGAAATAGAGTATATGAAAGCAAACTACTAAGATTTTTAAAAAGACTTTTGCATTCTTTTGCCAGTAACCAAGCTATTTAAGCTGGCTGTGTCATCATAACTTGTAAGTGAAAGAAACAAGTATTAACTCCATTAGCAAATGCCAGCAAGCCTTAAGAGTGATATACATTTTATTCCATGATTTATTCTATACACAGTGAAACTCTTATCCGAAATTGCAGTAAATAGCAAGTACTGATGCCATGAAACTCTTCTGTTTTGATTTGGTGTGTCTTTCAGATAGCTTGTTATGCTCACTTAAGTGAAAGTATAGATTCTCCCCCTCCCTCCACTTAATTTTTGAAGGATTAATTTAGAGGCAAAATTCTTCTTTGCAATAGAATAAAAATAATTTTATATATTCTTGTGAAATTAATTTGTTTTGAACTGTTTCCATACCATTTATCAGAATACCAAAACTGATTCCAAAATTCATTTAGTAGCAGTCCCTAATTCATCAAAGGTCATCTTGTATGTACACATAGAAATGATCAATACTCAACTTGAAAAAATGTGTTAGATATAAAATTTCTATGCAGCACTCTCACAGAGCTTCCAACTTGTTGGCCTGCATTTTGTTTTAGATCTTAAAAACAACACTTAACTGGGCTGTTGTCATTGCTAGTTACCAGGTGGTGAAACAGGCTTGTGTGGACAAAGCATATACATTGCCAAGTACCATGTAGCCAGCTTTTAAGACAAGGCCACTAATTTGCTCCAACACAGGTAAACACTGCTAACAATTCTGATTTCTCTACCTTTAGCATTAAAAAAAAACGGACCAGATTCACTAATCGGTTTTTATTTTCAGCATGGTCTTCTTTGAAATTCCATCTTTATATAATAGGATTAATAATATAAAACCATTACTAAATTTAGGGGGGTTTGCTTTGTTTTAAATGCCATACAGGATTTTGTAGATTTTGTTACCAGAGTTTTTGTTATCAAACCCTTAAAAGGTCTAAAAATGAAGCCCATCTGAGCCATTTTTCAAGTGGCACATCTACACGCTTACTTTCCATAGTGAAGCAACTGCCTTTATAAAGGTAATGTAATATAGTTATGTAGACTTCATAATTACTTAAATGAACATATTTTATTTGGTTTCTTGTAAAATTTAACATTTTAAACCACATCCCATAGCAAACAGCAACAGTTCTATATAAAAAATTAATTTGGATGTATATTTGGAGTATGTGGTCTCCAGTGACTAGGCTTGATTTACTAATTAGATAAAACCTAAAATAAGAATTTGCCAGATTTTTAAAGAATAGGATTGTCAAACTAGCTGAGAACACAGCATTAGAGCGATTTGAGATGTCCAAAGCATTTCCCTTATCTTTTTTTTTTAAAAAAATGCACTCAACATCCGTACAATACCAATACTCTGCATTTGTGTTTTACAGCACTTTAATAACAGATAAAAAGGTAAACAGAACAAGACTTGTCAGCTTAAATTCTAGCTTAATACAACCATAAGATTCTTTTTCAAACCATAACAAAGCCCAGTAATTGGTAATTCTACAGACACATTTATATTCCACATACTGTAATGCTTCTATTCATTATCACTCATAGAAGTACTTTATGCTTTAGCTAGTCCAATCACCCCACAAGCTAGGCGAGCACCAGCATTTCCAGTTTTCAAGCTCTCTTCATTTCCTCCTCTACCCAGATCATCCTCTTTTTCATGAACCTAAAAGGCACAAATCAACAAGTTCAGGTCAATGCTATTAGTTAATAAAACTGGAATTTTATTCTCAATTTTCAGGGTGTTTTTTTTAAAAAAAAAAAACAACAACCCCGTACCTTTGTTGAGTTATAAATGCCTACAAGAAATTACACATTCTACCCTATCTTAGTATGAAGAAGAAAGCGTCTATTAGTTTAACAGTAAGTTAAAATTAGTTAAGATGCTGACATATCCTTTGCTCCAACATGAACATAAAATGCTTACAAGGTACTGAGCAATCTTGTTGCAGGGAAAGCAGGCCTCATGAGAAATATGATGAGCCATCATAGTATGTATCAAAATGTATACTGAGGTTCTAGATAAATGCAATTATGGGATCAAAAGGATTACTGCCTTCAGCGTTGTGTGGTTATTCCTATATGCTCATAATACAACTACCAAATCTGGATAGTTTTCTCCATGTGCTGGTGAATTACATCTCATAGCATTCTTTGTTACTGGGCAGCCTTGATTTGGGCCACTGGCAACTATAACCTTATGAATAGCCACATGTTCAATATCCCTAGTGTACAGGAACAGCTTTCTGTGCCGATTAATCTGAAAACTTATGCATATGCAGAATTGTATCTTATATTAGGGATCTCTACTGGATATTTCTTCATCTAGAATTTATACCAAGACATCAAGAAATCTGGACTTAAGGATGCTATCGCCTAGGTTTAGTCAATGGGTTCCATATCAACTGTTTTACACATAAGTCCCTGCTAATTATCACCTAAAAATTCTGGGTTTACAGATTTTTTTAAAAAATGCTTATAAAGGTCACTCAATTTACAAAGGTTGAGTGAAAGCCAGAATAAAAAAATAAATTCCCATACTTACCACCATAGAACGTCCAATAATTGAATGTGGTCCTGAGAGGGAAATAAATTTGTCCTCCATTGACACCTCTGCAACACCTGACCCATCTGCAGTCACATTTCCAAGATCACCAACATGCCTGGAATACAGTTATTTCACAGTTAACAATAAAACCTGACCAATAATGTCTTTTATACATAATTTTCTACAATAATACCGCCATACAGCTGTTTTCAAGCATGAAAAGTCATGTTGATCAGTTTTTGCGATCATTCAATTGTAGTCAACTGTTAGAAATACTATAGCCAGCTAATAATACTCTTAACAATATTAGTCAATATTTAGATATTAATCATTTAAAATTTGCTGTAAACAGAATCTTTCACAAATGCAATATCCAGTTACACCTAAAAGCCCGTAACATTAGTCTTAAGGCTTTATTTGTAAAAATAATCTAAGTATACTTCAATGCCAAATACAATGCTAGCTGTTTAAAGTTTTCCTATGGCAGCCATTGCCTTTTTTACACTGTTATCATGATCAAAATACTGGATCTCCTTTTGCGCAATTCTTAAAAAGTAGCAGCTGTTAATGACAGAATTTATAACTATACAAGCTTCCAGAATGTCCTGAAAAGTTCTGCTGGGATCTATTTGTAATATATAGCTACAATTACAAATTGATATTTTCATTATAATTCATGTGTATACAAGTACTGATGCCTTTAATTGTACGGCTGTATTTTGCTTGTTCAAGTAGTAACTGTATTTTTATTTTTGGCAATGCTGAATAAACTGTATGAAGCACAAATCTCTTGCTACGTCTTCAAACTAGAGTTCATACAGAAATATTCTCCTAAACATTCTAGCTTGGTGCCTCTGAACAAGATTACTAAGGAAAGAACCCCTGTTCATTTAATGCGATCTGGTGAAAAATCAATGTATTTATTCATTTACTTATCAAAATTATACCCCATCCCCAGAATGACTACAGGTAGTCCTCGACTAACAACAGTTTGTTTAGTGATTGTTCAAAGTTACAGCAGCACTGGAAAGTGACTTATGGCTACATTTCACCCTTACCACCATTGCAGCAACCCCATGGTTACATGATAAAAATTCAGATGCTTGGCAACTGACACATATTTATGATGGTTTCAGTGTCCCCGAGTCATTTGATCATCTTTTGGGACCTTCTTACAAGTCAAGTCAAGGGGGAGGCCAGATTCACTTAACTTTACAACCACAGTGATTCACTTAGCAGCTCTCATAAAATGGGGCAACTGTCTTGCTTAGCAACAGACATTTTGGGCTCAACTGTGGTCTTAAATTGAGGACTACCTGTACTTTTAATCCGTAAAAACCTCTTAGTTGGAGAATTACATCAGTTACCGTCTTTAGGACACAATATTTATGGCTGAGATTTAAAGCAAGTGTTTTTTAGAGAGAAAGGTGGCGAAGTCAAAAGCTGGAGAACACAATAAGATAGGAAGAAGCTAAGTTACTGAAGGAAGCAGGTGTGCCCATAAAGTACAAAAAGCAGCTAAAAAAAGGTCTTAAGCAGAATCTACAAAATTAATAACTGAAGAGATAATGAAGAGAGATAAAACAACAAATTAGTGATAGGACCACTGCACAAAGCTTTAGGGATTCATAGACTTTTACTTCTATCTTGCGTGTGCACACGCAGATAACATTTCTGAGATTGTGAGCCAAGTCACCGGGAACATGCACACCTGCAGAAACAGTTTTGAAAACAGTCTGTGTGAAGCAGCTTTAATCCTTCCAAGAGCACTGCTTCTTTTACACGAATGAGCTATGCAAAGCATCTCTTTCAAACATTTTGAATAGCTATACTCTTAGTACCTGTGACTATTAACACTCTGGGAAATTCTTTGGAAAGCTTCAAAGAGAACACATATATCTAACCTCAAGTTAAAGAATTAGAAAGGTGGACTTGCAAAGTGCACAAACCCACTCCACCAGAAGTTTCCTTTAAATCACACCTAGGAGGAAATTTTTCTATACACACCTTATTTCATCCTGTGGCCCGCCGTGAGTTTTCCCCTCAGGATTGAAGTGAGGACCTGCACTGGTACATCCTGTAACATACACAATAATAATAAGTTAACAAGGACAGCTTTAAAAATAAACCTCACAGAAAAACTCTTATAGATATTTAAGATGGTTCCATGTATATATTCTATATAACATATACAAACTATAAGCATTCTTATTAGGATATATAAGAAATCTACCATTTGAATTCTAAAATAATTGTTTGTCTCTCTATCCACGATATGAAAAGCATTTAACACCTATCACTAGATGAATTTCATTTCTTTCATTTCAAAGTTAAATGAAAAACAATCTTGGGCATTTATCTATTATTCATAGCTTTAGGATTACAATCTGTATTCATAGTTATCAGAAAAGTTTTAGCACAAAAATGTTACCAGTTGTGTTATCTCCAAATTCATGGACGTGGAAACCATGTTTCCCTGGAGACAATCCTTGAATTCTTCCTTTAACAATTACATCCCCATCACCCTGAAATATTAAAAAAATTGCACAATAATATTCAAACAGCAATTTCACAAAACGATCTTAAATATGCAGAATTAAAATTGTTCCTCATTTAGACAGTAATTTAATAGGAATTTAGAAAAAATGTCCTTATATAGAATTGGAATCCAAATTAACAGACCAAATCAAACAATACATTGAAAATTGCATGATGAATGCACACATATCTATAACCCCAAACAGGATGCTGTTCTGCCACATAGCAGGATTAGTTATTTCAAAATGTGTACTGTATACTTGATTTTAATGCGCACATTCTCAGTGCCACAACCAACAGAGGTATATGATATTAACAAGCATATGCATATATTTGTTAATATCTATAGTATGAAACACCTGTTTCAATTTTTCTCAATCTTGGCAGGCAACCTTTGTGGTAATATTATTTAAAAAATATATAAAGAAATGACTTCCTCTTCATTATAAATAATTTTGGTTAACTTATTACCTTCTCTTAAAATACAAATGATCTCCAAAGCCCATCTCTTATCAATAAACAAATCCTTAAAACATCCTTGTTCAGTCATAATCAGCAAAAGTCTATTAAAGATTACCAGATATCACATCCTTTTAACAATCTTGATTTTTGGTCTCTTCAAATAGGGAGATAGTTTTCATAATGGTGGGTTTGGATAGTCAGGTTAAACCACAGTGAACCCTCTGTCTCTACCATCCCAGTTTTTCTTGATTACTTTTTTGTGTGTGGGGGGGTGTTTGGCATTTTCAAACAAAACACCAGGCTGTAATTGCCTATTATTTTTCAAGGGTAACTTTTTAGGAATACCACATTCTTATCAAAAGCTTTGTAATATTGCAGCTTACCACACTGTAATTAATAAAAAGGAGTATTTTAAAATATCAGATGGACAAGGAATTTGGCAAAAGCCTAAGCTCCTGAGGCATGTCAAAGTCTGAAGCCAAGAGATAGAGTACTCCTCTGCATATGTTAAAGGAGAGATTAAACACTTGGAAAGGCTTGAATTGTTGGCAGTTATGAACGTTCTGCTACAAACTACTTTAAATTTAATTATCCTATGAAGTTTATTAAAACTCCACCTAATTTGATGACAACCAAAAATGTAAAGTTCTAAGAACTTCATTAAGAAGAGTTCTGTTTTACCAATCTCTTCTGGTATTTTTTTAAAACAGGTTTGACCCTTAGATTTTAGAAATTGGCCAAAGATGGCAAGTATATGTCATATACTCTAAATGCCTCCACTTCCAAAGACTAGATTACCTATGTAGTCCAACAGTAATGTAGCCTGTTACACTAATCCAAAGAAAGGCATTTTAATTAACTGTTTAATAGATGTGCAAGATCCACAATCATGGGGTAAGTTTATTTCACAGATTCTTTTAGAAATTATCTGAAAGTTTGTAATTGTTCTTTGGTTATTTAGATCAGGGGTGTCAAACTCAATTTCATTGAGGGCCACATCAGCATTGCGGTTGCCCTCAGGGGGCCGGGTGGGTATGGCCAGGGTGGGTGTGGCCTACTGGGTGGACGTGGCTAGAGTGCGTATGGCCTACTGGGTGGGCATGGCCAGCTCTACGTTGTTCGCATCAAGGGTGCCTATGGAGGCCTGGGCAGGAGTGGGACAGATCTGAGGGTCTCTGGCAGGAGGGTCTCTGGGCCAGGGCCAAGGCAGAGGGGGCTGTTCCCTCACTGTTTCCAGGATGGCTTCACAGGCCACATGAAACCACTTCGTGGGCTGGATTCCCCCCCCCCTTGTGTTTGACATGTCTGATTTAGATAATCATTAATGCAAGTATTTCATCAGTGGCAGTTGTTACTTATTCACTTCGGAGACTTCCCCCCCCCAAGAGTTAACACACTGCAGCATCAAATTAAAAGCATGAGATGTTGACCTGATGCAAAAGAAAGTATAGCATCACTAACACCCAACTATAAGAAATTAATCATATCAGTTGAGAGCCACTTTGCTAGAAACCAGAATTCTAGTCTCAACTTGGGTGCAAAGTCAGCTGGGTGACTTCGGGCCAGTCACTTTCTGTCAGTTCTAGGAAGGAGGCAATGACAAACCATTTTTGACAAACCTTACTAAGACAAACCTTACTAAATCCCTTACAGGGATTTATCCAGTCTGAGAATCAGACCCAATTAAGGTAACTGATATCACACAGAAATCATGTTTTATCTAATACATATGTACCAAAGTGATTTCCAAAAACTATTTACAATTAAGGTAAAAGCTTGTGTGTTACGTAAAACTAAGGAGAATATTTTAATTTGACAAAGTATGGTTAATGTTTCTTTTCTAAAACAGCTTTAGTTTTCTATAAACAAGTACCTTTTGATTTCAACACATAAATTCACAAAAATATTATTGGGAATGAAGGATAAATGTATATGACTATGTCACAATGTTAAAAGCAAAGTGTCCATTGAATGCTTAGGTCTGAACAAATACATTTCCAAAAATCAAACAAAACGATTGAAAAAATGCTCTATTGTGTAAATCTTCAACTGCCACCACTACAAGTGTTTGAAACCATTCTGCAAACAGTAAATTTTATTGATTCAAATGTTTCAAAGCATTCCTCCTTTGCCACACTTTAAAACAGCTATTGCTAAAAATTATGCCAGCATTACCACATACGTAATTAAAGTACATACAAAGCTGATGCAATCTATTAAATAAGTAAACAAGCTATGTACAGTATGTAAGAGCCTTGGTGGAGCAGTGGGCTAATGTCTCCTTAAGTAACACCAGCTGCCTGCAATTAGTGCAGGTTCGCATCCCACCAGGCTCAAGGTTGACTCAGCCTTCCATCCTTCTGAGGTAGGTAAAATGAGGACCCAGATTGTTGGGGGCAATAAGCTGACTTTGTAATAATGCCGCTTGGGGGGGGGGGGGAAAGCCCTAATAAGCAGGCATATACATAGAATGAAGGCTATGTAGGCTATGAAGGCTATTGCTAAGCACATTTCATTTGTGCTTAGATTGTAAGCCGCCCTGAGTCTTCGGAGAAGGGCGGGATATAAATGGGATTAAAATAAATAAATAAAATAAAATAAAATAAAAATGTATCATAAAAGACCAATCTGATCTAGTATTTTCTAAATAGAATACAAAAAAGATCTACAATAATCCACCTCATCTCCATTTCAGTTTCAGTATAGATGTATACTAAGCACCCACACATAATCTTTATATTGTGTTCAGTTTTTATTTATGAATAGGCAGAGGTTGCGAAACCTGTTTGTCCAGTGAGAACTCAAAACCCATACTGCCTTTCCCCCCTTCAAAAGCAGTCAAAGGTCCTCTTCTAAAACCGTGACTCAGCAATTATTTTTTATGGAGATGATTAAATAAATCTGGAACATATGCCTCTCCTTTATTACAGAATGAAGAACAGAGAGAGATGCTCTGAGGATACGGAGACAAGTTTTTTGAGGAAGTTATTTTCACTGGAAACCAAAAGATAGAAAAATCAGAACCTCAATTAGTTTCACTGCTCCGGGTGTTATTCTGCACAAAAGGCAAAGAAAATGAGAGGTAAAAATGCATGATAGAACTGAGCAAGAATTAAAAAAATATTTTATTTTCCCCAGCAATACGTATTTTGTTTCTTTTTAAAAAAAAACCCAAAACTTTTCTTTGCCTTTGTGCAGAATAACAACATCTCAACCAGTTTCTGACACCTTATCTGGTATTTCATAACTACTACTACTGCTCTACAACCTTAACCGAAGGGCAAATCAGGATAAAGTAGGAATAGTAGTTTAGCCTGCAACCACAGAGTTGTGCAATGAATCCAGATTAGTTAACCTGATTTCTGCAACCTTCCGCAATTATAGAAGAAATCCATGGGGCTCACAGCAGAGCTTCTCCCGAAAGAACAGGAGCCCAGGCTGCACCAGGTCTCAACTTGCAATATTAACCCGCTTATCTGAGACATCCTCAGCATTTGAGCCCGGGAATAACAGCCTACAAAAAAAAAAAAGCCGGTCAGGGACTTCCAAGCCGCAGTTTCTTCCAACGGGCAGGACCTACTACGCAGCCCTTCCAATTTACGCTCCCTACAGCGAAAGGAGAAAAAAAGAAAAGCCCCCTTTTCTTAACAATAAACAGAGAGTCAAGCCTTACTTTCTGGTCAAAGTAAATGACGCCGCTGACGTCGGCCTTGCTGGTGGGATCGCGAACGAGAACGCAAACCGCTTTCCGCGACGCCATGTCCTTCGCCATGTCTTCGTTTGCAAGCGGCCTCTCCCGCACTGCAAATACCCTCTCGCCCGAGCGCTTGCGCGACGCCCCCTTTTCATCCGCGTTTTATCGCCTCCGGGCTTTCTCTTCCTCCCAATCACGAAGCTTTGTTGAGCTTTTAGGGCCTGCCTCCGCGGCGGGACGACGAGGCCAATCTGTGAGCCGAAAACTTGCAAGTGCGTGTGCGTGTGTGTGTGTGTGTGTTGTTTTTTTTTCCCCTTACGCAACCAGCGAGAAAGATTAAAGGAACCGAGGCTCCTCTGCTGATTTGGAAAACGCCAGGGTTGCGTTTTGTTCGCAGGCTTCGTGTGGTGCGGCATCGAACATAAATGCCCGCTCAGCTGACTTTGGAATTCTGGGAGTTGAAGTCCGCACCTCTTCAAGCTGCCAAGATTGAGAAACGCTGCCTCAGAGGAAGCGTTTTATTACCATTTTCAAATAGCTTAAAAGTTTTATAGAGAGTAAAAATAATACAGAGAGCCAGTGGAAGGTATCAGAGACCATAAGTTCTTAGGGACAAAGCTGGCCGGGTGACCTGGGGCCAGTCACTTTCTCTCAAGCCTAGGAAGAAAGCAATGGCAAACCTCTTCTAAAACTCCTGGTCCAGAAAATTGCAGAAACTTGTCCAGGCAGTCTCCAAGAATTTGGACACTATTGAAGGGAACACAAAAATTGTGAGACTTCTCTCTGTTATATTGTCATTCATTCATTGTGCAGGTGACCTTAGTACAGGTAGTCCTTGACTTAGAACAGTTCATTTAGTGACCATTCGAAGTTACTTATGACCATTTTTCACACCTATGACCGTTGCAGCATCCCTGGAGTCGTGTGATTTACATTCGGATGCTTGACAATTGACTCACATTTATGATGGTTGCAGTGTTCCGGAGTCATGGGATCCCCTTCTGAGAACCTTCTGGCAAGCAAAGTTTATGGGGAAACCAGATTCACTTAACAACCGTGTTACTAATTTAAGGACTGGAGTGATTCACTTAACAAATGGGGTGAGAAAAGTCATAAAATGGGGCAAAACTCAATTAGCAACATAAATTTTGGGCTCAGTTGTGGTTGTAAGTTGAGGACTACCTGTAGTAAAGTAGAAAATCAAATCATTTGCTAAATAGTGGGATGATTTGCTCTGTTGATATTTTTTGTCCTTAAGAGGATGGTACCCTAACCCTTTCTTTAAATGATACCTTATTATTTCACCTTGAAATAGCAGTTTAATCTTAGGTATTGCTTATTTTCTCCTCCAATTCCTTTTAAAAAGACAGTGCTTGTCTCAAACTTTCCATCTAAAAAATACCATGTACAACGACTATAGATATTTCCATAAACCCTAGAACATGTGACACAAGAGCAAGAGAAATCTGAATACTACATGCCAAATAGTTTTATGGTACTACATTTTAAAATGTCATTTCATTTTACAGTTTCTAACATCAAAAATTGCTGTGATGGTTCATCCTCTGTATCACTGAATAGACAAGGAAACTTCTTATTTTTCATCCTAAACTTTAATAATTTGACTTATGAATTTCTTAAAACACAATATTTATGTCACAACTTTTGAAGAGTCAAGAAAAACAATCTAAAATTAAGTGTTGAACTCAGTAGTTCCCTCACTTTATGCAAATTCATTATTTTTGTCCTAGAATTTTTTTGCCCTAGTTTATTTATTTATATTAGTTGTCCTAGATCATTTTTGTCTTTATATTGCTTTATATGAACAAATTTAATAATAATAATAATAATAATAATAATAATAATAATAATAATAATAATAATAATGATGATGATGATGATGGACCTTGGAGGTCATCTAGTATATGCTATACAATTTGTGCCCAAAGGTCTGGAAATGTGCCAATACATCCTTCTGCCACTTGAAAGTTTTCCTACCAAAACCCCTTCTGCCTTTATACAATTACTGCTGTTTTTTTGGTGTTGTTCTAGCTGTATGTCCTGTCTTCCACTTTACTTCTATACCTGCAATAATGATAATGATAACTTTATTGTCACTTTGAATGTACACCAATCGGCATACATCAAAATGAAATTTCGTTGCATATAGCTCTCAAAGGGTCACCACCTCCGATATATACTTCTTGTTCGTGGCCCGCTCAAATTTCACATTGTCCATTTTAGTCTCTAGGGAGTGAACGATGGCACACAGGACAGATGGAAATGGGGCTCCATGTGAATTAGCCCTCAAATTCGCTTGTATTCTGACAACCTCGCCTTCTTTCCTTTTTCTGATCCTGACTCTTCCACCTTTTCCTTAAAGAGGCCTTGCTTCTTTTCGCCCCTGGAGCACGCTGCCGCCGCCACCAACTCCTCCAAAAGCCTCTCTCTCTTCCTCTGGGCCTGCCGACAGCCTTATCCAGTTCCTTTGTTCCATAAGCTCCAGGTCCTCTCCTCCTCTGCCTCCTCTGGAAACAGCCCTATTATTGCAGTAGTAGAGTCAAACAACCATCAACATTTTATCCAACCTCTTACCAGAAATGAAAAGGACCTCTTTAAGACTAGAAACAAAACTGGACGTACTATGTTGGCTGAAGTTAATGAAGGATCTTCAGTCTTATGATGAGCTTTTACCCTGGACAAATCTACAGTGCAGAACAAAATGAAGAATGCTAATACAATTTGTAGTGCTGTGATGTAGTCTACCACTTTGTCAATCATGATAATGATATCAATTAGAAATCCAGCTGTAAAAAAGATGGAGAAAATACTTTAGATAAACATGTCATAAGGAAGAAAACATGTTTGAGTAAAATAAGGCTTTAAAAATTTACAAGCATATTTGCCAGAGCATTTGAGAATGTAATCCAAGGCTCAAGTACTGTGTGAGCTCCCCTTCTTGCTCCAGCTCCTGCTATCCTAGCAGTTTGAAAGCATGCAAATGGGAGTAGATAAATAGGTGCCATTTTGATGAGATGGTAACAGTGTTGCAGATGCCTCGGTATATAGTCATATCGGCCACATGACAATGGAAGCGTCTTCGGACAATGCTGGCTCCCTCAGCTAGGAAACGGAGATGAGCACCGACCGCTAGAGTGGGACATGATTGGACAGCGGAAACCTTTACTCTTTTTTTTAGCATAAAATGAGGAAAGTCAGCATTTCCAAATGAGGATTTTATTGCGCAATTGTCTTACTTTATACATAAAATGGAATGAAAAGTCCACATTTCAAAAGTTCACACTTCAATTCCCGTTTTCCTTCTTACAAAAAATAAATAAGGAAGTAAAGCCAAGAAATTTTCAGATGAGTCTTTTAATGTAAACATTCTGTCTTATTGAGTAAGATTGTTTTCCATTTATGTCTCTCTATGTTTTCTACCATTAGTAACTTTCTTCCTTATTTGGAAAGATAGTCATAGAAGAAAAAAACTGAAACCTCTACTTGGTAGCACTAAGAATTAGCCAACAGAAATCATTCTTAAGAAATATTTTTAAGTATTTGAAAACTTCTGCATTAAAACACTTAAGTACTTGGGCTTATACTGAAACAGTCCTACCCTGTAGCAGTGTTCCTTCATGATGGAAGATAATGTTTTGGGTGAGAGGTAACTGGTCATTTACCTGCACACTACATTTCCCCCCCACCCAAGATTTTACCTCTAGCACTGTTATTACTGCTAGAGACAGTTGGACTAATTTTTCAAAGTATTGTGTCATAAATACATTACAGGTAGTCCTTGGCTTATGACTGGTTGGATAATGATTGTTTGAAGTTATGATTGCCACCCTCTCCAGTCATGTGATCTCATTTTGGGTGTTTGGCAAATGGCTCACCTTTATGGCTATTTGCAGCATCCTGTGATAACATGACTGTAATTTTGGACATCGTTTGCTGGTTTTTGGCAAAAAAATGCCTATTTGGTAAAATGGATATTTGCTTGACAACTGCTATGTTAATGTCTAGTGTGTTTAACAACTGCTGCATTTCCTTAATGACTGCCACAAAAAATTCATAAAATTGGGTAGGGTCACATGATAACTCACTTAATGACCACAATGACTTACAACTGTAATTCTGGGGTCAGTTATGCTCATAAACTACCTGTAAAAATATTTTCTGTCATTTATTATATCTTTGTTTGTTTATAAGACTGATATGGCTGCCTTATATAATGCTATGGAATATGATTAATCTTTTACTGTAATGTATTATACCACAGTACATTATACTAATTCTAGATAGCTCCTAACAAAATCAATAAAACAAGATACAACCTTCATACCTTGGCACACATGTTAGTAATTGTACACCCTTTCTCCTGGGCCAAGGTTTTTGTTTGTTGTTTTGATGTACATTATGAAGAGCTCTTCAGCATTCTTCAAAGCTATTTACTTATCCTACAGCATTTGGAAGTCAAGAATTACTTGTTCATTGGTGTGAACTTTCTTTTTCTTCACGTCTTTCTTCAGATCTCATGTTTTTTAATTGTCTTGGCTTAATTTTACCTTTAAAACTTCATTCTCATTTGAAATAATCCATGCTAGGAGTAAGCCATATTAAATACCTTAATATTTCCTACTTATACCCATGTGAATACTAGCTTGCTATCTTGGTCTCTAAAATCCATCATACATTAGAAATTTCTCCTATTTCTGTCTCATTCTCTCCAAAATAGCCATGATGTTCCATCAGAAAAAGGGAGAAGTCAGTTGATTAGTATCTTCATTAAGATGTCAAAATGCCAGAAAAATAAGTATTTGTATATTTTGGAGTTGGATGTTCATAAAAACAATAAACAAGAAAAGAAACAGAAAATCTCTTCCTTCTTTATCATGACATGCTTTCACCTCCATCTATTTAGAAAATAATAAAAGGCCAACATAACTATATGAAGCAAAACCGAAGCTAAAGAAAGATTGCAAAAGAACTGCCATGATAACCTCTAGATTTTTTTTATTTTTATCTTGGCAGTGTATTATTCTTTAAGAAGGCCAAAAAAAGGCAGTGATCTTCTACAGACATTTTGGAACGCAGGATGCTACATGATGGGAGGTGATTGACATTTGGGTGGGGTTGGTTGAACTGGATGATATGTTGTTGTTTACAGATGCTTTTTTATAATATGATATTAATATTTTAAGCATGTAAGTCCTCTAAAATCTTTCAAGATTCACTCAAAAATGCAAAAATAAATAAAAATGTTTAATACATCAAATGTACATTTCTTATTCAGTATTTTTCATTGATCCTTCTGTCAGCCTTTTAAGATGGACATATGAGGAAACAGACTCCATAAAAAAGAGCTATATTTCATTATGATAGACTATATCAGGGGTGTCAAACTCAATTTCATTGAGGGCCGCATCAGCATTGCGGCTGCCCTCAGGGGGCCGGGTGGGTATGGCCAGGGTGGGCGTGGCCTACTGGGTGGTTGTGGCTAGAGTGCGTATGGCCTACTGGGTGGGTGTGGCCAGCTCTACATCATTTGCATCAAGGGTGCCTATGGGGGCCTGGGCAGGAGTGGGACAGATCTGAGGGTCTCTGGCAGAAGGAGGGTCTCTGTGCCAGGGCCAAGGCAGTGGGGGCCGTTCCCTCACTGTTTCCAGGATGGCTTCGCAGGCCACATGAATCATTTTGCGGGCCTGATCTGGCCCCCGGGCCTTGTGTTTGACATGTCTGGACTATATGAACTGAACCTTGCAAATCTCATTATCTTTTCTTATCCCCTTATACCCCAGGAAGTTGGGGGAGCCAGCCTGAGTCTCTTCCTAATACTTTTTCGTTTCCCATGAGTCAAGGCATGCTTCTAACTTTTTGTTTTGTAACAGCTGTTGACATTTTTTTCTAAAACTATCTCCTTGCTCCCTGTGTGCTCCCGAGAAAGTCATTTGATATGCTTAGAATTTACAAATACATATTATAAGCGATCATAGTTGGATAAAAGAGTCAGTTTGTAGCCCAGTTTTTTTGGCACGCTAAACTAAAACAACAGACTTATTGTAAAAGGATGACTTTTTAAAAGTGGCTCAACTAATATTGGAATTATGCTTCGGTTCCTTTGGCAAAGAATGAATAAGACCATGAAAGTCAAAAAGAAAGTTAAAGTGAAAAAAAAGGAAATAAAAAGAGGCTGATTATTTCAACAAGCCAATGTTTCAAGACATATCTTCAAATCAATTACAGGAAGAAAGATAAAGGATTAAACATGGCCTTCAAAAAAGCAAGAACAGAAGGACTCTGAATTGACTACAGGAAAGAAGGACAAATAGGGTAAAAAGAGGACCCACTAACTTTCTTGTATCCGTGAGAAAGATTACAGTGAAAAACTGCAATTAAAAAAAAAGAAATTAGGCAAGAATTAGAATTAATTAGAATTAGAATGATGAGTCATGAGCTAAGGACTATACTAATCATAGATCCGAAGAGGCTGGATTGAAGCTGATATATATATATATATATATATATATATATATATATATATATATATATATATATATATATATATATATATATGTGTGTGTGTGTGTGTGTGTGTGTGTGTGTGTGTGTGTGTGTGTGTGTGTCTTGGCGTATTCGGGTCTTTTCCTGTGTAGGATACGCCAAGACCTATATACCTATAGGTATGTGTGTGTGTATGTATATATATATATTTATATTTATATATATATATATATTTATATTTATATTTATATTTATATATATATATATATATATATATATATATATAAAAGGGACGCGGTGGCTCAGTGGGTTAGGATGCTGAGCTTGTCGATCAGAAGGTCGGCAGTTTGGCGGGTCGAATCCCGAGTGCCGCGTAACAGAGTGAGCGCCTGTTACTCGTCCCAGCTTCTGCCCACCTAGCAGTTCGAAAGCACGTAAAAATGCAAGTAGAAAAATAGGGACCACTACGGTGGGAAGGTAACAGCGTTCCGTGCGCCTTTGGCGTCTAGTCATGCCGGCCACATGACCACGGAGACGTCCTCGGACAAACGCTGGCTCTTCGGCTATGAAACGGAGATGAGCACCGGCCCCTAGAGTCGGAAACGACTAGCACGCATGTGCGGGGGAACCTTTACCTTTACCTTTTATATATATATATATATATATATATATATATATATATATATATATATATATATATATATATATATATATATATATATAAAAACATGCAAAAATAGTGAACAATATTTCATTTTAAGGCTATACCGATAACCAGGGCTTTTTTTCTCATAGAATGCTCAGGCAAGGCGGGTTGTATGACATGTGTGAGTTCCGGCACCTTTTTCTTTTACAAAAAAAGCACTGCCGATAACCATAGTTTCACCTGAGGAGAGATGTTACAAACAGTGATTGAAAAGTGCTACTATTAGAAATCCATGCCTAGTAGCTTCTTGCAAAGCATTTGAGTTCTTTCTTTACCAAGAATGTGTTTGCTCAGTTAAGTCTTTGCTACTGAGGGGTAAAGGACTAGCCTTGCTCTCCAACAATTGCTTTGTTTAATCTGAGAACAGTTGTCACAGCTAGAATCCCATACACTTATGCAGGCACTTGCAAGAGGTGCTTAAATTTAAAATCTGCTGGCACTATTCTTTACTTCGCTAACATTTTCCTTTCTTCATTCTTATTACTTCCCTTCATCCACAGAAGACATAGAATAAGAAAGGATGGAAGGCAGGAAGAAAAAATAAAGAAAGCTGCTTTAACTCTGATATCTATCTTTAAGAGAATTGACATGACTTCTTTTGGGGGTTTAAAGGACACAATGGTTTTTTAATAACCTGACTCAACACGTCTTGAGAATATGGCTCAGTTGCCTTAATTATTTCCCTTCTTTAGATCTAGCTGCCTTTTCAAACTACCTCTCCTTTACTGCTGATATTAATGTTATGCTCCATATGTTTTGTCATATAAAAGAAGTGTTGGTAAAAACTATGCAAGGCCGTGCTTCCAGGAAAAAACTAATTTTGATTTAATTAAAAATGGTGAAGATGTCATCTTATTAAAGTCATATGTACACTGTCATATTGAAATTATAATTTAGTAACACCCAGGGCTTGGTCAGGGAGCTATATAGGGCCCTGAGTCACAAGATGTTTACCCCATCTTGGGTAAATTGGTGAAACTCCAGTTTGTAATCATCAAGATATCTTTTTTTTTTAAAGAAAACTGTTTTTAAAAAATTAATCTGATTAGCCATACTAAGTTCATGTAACGTTTAGTCAAAGGAAGTAAAGAATATGAAAACTTGATGTCTGATTAAAATGTTGGTATGGATTGATTATATTTAGTGTTATTTTTCCCTTGTGGAAAGGACTTGTTGAACTTGCATATGATCGATTAGGATTGGAATTGACTATTATACTCCAGATCAGTGGATTTCTTTCCATGGCTTTAGACTAAAGCAACTACTATATATACTGTACTTCTAAGATTTGAGTGGGTGAAAAAATAACACATTAAAAGATTAATGTTTAATACATTAAGGCAACCAGCTCAATACAGAACACACTAAACATACACTCAGAATTATATAGGTAGATTTCCAATTAAATTTGTGTTAAGAAAACCACACAAAAGTGGCACACTGGCATAATTAAGCATTAACATAGAATTATAAAGCTAAATATACTTTATTTAAGTATACAATAAATCAATAGGCAGACTTCAAGACTCTTGACAACAATTTGGATTCCAGTAGAATGATGAACAGTGAATAATCTGAAGGATAGTGTCAAACACGATGTATTTATTCAGTTTACATGCATATTGATTGCTCTGGTAAATAATTAAAGTACCACTAGCAATAAGAGTAGGTTAACACATTGCTAAATTGTGGTTGGTTAACCATTATATTGCTTCTCTACTTCTGCCTCTCAAAAAATTCTGTGTAATCTGTTTCAGACTGGAGATTGTCAATAACTTTTAGTATAGTTTTTCATTTATAAAATATAGAAAGCATTCAAAGCAGTAGAAGTTATAGTGGCTGTGAGGAAAAAAATCCAAATTTAATCCCTTCATTAGACCAACAGAAGTTAAAAAAAATTCAGTTTCAAGACTTTTAATTAGGAGAGTTGGTTTAGGGAGGAAAAAGAAAGGAAAAATTTGGTCAAATTTGGAGCAATGTCTGCGACAGCTTCCTGATATAGAGGAAGCGATGCCAATTAGATCTTGTCATATAAAGTTATATGAGACGGATTAAAACACCTTGCTTTTCCTGCAGTGTGTACCAACCAGGAGTCCAATAAAACACACCGCTGATCTGCGGAGAGTGAAAATAAGTTTATTCAGCAAAAGTTATCGAGTTGCTTTGGATGGGCAGGAGTGCAACACTTTTCTTTGTTTCCTTTTTTATAGGTTTCTGAAGTTTAGAAATTTAGCCAATCATGGAATCATTACAAACAATGGTTTCATTATAATAGAAATAAAGCAGATGCCTCCTTATTTATAGCTAAACCAATATTTCTATCTAGAGCCAAAACAGCTGTTTTTTATGCATATGTTTTTTACATAGATATGTTACCTTTGTCCATTTGTGTCAAATTGCAAGAGCTAGCATTTTCTTTTTATAAAATGGCTACTGTTTATATGATCTTTAGACATATAAGAAAAATATTTCAACAGTTTACCACATAGATTACCATATTAAGTGCCAGATGAAACCATGGATTACCATAAGACCTTAGAGCACAGTAGGGGAGAAAATCCTTTTCTAAATTACTATTGTAAATATAGGTCCACACTCACTATTGTTTGTTATACCTTATGCAGGTTTCACAGCAAAGTTGATCTTAGTGTGTATTTTAGTAAAATTCCTGATACAGGTTTTTGTTTCAGATTTCAATTCAGTAGGTGCCCTTGTTAAAATATATGCTCCAAAGAATATCCAAAGTGCTAAAAGAATATTAAGCAATTATTCTAAGTAGCCAAACTGCTTTTTAAAAAGTATTCAGATTGTCTTGGATGCAGACTCTGAACTTAGATTAGATGTCACTTAATCGCAAAAGAGATTAATTATATTTGATTTATTAAGAATTACATAAAATAGGAGAGCCTCTGCGATATCTTCAGAAGTGGGAAACATGAGAAAACTGAAATTCTCTTTTGGCCCTTAAACTCATTTAACAAGAGCAGTCCAGGTGAGAAAGAGAGGCAATGTGTGAAGATCAGTGCTTGTCATTGGCCTTAATGGTCAAAACAACGCAGGTTCAAAGAGATGGTGCAATTTCCAACAGTTTTTACCTTTTATTTTGTTTTAGCTACTTATCTAGCTAGCAAAAAAAAAAGAATGATGTATTTGCATAAATTAACAACTTTCTTCACACAAATCTAATTGTTAAAATTAATTTATCTCAATGCTGCTGTTTCTGCATTTTCTTGCCTGTTTCACCCACCAATCCCAGCACAGGTGTAGTTGAGAATGGGAGGAAATAGAGGACCTTTTAAGATATCTTGTTTGGGCTGGGCAGCAGCAATCCAGATAACCACTAGATGGAAGCAAAGTTTTACCGAATATTGCTTCCATCCAGAAGTCACATGGATTTTTGGAGCCCAGGTGGGATAGATCTGATCTTGAAAAAAAACTCCTCTAAACCTGAAACTAGGACAGTGATGGCGAACCTTTTAGAGGCCGAGTGCCCAAAAAACACCCCCGGCCCACCTGTTCCCGCTCCACCCTTGCTCTGACCCCTGCCTGCCCCCTGCCTGCTGCCCCACCTGCCTGCAGGACCACCCACTGCATCCATGCCTGCCACAGTAGATTGCCCAGGTGGCCCGGCAGCACCATGGCAGCCATGCCATCCGCCTGCAGCATCATCTCTGTGTGACAGGGTGCGAGGGTGGACTCTTGTCCTCGCTGCCCAGCTGCCATGTCCTTGGCTGTGCTGCTCCGCGCCGGCCATGCTCAGGGGCGACTCTCCTCTGGGGGGGCTGCTGGTGAAGAGGGGGCCATGCGGGGAGGCAGGCCTGGGATGACGGCACGCGTGCCCACAGAAAGGGCTCTAAGTGCCGCCTCTGGCACTCGTGCCATAGGTTCACCACCACTGGACTAGGACTAGGTAATCCGAGGTTGTAATCCTATGCCCACTTAATTGAAACAGCAAAAGATACACACATTGAAAGGTGGCTGGACTGTAGAGGAATGCCTAGTAGCTTGTGTTCCAGTTTTCCTCCCATTATTTTGCTGAAAAATCAGCCCTTACGAAAATACAAACTGATTGCACTTTAGTTGGCCTAAGAACAAAATAAAAAGATCAGTCTGATTTTTCTGCATTCATCAAATGAGTTTTTCCAAGTCAGCTGATGTTTTTCTGCTGAAAAAGGCAAAGTTCATTAGAGACAAGTATTCTGCCAAGAACAAGCTCAAACGTAACTGAGAAAAGCAGCTATTAAAAAACTGAAATTGAACAAAGATCCAGGATGATGATGGTATTTCTAAAATTTACTAGAAATCTTTCCAAGAAATCCTTTAGGAATTTTCTTGACAAAAATATCAACATTTTATTTAAGAATCGTTATTTAGATATTTCTAGATGGAGAAAAAATTAAATTGAGTAGGGAGAATCACGGCTGTCAAAATGAATATCCTACCAAGAGTACTTTAATTTTCAAATCATTTCAGTATTTCCTGAGAATAAGCTATTAGATCTTTGGCACAGATAAGTAATGAATTCAATATGGTTTAACAAAAACCAAAGATTACATTTAAATAATTGTAGGACTCAGGAGAACAGGATAACTTCTTGGTTCCAAATTTTAGATAGTTATTATCATGCCAACTGTTTATCAGGGATTTCAGAATGGATTATACCTCTTAATGGTTCTCTTACCTTATGGAAGAAGGTGCACCTTTTCCAGAGCAGCTGCAAAGGGACTGCACCTCCATCAATGCATACAACCTACAAGAGATTTTGCAATGCAACCCCCCCTTAGATACTGTAGTTATTAAATTTATTTAAATTACAAGTTTTTATTGATAATAGGACAAATATAAAATATCTCAAGACTCTTACTGTAAAATGGTGTCCTATTTAAAATAGTTTTAGTACCTTCAGATAAGTGGTACAGCAAGTCGTAGAGGCAAGGGGAGTGTTTAGAAGTTTAAACAATTTGAAAATCTTATAACGCATACCATGTTTTATAAACTATGAATGAAGTATGATTCAGAGTCTGAAGAAATTAAAGATTGTCAGATTAAAGGATACAGAACATGAATATAGTTATAAGGTAAAAGGTAAAGGTTCCCCCGCACATGCGTGCTAGTCGTTTCCGACTCTAGGGGCCGGTGCTCATCTCCGTTTCAAAGCCGAAGAGCCAGCGCTTGTCCGAGGACGTCTCCGTGGTCATGTGGCCGGCATGACTAGATGCCAAAGGCGCACGGAACGCTGTTACCTTCCCACCGTAGTGGTCCCTATTTTTCTACTTGCATTTTTTACGTGCTTTCGAACTGCTAGGTTGGCAGAAGCTGGGACGAGTAACAGGTGCTCACTCTGTTATGCGGCACTCGGGATTCGACCCGCCAAACTGCCGACCATCTGGTCGACAAGCTCAGCGTCCTAACCCACTGAGCCACCGCGTCCCTTTTGAATATAGTTATAGAGATATAATAATGGCAATTTAAGTGGAAATAAAGAATTTATTTTGAACAATATATTCCAAAAGAAATGGTGTAAGTTATTTTTCCACTTCAGTCTTGATTACTAAGATGACTATTTTTTCCTTAAAAGGTTGAAAATGTAACAAGCAGGTTAGTTGTTTCATATGTGATGTCAGTGATTCAACAATATTGAAACATTCACTCTAATGCTATTTCACCCAGAGATATTTTTACTAAATTTTACAAAACTATGTATCCCTTGAAAATGTATTGATATGGCATTGCATATGTTAATGGATACAAGGACATGCCTTTTTATTGGAAAAGACTTTGATTCCCTCTTTGGAAGAATGGTTAACTAAACTGTCAGAAGATGCTCTGTGTCTAAAATAATGTTTCTTTTACTTCAAAGCTCAACAAACTTAGTGGAATTTTTAGTAGAAAATGGGTATGAAACGTCTCATATTTATTTATTTTATTTATTTTTATTTTAATTCCATTTATATCCCGCCCTTCTCCGAAGACTCAGGGCGGCTTACAAGCTTAGCAGTAGCCTTCATTCTATGTATATGCCTGCTTATTAGGGCTTTCATACACCCCCCAAGCGGCATTATTACAAAGTCAGCTTAATTGCCCCCAACAATCTGGGTCCTCATTTTACCTACCTCGGAAGGATGGAAGGCTGAGTCAACCTTGAGCCTGGTGGGACTCGAACCTGCACTAATTGCAGGCAGCTGGTGTTACTTAAGGAGGCGTCAGCCCACTGCTCCACCAAGGCTCTATTATATGTTATATGTTTCTAATGAAGTATTAGAATATTTTATTCTATTGTTTTCCACCCATATATCGGTATGCCTGATTTTATTGTGCTAATTATTTCTTGTTGTTTAAAATATAAATAATAAAAAATGAAAAAGACTTGTAGAAATTCAAGTTTGTTGTTTAAAATCAAGAATTAAGTATGTGAACATGCTTTGTCACTTATAAATGAAAAAGGAATACTGTTGTTGAAGTCAAAACAGAATTATTGTTAAATTAGGATTTATAGACTATAACCTACATCACTGGAGGGCCATAGTCTGCATAAAATCTCACTATAATCAGTCATTTAAGACATTAGAAAACAAGAGCTTATAAATGTTTTCTGTTTCCTTGGACAACATCACTTTACATTAACACTGAAAATATAAAACTGCAATTATTAAGGTAGGGAAAAATGAAAAATTAAGTGAAGAAAGCCCCAGCAGGTGGTGCTCTTTGTCAGTGCCAAATACTGTTTTGAAATCTTTGGGCACAAACATTTTTGATTAAAGAGCCTTTCTGTCTTTGGAATATGAATAATGTCGATGTTATCCTACAGAAATAAATGAATCTAATAAATTGCACATATCAAAGCTGTGCATTTGAAAATGTAGGCCTGGAGCATTAAACCACTCCCTCAATTTCCAGTGTTCATGTTTAGTGTATGTGGCTGCTTCTGTGGTGAAAACAGCTGTGCCTACAAAGAGGCAGAGGAAGGATTCCAAATTTTACTGTATTACCAAAAAAAGAAAAAGAAAAAAAAGGATGGATGGATGGAACAAAAAAAAAAGCACCCCAGCCCTGTGGAGGTTGTTCATTTTTGTAGTTATAAGGGAGGAGGGCAGAAATTCACGAAAAGGCAATAGAACAGAGTAACACATTATAGTAGTATGATTTTTATGGATACTGAATAATTTGTTAATTCTATATCCTGCCTTTCCCCCAGGAGTTCAAGACAGTGTTTCCTCTTGCAATTTTTCTCCACACAACAACCCTGTGGCCATCAAACTGAGGGAGGTTCAGTGGCCTGAGGTCATCCAGGTGCTTCCATATTTGATTTAACATATTGACATATTTGACATATTTGATTTAATGTACGGTATTTACAGTCTATCTTTTAGACTTATTTCTTTATAATTCTATTGAATTTACTTGGAAGAAAATGCAATTTGAAACATAAATAAGGACTCCTGAACATACACTGACTAAACTGCTCATTTTGACAACTATACCACCAAACACATGTAGAAGTGCCATGATCTCAACCTGTGAAAACACTGAGTTCTGGAAAAACATGATATAATCCATCGGTGTCTGCACGTATAGTCAAAAAAGTCAAGGTGATGGCATGTGGATGTGTTTGGAGCTCTGTGACACACGTAAAACACAAGAAAAGCTTTGGTCACGATTTTGTGGCTGCCACTTTTGATTTTCTTGGACACGCCTGATATGATCTTTTATGCTCCTCAACATAAAAACAGATATTCTTATGGAGAAAAATGCTTCTTTCTTTCTGTTGGCACATTCAAAACAACTGTTCTGATTGCTGCAAAACGATAAAAAAAGCTTTACTGCTACTTGTATCCATACAAATAATTTCCTTGAAATACTATAAACAAACAGTACTTCCCGTTAGTCAGCAGCCAAGTATCCATCACAGCTGTTTCTTTCCCTAGATTTGCCTGTTCCCTCAATAGTTTATTTATTGAATTCTCTCCATCACCATTCCTTATAAGTTAACTTATTCCCAGGCTTCCAACAAGATAGTGAAGAGGAGGACAAACTTCCACTATAATCCGGGGTGTCAAACTCAATTTCATTGAGGGCCGCATCAGCATTGTGGTTACCCTCAGGGGGCCAGGTTGGTATGGCCAGGGTGGGCGTGACCTACTGGGTGGGCGTGGCTAGAGTGCATATGGCCTACTGGGTGGGCGTGGCCAGCTCTACATCGTTCGCATCAAGGGTGCCTAGGGGGGGCCTGGGCAGGAGTGGGACAGATCTGAGGGTCTCTGGCAGAAGGAGGGTCTTTGGGCCAGGGCCAAGGCAGTGGGGGACGTTCCCTCACTGTTTTCAGGATGGCTTCGTGGGCCACATGAAACCACTTCGCGGGCCGCATCCAGCCCCCCGGGCCTTGTGTTTGACATGTCTACACTGTATTATCTGAAGAAGAAAAGTGTATTCTATTAAGTCTCTGTAATAGGGTAAACAGGGACCTCCAAGTAAATGATGAGGGATGTGGAATTAGACTTTTGTTCCTTATTTGCCACTTTCCATCACTCCCCCTGCTCTTAAGCCTGGTAAATTAAAAGGCTGGGTGCTTTGCCCAGCGGCTAGTCACTTTCAGTTATTTTCTTTTTATCATCTTGCTGCTCTGCTTGTACAATCATCTGGGGATCTGTCTGCATCCTCCTTGGGGCTATTTCTGTCCTTTCATATTATTCCACCTGGGAGGATGTCTAAATGGACCGTGGCGCACAGCAGAAGCCCAGATAACGTCTTAGTCAGCTGGACACCATTTCTGCTGAGCTGCTCCATCAGGACTTGTATTCCCTGATGGCTGGTGACAACCCCGAGAAGCTGTCAGAGCAGAAGACCTTTCCTTTAACTGTTGACATGCTGACTAATCAAAAGAAGGTGATACAGCAGTGATTCAGAAAAGATGCCGGAGAGGCCAAATAAGGTTGGCAAAGAGGGTGGCAAATTTTGGGGCAACACAGCACTTTCATTTAACTGCTGATTTAATGCTTTGTATCTGTCACGATGACTACAGTTTAGGGCACATATTCAACAGAAATATTTTAAAGAATACAGTTCTGTTGTGAGAAATTTGCATGTCTAAGGTTAATGAAAAAGCTCTTTGGATTATATGAATTATATGTTTCAGTAATTAGATATTAATACCCAGAGATCTTTTTTATTGCATTCACCACATGAATAAATTCACTCTTGGCTATTATGGTTACATTCCTATGCAGGATTTTCCTCTGAATAAAGATACACAGAATCCAACTGCATGTTACTTAAAACTCTAATGGACCAATAAACTTTGCTATAAAATCATTTGTTCTACAGTAGTTATTATCTACTGATCTATTATGAAAACAGTCTCAATAGTGATTGATATTTTAGAAACGCGCAGGACAAATCTGCCGGGTTTCGCCCAGTGCCAGCGGGCTCCGCGGCGTCCTTGACCGGGACCGGACCCATCCGGGCTGCAGTGCCTAGACGCGGTGTGGGTTGGGAAGTTTGGCGGCGACATGCTGGCTGGGAGGCGGCTTCAGAGCGTGTTGCCGGGGACTGCAGATCAGAGAGGTGAATAGTATTTTCCGGCGTATAAGACGACCCGGTGTATAAGACGACCCCCAACTTTTGAGACGATTTTCATGTGTTAAAAAGTCGTCTTATACGCCGGAAAATACGGTATATGATTTTTTTCCTTTTTAACTTCCTCATGTGTAATTATTGCTGGTGTATCATTTTTATTAAATTTTACTAATAGAACAAACCACAAAATATTTTCTAAAGTCCTGGGTGTAATGAAAAATAATTAATCATGATGCCTGAGTAACTATGTATCTATCACAGAAAAGTTTGCGTTTCCAGATTGATAAATTCTGGTTCCATTTTGTGAATGGAAGTTGCTGTGTAGAATTCTAATCCTACCATCTTTCTGTGTATATTTTTTATTTACTACTGTAAAAGGAGGGTTCTCCTAAGGATTCAGTATAATTTTCTTCCTATTAAAGAAATAATGTCACCAACAAATAGCAAGCCATGACCTGGAAAGCAGAATCTCCTCGGAAAACCATAGTGTCTGGGAGCTGTTATAATTGAACATGTTTTATATCACTCTGTATGCCACTTGCAGTTACCAGCCAATTTTATTTATTCATGTTCTTGGTTTTCATCAAAAAGAGTAAAATTCTTTCATTGCAGATGGAGCAGTACCTTGCAATGTTAATGTGAAAGATGATATTCATAGTAAACAGGAATAAAAAAAAAAATAAATGTAGTTCGGAATGCAGTCTCTGGAATATTGCCAGTTCCAATGACTTTGGCTTGTTCCTAGTGCTACGTAATTTCAGATTTTTCAAGTTGTTGTCAACAGTGATCATAACTTTTGAAAAAAGCAATTAGCTGTTTTCATTAAATCCTCCCCCTAACGCACAATTTTACCCAAACACCGATTGCGATCTCTAGGCTTCAGCATTTCAGCATACCAAAAGTGCTACAGCTTACAGCAACAAGCCTAAACAAGGAAAATGTTGGTGCTCTTTCATGCTACACTTTTCTCTGAATGGAACGGTTGTTTTTCCACTGGGTTAAGGATGTCTTGGGCATGTTTAAGCTTGAAATGGCAGTTCACTTGATTCACTGCCATGCACCAGAAGAACAAATGATATACCAGCGCAGATGATTCATAGTTAATGCAGTCAGGATTCCTGAATTGATGCAACCAGTAGCAGATCTCTAAGCTTTTCTCTGCAAATAGTTCAAAATATGATCAACCCTAGAGCTGCCCATGGTTCTCAGATGGACTGTGACAGTTACATCCAGTTTGATATAGTATTTGGTGTTCCTTTTTCTGCATGTATAAATGAAAAACAGTCGTGTTAGTGCAGATGTCTTCTAATAGCAACAGAGGTAGGAATCTCTCTATGTTATTGCAGTTCAAAAAAGCTTTTCTCAAATGCTTTTACATTTCTCCATCTGTATTTTCTTTGTGTGGGTGTGGGTGTATAGACTTTAAGCAGGCACAATTGGTTTAAAGAATCTTCCCAGAATCTGACTACAGTAATCAGTTTTTCAGAAGAATGACTATCAAAAGAAAAAAAAATTCTGGAGAAAATGGGAGACATATATTAAAAACATACCCATGTACTCACAAAAATCCATTGTGATTTTTTAAAATTATTATTATTCTGGCTTAGCTTCATGTATAATTCAACTAACGGTGCTCAGTGGCTCCTACATAATTTCCTACCAGATTTGCATGAGGGGGTGATTACGGGGTGGTCATAAAAATCAAGATAGTAGCCACAACCATGCAGTGCATGTTAAAAAAAAAGTGGGGATTAAACCACATTGTTAAACCTGGTTCAACAGAATTGAGTGCAGTTTTCAGGCGTAATAGCCTGAAGCGATTGGATTTCTTGAGGCCTTTCCTGAAAGGATGAATTTCAAGCATGGAAAGATGTAAGTCCAATTGAAGGAGAACAAAGAAGTTAAGAAACAAAAATACAAAATACATCTCTAAGAATTATTTATGTAACTTAAATGAGTTATATGATTACAGTTTTCCAGTAGTGACTCAGGAGGGGTGTATCAGATTAAAACAACAATTGAACAATCTAAATTGACAGTGTCTGAGGTCAAAATTATGATTCCAACTAAAAAAGATAATCAACCAATAGAACTTGCCTACCTTGGCTTGAATACTTGGAGGAACAGTCTGGTCTTATAGAAAACTAACAAGATTGGGGCCATCTGATTTCTGGAAGGATGTGTTCCGTAGGACAGGCACTGCCACAGAAAAGACACGATCCCTGACTCCACCAATATCACATTGGCTGGTGGAGGTGGCCTAGACTAGAGCATGCCCTCCCTGCTAGATCTAATACATCAAGCAGAAACAGAGGTGGCCCTAAGCCATGCATGGCTTTATGGAGTGATAAGCAGAACTTTGAGTTGTACCCAAAAGCCCACCAGAAGCGGTTGAATTATTATGTTTCTATAGCTTTTCTCAATAAAATACAGGTAGTCCTCATTTAGTGACCACAATTGGAACCAGCAGCTCCCAGCCCTGAGCACATTAGGCAAACAGATGGTGCTAGTGCATTCTTTTTGATGTGTATTCCCCATTGCAAACCTGCTTACTCTCTTATAATCTCTTCCTCTCCAATTTCTTGGCTCTGCGAAGGTGAGGGGAAAGAAAAGAAAAAACAGATCAGGCAAAAGTCTATGTATACTAACTGACTGTAATGGCAAACACATGGCAGAGAGAGAGAGAGAGAGAGAGAGAGAGAGAGAGAGAGAGAGAGAGAGAGAGAGAGAGAGAGACTGTGAAGGTGATAAATGTATATCTTGGTTGCAAAGTTATTTTTTCAGCAGCGATGTAACTTGGACAATTAGTGAGGTAAGCAAATTCTATCTGCATCTTTAGCCTTCCAAAGAGTTTATTTCTTAGTCTGGACTGCCTTCTAGGGTTGTGAAATCAGTGTAATGGGAAATTATTATTAGAATTATTTATTAAAATCCCCAAACTGTCTGAATTGCTGTATTTTGGACCAGCTGCAGCTTCCTAATGCTCTTTAAAGACAGACCCATATACAGCATGTTAGAATAATCCAAACCGGAAACGACTATGGCATGCGCCACAACAAGCAGACCAATAGGCACAGTTGGTGTGCGACAAACCTTTGGAAAGACCTCCCTCCCCTCTAGGCATGGCTACCACCTGCTTTTTGAACAAGAGTCAGGCATCCAGGAGGACCTCCAAATTGTGGACCAACTCAAGCTGAGGAACTGTAAGTGAAATGGGAAAATCTCTCGATGTGTGGGCTTTAAAACCAACAGTCACCTGGTCTTGGGTCAGGTGCGAACAACCAGAGTGACAGGTGGAAGGTTCAATTTACTCTTTTATTGCTCAACCCTATGCATAGGAATCTTCTCAGATTAATGATTTACACCTGGGTAAAACTAGATAAGGTTCAATAGCATTCAAGGGGAGGGGGAAGGACTTTGCCCTCTTGTGACTATGTAGTAGTAGATTCTAAACTAATTCCCCGCTTGACTTCTCCCCATGGTTCTGCCAGTCTCTCTCCAACATCTTGCTAAGATTGAGCCAAAGCCTGTTCTCATTCATCCAAGCTCCCACAACCTGCGGGCAACGGAAAAAACACTCGGCAGTATCATATGGTTGGCCCAAGGCAGAGATGTACTGTACAACTGGGATCATCGGTGTATTGGTGATATTGCATCCTGTCTTGATGAATGATCTCACCTAGTAGCTACATGTAGATATTAAATAGGAGCAGGGAGAGTAGAGACAGGAAGAACTCCACAAAGCAGGGGCTTGATGCTCAATCTTCCCCTCCCCCCACAACATTGACTGGAACTAGCCTTAGAGAAAGAAGAACTATTTCAATACCACATCTCATACTCTCAATGTCCTGATGGCACTGAAAGTTGCTGAGACCATCGAGGGCCAGGATATACTATCAACAAAGGTGATCAATGCCATCACAGTGCTATGACCAGCCTGTGATGGCATCAAATTATTTAAAGTTCAAACGAGTGTATTCTTACCGCTGATAGAGGAATGAGAGTTGTAATTAAAATATGATCCATTGTACATAAACAATTGAATACATTAGAGCAAAACATGCTAATTTCATATATACACTATGCGATGGAATCTAAGATATAATAGACTAGAAAGGGATCTTGGGATTAGTTGTGACTCATATTGGCTATAAATCTTTCTTCACCAAGCTATCATCAACACACAAATCAGAATTAGCATTCCTGAAACATTGTTTCTCTATTATAATGGACCAACACACACTTTCTAGGGTGGCTTCATCTGTTTATGGAAGTGAATTCTCCAGATGTGGAACATCATAAACCATTTACTGTTCTGGATAATTAACTTTTGGAAATATACTGTTTCTGGAATACTTGAAATTGCAGTTCCAGGAGAAAAGTTCAAGAATAGACCACACCGTTTTGCACATCTGTAGGAGAAATAGGGACGCGGTGGCTCAGTGGGTTAGGACGCTGAGCCTGTCGATCAGAAGGTCGGCAGTTTGGCGGGTCGAATTCCGAGTGCCGCGTAACAGAGTGAGCGCCTGTTACTTGTCCCAGCTTCTGCCAACCTAGCAGTTCGAAAGCACATAAAAAATGCAAGTAGAAAAATAAGGACCACTACGGTGGGAAGGTAACAGTGTTCCATGTGCCTTTGGCGTCTAGTCATGCCGGCCACATGACCACGGAGACGTCCTCGGACAAGCGCTGGCTCTTCGGCTTTGAAACGGAGATGAGCACCGGCCCCTAGAGTCAGAAACGACTAGTACACATGTGCGGGGGAACCTTTACCTTTACCTTTAGGAGAAATAGTGTGATGAAAAAAGGGCAAATTCCCTACTGGAGGATTCCATGAAATGAATTACTAATAGTACTGATTCTACCTGCAACCACATTTTGAATACGGTGGAGTTCTGATTACTGCATATCAAAAGGAAGAAAAATTACCAAAGGTGAAAAAGAGAGACACTCAAATGTCTCCAGTTGACTTCAAGAGAGAGGTCTTAGTGAAAATGCATTAGTTTGTAATACTGTATTTGTTAATGGTATTAGATGACACCTAGTTCATTTAGTGACCGTTCAAAGCTACAACAACATTGAAAAGTGACTTATGACCATTTTTCACACTTAGGATCATTGCAGTGTCCCTATGGCCAGGTGATCAAAATTCAGATGCTTGGCAACTGACTCATGACGATTGCAGTGTCCCGGGGGGGGGGTGTCATGTGATCACCTTTCGCAACCTTCTGACAAGCAAAGTCAATGGGTAAGCCAGATTCACTTAACAGCTCTGTTACTAATTTAACAACTGCAGCGATTCACTTAACAACTGGCAAGAAAGATCATAAAATGGGAGAAAACTCACTTAACAAATGTTTCACTTAACAACAGAAAAATTGGGCTCAATTGTGGTTGTAAGTCGAGGACTACCTGTTCCAGCCTGGCAAAGAGCAGAAATAAACACTGCTGTTTTTCTATTAGCAAAGCCAGAGTTCAACTGTAGGTGGTGTCCACGATAAAAAAAAAAATCTTTCAGCTTTTTGAGACAAGACCACCACCCCCCACACACACACACCTCCGGTCTACCTTACGGCCCGGTGACTTGACCCCGGGTATAGATCGGAAAGAAGGCAACAGACCTGCAGAATCGCGGCGGCGCCCCCGGAGAAGCCTACCCCGAGGCTGCGGCCGATTTTTCCTTCTCCAGGCATTTTTCCTTCTCCAGGAAGTCCACCAGTCATCAAAGGGCCAAGTTTGAAGACCCCTGCGTCTACGCGGTATCTAAGAGCCGCCACCACCACCACCCACTAACCTCTCCACGGTGCCCCACCCCTTGGCTCTTCTCTGTCGGGCCTCGGCAGCCCGACACACGAGGGGGGGCCCCTCCACCTCTCCGGCACACCCGGCTTCCCTCCCGCCGACCCCACCTGGAATCAGCATGGCCCGGAGAGTCCGGAGGCCCGCGACGCTCTTCTCGCCGCCTCCAGACGCGCCGCGGCTGCTTCCTGCGCCCGGCGGCACGTCGACACGCGGCTCCCCGGCTCGGACGGCTCCGGGGCCCGCGTCGCCTCTTCCGGTGCCTCCAGACGCGCCGCGGCTGCTTCCTACGCCCGGCGGCACGTCGACACGCGGCTCCCCGGCTCGGACGGCTCCGGGGCCCGCATCGCCTCTTCCGGTGCCTCCAGACGCGCCGGGGCTGCTGGCCTCGCTCGGCGGCGCGTCTGCGCGCGGTTCTCCAGCTCGGATGACTCTGGGACCTGCGCCGCGGCTTCTGCTCCCTCGGACTGCGCCGCGGCTGCTGTGCTCGGCCGGCGACACATGTGAGCGATGGACCCCGGCCTGCAGCCCGCCCGGGGGAGGCCTGAGCCGACTCAACGACTCTGCGGCTTGGGGGGATTCCGACGCCATGCCTGCGCGGGACTGTGTGGCGACGCTGATGGGGGATGGGTCCCTCACCCCTATGATGTCCGGGTGGCTGGGTGACAGGGGCCTTCGGGGGTGGGTGCAGCAGGGAGTGGGTGAGGGAGAAGGGCACGGTGGTGGCGACACGTTGGGGGGGTCTTACCTGCCTGAGCGACGGGCGAAAGGCCTTGTAGGGGAGGGGTGGAGAAGTTATAGGGAATGGGAGGGCGGAGGCTTGTTTGGGTGGAGTTTGGGTGGGGTTTTTGGATGTGTATATAGCAGCGTTGGATGCAGATAGCAGCCAACGCTGGCTTTGAATCTCGTTGCGGCTATTGCTCTGGAGAATAAAGTGCTTCTAGACTGCAGCAGAAGTCTCTCGTTCCTGTGTTCGGCATCTACCCTGCTTGTTGCAGGACGAGCTTTGACATTCTCATTGCTGGAGCTCCTTCTCAGCGAAGGGGCAGGAAGGTCTGGTGCCTTCTTTCCGATCTATCCCCGGGGTCAAGTCACCGGGCCGTAAGGTAGACCGGAGGTGTGTGTGTGTGTGGGGGGGTGGTCTTGCTGCTGCTGCTGCATCTGGGCAGGACCGAGGGGCGGGGAGCCCCGATTGCGTGCTCTGATGAAATCCCCTCGCCGGCGGTCATAGGGAGAGGGCGGCTCATTGCAATATTCAGCAGCGGTAGCCACGGGAGGCTCCGTCTTTCATCCGCTCGCTCCTCTCCGCCTCCTCCTCCTCCTCCTCCTCCTCCCCCCACCCACCCACCCCAGCTGCTCCATGGCAGAGCTGCCCTGACTCCCCCGCTGCACCACGCCGCCTGCCCAACGGCCCCGCCCGCCAAGCCGCTCTGGCCCGGAATGATCTGAACCCTCCACCGGACACGCAGCCGAGTCCAGCGCACTCGCCGATCGCAGGTGAGCGGCGCCTCGGCACGCTTCCTTCCCCCCCCGCCTGCCCGTCCCCCCCAAAGAGCCTGGAGCGTCCGCTTGGACGGGGGAAAGGACCGGGAGGGGGGGGAAACGGCAGGTCGGTCATAAAAGCAGCGGGTGCAGATGCGCTGCTGAAAAGTTCAAAATCCAACTTTTCTGCTTTTTGAAACGCACCACCGGCTGCTCCGTCCAGAAGCCCAGGTTCGGGAGGGCTGCTTGGCTTCCACTTGAGCCCATCTATGTCTGCGAGCCCCCCCCCACTACCCCTAGACCTCAGCCTGGGTCCCCTGTCCGACCCGGAGGAGTATTTTTTTTTAAAAAAAACTTCCATCGGGATTTGTTCCTGGAGTTTAAATCCTTGCAGTCCGAAGCAAGAGAGAAAGCCGCGACCTCCTCCTGCGGGAGATTCTCTGCCGGCTCCGAAGAGCTCGACCACCAACGCCGGGGCGGCAGAGGCTTGCAGGGCTGGCAGAGGTGGCGGCAGTCCAGCGTTGTTTCTCCCCCTCGTGCGTGTGTGTGTGTGTGTCACACCCGCAGGAATGGCTAGTAAAGGTGGCGGCAGTCCGGCATTTGCGTTTCTCTGTGTGTCAAGCCCCGTGGGCTCAACACACAGGAAGGGGGGGAATGCCGGAATGCCGCTTCCCTACCAGCCATTCCCGTGGGTCTGACGCACACACACACACACACACACACACACACACCAGGAAATCGAGAGCGCAGCCTTAAGTTAAAGGTGGCGGACGGGCCCGAGAAAAAAGGCTGCAAAACTCCAATCTTTTAAAGCGTGCGGTGTTGTTGTGTTTTTTTTTCCTCCCCCCGAAAGTGAATGCCAGCTTTCCGTACTAGTGTATTTGTACTGCCGCGAGTGACAACTGACAAAGCTTGCCGGTGTGATCTTGATTTTGGAACTGATGAAGTCTGTTAACAGGCTCAACTAAGATGGCAGACGTGTCGAGCTGAGCTCCGTGAGCTCCGTGAGTTTGGTGTGGTTTGGTGGTGAGCTGCTGCATTTCCCAGCCTCGGCTTATACTCAAGTCACTAACTTTTTCCAATTTTTGGGGGTAAAATTAGGGGTCTCGGCTTATATTCGAGTCGGCTTATACTCAAGTATATACGGTATATCTTTTAGTATCTTGTTTTTGTAATGATCTCATAGGCACCTGAGAAGTTCTCACTATGTATCCAATTATCTCTATGTATCCTATTTTGTATGAGATTGATGGAGTTTTTTGTAATGTTGGTGTCAGAAGTGGGATGTGAATAAAAGTTCAGCGGGCAGTTGCTCAGTAGGTTTTTTGGAGACGAGGCTGCCTGGCTGGTTCAGAGCATCTCTATTGACCCGGGTCTGAATTCTTTTCTCTACTCCTGAGCAAATCTCACTTTATCAATTTCTTCTGATTTCATTGTCAGTGGTAGCTGTGTTAGTATTTTGCAGATAAATAAGGGAAAAGGACAGTACTAGACAAACTAGGCCAGGGGTCGGCAACCTAAAAAAGAAAAAGAGCCACTGGGAACCGGTTCCATCACAAATTAAAAAAAGAGGGAGCCGCGTGCGTGTCCATGCACGCGCATGCGCAAAAAGGTTTTTTGCGCATGCGCGGACGCACGCGGCTGCCATTTTTTAAAAAATGAGATGGAACCGGTTCCCGGTTGCCCGATGGCGACGGCCCGTCTGCAAAGCTGCCGCTTTCGGCAGCTTTGCAGACGGGCCGTGGCAGCTTCCGCAAAGAGCGGCGCCCCTGCCCATTCCGAGAGGTGCGCGCGCACCTCTCCGAACGACCGGAGGTGCGCGCGTACCTCCGCGCGAATGGGCAGCGGTGCCGCTCTTTCAGGAAGCCCGCCGCGGCCCGTCTGTGAAGCTGCCGAAAGCGGCAGCTTAGCAAACGGGCTGCGGCAGCTTCCGCAAAGAGCGGCGCCCCTGCCCATTCCGAGAGGTGCGCGCGCACCTCTCCGAACGACCGGAGTTGCGCGCGCACCTCCCCAAACCTTTGGGGAGGTGCGCGCGTACCTCCGTGCGAAGGGGCAGCGGCGCCGCTCTTTCAGGAAGCTGCCGAAAGCGAAGGGGCAGCGGCGCCGCTCTTTCAGGAAGCTGCCGAAAGCGGCAGCTTCCTGAAAGAGCGGCACCGCTGCCCGTTCGCGCGGAGGTACGCGCGCACCTCCCCAAAGGTTTGGGGAGGTGCGCGCGCACCTCCGGTCGTTCGGAGAGGTGCGCGCGCACCTCTCGGAATGGGCAGGGGCGCCGCTCTTTGCGGAAGCTGCCGCGGCCCGTCTGCTAAGCTGCCGCTTTCGGCAGCTTCACAGACGGGCCGCGGCGGGCTTCCTGAAAGAGCGGCACCGCTGCCCATTCGCGCGGAGGTACGCGCGCACCTCTCCAAAGGTTTGGGGAGGTGCGCGCGCACCTCCGCCCATTCGGGGAGGTGCGCGTGCACCTCTCCAAACGGGCGGTGCCACTCTCCATTTGGAGAGGTGCGCGCGCACCACTGCCCGTTGGAAGAGGTGCGCGCGCACCGGGCGGCTGGGAGCCGCAAGAGACGGCTCAAAGAGCCGCATGCGGCTCCGGAGCCGCAGGTTGCCGACCTGTGAACTAGGCAATTGCCTACACTTTTTAGAACACATTCATTTTATCATTTGCAGGACCATCTTCCATGCATCCCACTACACAAGCTTAAGCAACAAGGCATATTGTAGGCTCAAACTGTTGCAGGATTCTTGCTTTTGCTTCATAAATCAATCTTTTGCTATAAATGTGAGACGTTGAGGAGCTTAGCCTTTTTTATTAGGATGGCCACATTTTGATCTCATCAAACAAAAAGAGGATAACTTGGTGCTTATTAAAGTTATGAGATGTTTGCAGACTCTCTTAGTTTAAGAAAAGGTTAGCTGCGATTCCCTGTCTATTGTGTTACAAGGAAGCTGCCACCTCTTGAATTAATAGCATCCGTCCATTCAACAGTTCCAGCACTCAATCAATCAGTCAATCAATCACTCAGAATAGAGCTGGAAGGGAACTTCGAGGTCTTCTACTCCAACCCCTGTTCAAGAAGGAGACCCTTTACCATTTCAGACAAGTGGCTGTCCAGTCTCTTCTTAAAACCCCCCAGTGATGAAGCACCCACAACATCTGGAGCAGGGGTCTTCAAACTTGGCCCTTTTATGACTTGTGGACTTCAATTCCCAGAATTCCTCGGCCAGGCATGATGGCTGAGGAATTCTGGGAGTTGAAGTCCACAAGTCATACAAAGCCCAAGTTTGAAGACCCCTGATCTGGAGGCAAGCTGTTCCACTGGTTAATTTTTCTCACTGTCAGGAAGTTTCTCCTTAATTCCAGGTTGCTTCTCTCCCGGATTAGCTTCCACCCATTGTTTCTTGTCCTGCCCTCTGGTGCTTCGGAAAATAAGTTATCCCCCGCTTCTCTTTGTGGCAACTTCTCAAAGAGGAGGGGATGCCCACAATACCAATAGCCACGAGGTAGAGTTTGATCTCCGGCGACGCTTTCCTCTACTCGAAAACACGGGATAAAGCCCCGTCCCGCTTACCTTCCTAATAAATAGCCCAGCGTTTTCCAACCTTAGGAACTTGAAGATGCGTGGACTTCAACTCCCAGAATTCCCCAGCCAGCATAGCTGGCTGGGGAATTCTGGGAGTTGAAGTCCACGCATCTTCAAGTTCCTAAGGTTGGAAAACGCTGAAATAGCCAATCGCTAAAAATCCCACTTCGGGGCGCGCATTATTTAATCCTAGGTCTGTCTTCTGATTGGCCCATTCGCTACTGGATTGGCTTGGGAGGGAAAAGCATTGCTTTCGTTACAGGTAGGTTCGTTCCCCGCTCTCGGACCGCCTCTCCTTGAACGCCTCCCTCGGCTCGGCCCAAAGGCTGGAAGGCTCCAAGAAAGCCATTATTTTTCCCCTCCCTGACGGGCTTTCCGCGTGCGGCTTCCTATTGTCACGCCGCCTTCGAACTCCAAAGGCCCCGCTGTTCATCGGCGGCTTGGCTTCATTGGGCCGCGTCAGTTTGACGGGCCGGCCGCGCGGCCAATCGCCATCGGTTTCCAAGGTGTCCTCTCGCCCCGCCCTTCGCAGCGCTGGCTGTAACAATATGGCAGCAGTTGCTATTGGCAGAATGGCATCGTGAGAAGCGCGGCGGCGGCGGCGGCGGCGGCTCCTCTGCGGTTGGGGAAAAAAAAAAAGCCATCGCGTGCCTGCCCTTCTCGAAGATCCGTGGCGGCTGCGGCACTCCGGTAGGCTGCAAGCGCCCGATCGGTGCCTTGGCCGGGAAGAAAGCAGTGCTTGGTAGGTCCATCGCTGTGGGTTGACTGACTTGGCTGGCTGAATGAATGAATGAATGAATGAATGAATGAATGAATGAATGAATGAATGAATGAATAAATGGAAGCTCCGGAGAGAGAAAGAGAGAGAGAGAGAGAGAGAGAGCACCCCTCCTCCGTCTTTCTACACCAGATCCCCCGTCTCTCTTTTCCCCAGTTCCCTGGCGCAGATACGAGTGAGGCTGGCCTGCGCTGTGTGCGGTGCGCATTTCTCAACCGAGCGCGCCGAATGGATGTTCGTCGGAAAGGGAACGCTCTGGATTGAGTGTGTGGCTAGGAGAGGCGCTGGGATGATCCAGAAAAGACAGACAACACCCCCCCCCCCCTTGTGCGAGAGTATCTCGTGAGGACGGGAAGGTATGCCTACTACAACCGAAGCCCCTTTTATCCTCTCTCTGCAATCGGAGCCTCTCTCTGGTGAATCCCAGTTTTGCGGGAGCGATGTCTTTCTTCTGTGCTTCAGTTTTTTAAGCCAGGGGTCGGCAACCTCGGCTCTTTTATGACTCGTGGACTTCAACTCCCAGAATTCCTGAGCCAGCTATTGCTGGCTCAGGAATTCTGGGAGTTGAAGTCCACGAGTCATAAAAGAGCCGAGGTTGCCGACCCCTGGTTTAAGCCTTCCGTGCTCTCCGATTTGAGCCGACCTCCTTGCCGGCCAGCGGGGTTAAGGAGCGGGATAAAGCCTCGGGAAAACCTCGGCTGCCGTGCTGAAGCGCGATGTGGCCGCTCAGCACAACAGCGAAAAAAAATATATATATTCGCATAACAGTGGCGGGTGAGGGGTGGAGAACAGGGGGGAGAGAGAAAGCCAGAGAGGAAGAAAATCGGTTTTTTTTCGGAAGGGCATAATTGCACAGATGGATGCGAAGGAGCCTTAGTGGCAAGCGCTTTCCCCGTCGTCTGATTTGCATTTCAAATGCTTGGAGATCAAAGCCAAGAAACTACTACGCGCTGGAGGTAGCCGATGCTCTATAACCCGGGACATTCCTGTGAATAAATCCCATTAAACACGGTGGGTTTATTTCTAAGTAGATGGGTAAAGGCTAGAGCGTTTAGGATTGGCTCCTTGGTTTGCTTGTGTGTGGCACTTTCTGGGTTTTGGGGGAGGAGGCTCAACTGAACAATTAATTGCACTATTGAATTTGGGACAGCACACTGGGACACCTTGTACTGATGCTGAAGTCTCCTGTCCCTTTCGAAAGGGAGCGAGTGAGTTGGTTAGGGTCAGAGACCTCTATATGGTATTAGTGGAAGGATTGTGGATCTCGTTGCTCTCCTGAGAAATGGGGATGTCAAATTGCTGAGCATTTCTGTTTGTGTTGGCACATTCCAGAGGTTTCTTTCAGTGTTCTAATAAATTATGTAGCTATGCATGTGATCATCTTGGATGGTCTGATTAAACAACAGTAGGGTTCCCTGGGATGCTCTGTGTAATTCAGCTTACTACACGAATGAGTTGCATCTCATTTTTTGGGCCATAAATATTACTGACCTACCTCACAACTGATTTTTTTAAAAAAACAACAACAACACACTATTGTTCTTTACTTCAAATTCTGGTTTCCTGTATTTTGTTATCAAGCAGAACCTCAGAACCTGCACATCTATAACACTGTATCAATGAACCCATTTTATAAATGGCTCTAGATGAATGTCATGGGCAGTAATAAGATTTAAAAATTAGCATAAACTGGCCTCTAGCTCACTTGAAAGATACTTTTTTTTATCACAAAAGCACAGAGATAATACTGCATGCTTTTGTAGATGCCAAACCGCTTTTACATGTTCTTAATATATAGTTTAAAAAGCAGTTGTATAGTCTGCAGAAGTATATTTTCAATTCTTCTGCTTGGTATATTCTGTGTTGTCCAGCCTATTCTCAGATGAAGTTTTCACTGTTTAAGGAACATATTAGTTGCAGATGGTCTAGTGCCTATGGATATAGCGGGATGGGGGGGGGGAGGGAGAGGGCAAGGGAATAAGGAGCAGAAAATATATACATTGCCACTGTTTCCCCTCTCCCTGTTACACGTCATGCTAACCTTTTAATCATAGTTTGTTGAAAAAGCCATTATTGTCTGGGTTGACAAAGTAACAAGATTTACAGACAATAGTAGTTAAGTTAGTATGACAACCCAAGATTGTGTACATCATGTTATAGTTTAGAGGAGTGTCTGAACGGAATAAAATTTTGCCTAGTGTCGCATATTCTCACAATCTATAATCAGACCATTTTAATATTTATGTTCTGTAAATCTGTGTTTGCAGAATAATGTGTAAGACTGATCTTTCAGACTTTGTTCAGATGTAGGAATGGCATTATAGTCTATGCACTACTGAAACTCTTATCTTTGTAACCTTTAATTGGGGGAAATTGTGCATAATACGGCCACCATTTCTGAACCAAACTTCAAATGGACTAACTTACAGAATGTGCCCCAAATTTGGAACCCATGACTCCTATGAAATTAAAATTTGGCAAATTTTAGGAAACATTTTATGACAAAAACAAATACTATTAAAATGTTATGACATAATTCAAAATGTCATAAAACATTTCCTGTGGTCAACTCCTGACTGTGCTACTTTCAAGACAGATATAACCTCTGAACATCTCCCTGAATTTTTAAGAACTTTTCCATTATATTAGAAGCTCTGCCATTGTTGAAGGCTTTGAGGAATCTGGTAAGGAAATATCTCTTAAATGATGACCCAATGGCTCAAGAGTTCTCAACTGCCAAATAAATTTGCTGTATTTGATATTTCCACTGCACAACTTTGCTACCTATTTCTACTATAAAAAGTCTTTAGATAAAGGGCAACGGATGAATGAGTTTTGGATTATCGTTATACCAGAACATGGTTATACAGTATTCAAAAAAGAGAAACACTCTTGGTCGAGTATCAGATTAGAAGTTCACTGCTTCTTGAATTCCACGTTATCAAAGTCCCAGAGCTGACTGACGGTCTGTTAGGTCTGTTATCAGTATAACAATATGGGGAAAGAGACAGCCTTCACCGCTGGGAACAAGTGCTGTTCAAGAATTGTATGTAATATTTAGCGTAAAACAGCCAATGTGGGCTTTCTTTCCAGAATATTTTAGATAAACAAGAAGCCTTCCCCTTGTGCAACATGTAAGGCTGAATTGTCAGATGATATTTATGATATCATTGTAAGATCCAGTGGGAGCCTATTTGTGGAAGTAGAGCTTTAGTGGCTCTGACTTTGGATGGGTGCAGAGGCATTTGCAGGATAGAAAAGTGGGGGAAAATAAGACATGGGTCAGAATGCAAGTGCTTGGTTGGGTCCTTTATACAGTGATCTTATGATGTATGTTTCATCATTTTGACATTAATGCGGTTGTTATGGACATTGCTGGCTTGGTTTAGACTGGGCTAAATGGTAAAAAGGGACGCAGTGGCTCAGTGGGTTAGGACGCTGAGCTTGTCGATCAGATGGTTGGCAGTTTGGCGGGTCGAATCCCGAGTGCCGCGTAACAGAGTGAGTGCCTGTTACTCGTCCCAGTTTCTGCCAACCTAGCAGTTCGAAAGCACGTAAAAATGCAAGTTGAAAAATAGGGACCACTACGGTGGGAAGGTAACAGTGTTCCATGCGCCTTTGGTGTCTAGTCATGCCGGCCACATGACCACGGAGACGTCCACGGACAAGCACTGGCTTTTTGGCTTTGAAACGGAGATGAGCACCAGCCCCTAGAGTTGGAAACGACTAGCACGCATGTGCGGGAGAACCTTTACCTTTACCTTTAAATGGTAAAAGGTTTCAGTTTGGCTTATCTTGAATTGCAAACTCAGACACTCCTGTTTGTAATGAATGTTTTATGACTTTCCTTAAAATGTGTGAACCACTATACTTTTCAATGTCAAAAACTTCCACACCCTTTGGTAAGAGTTTAGATATCAGGAGCTCTTTGCATGATGGCCTGAAGTAAAA
Organism: Vipera ursinii; assembly: GCF_947247035.1. NCBI lineage: Eukaryota > Metazoa > Chordata > Lepidosauria > Squamata > Viperidae > Vipera > Vipera ursinii. Next base: position 50,331,611 of record NC_139514.1, on the reverse strand, counting down.
AGTTTGGTGAATGACCACATGGTACCATTTTACATTCCTGTCACAGCTTAACCAACTTTAGTTGGTTTATCAAGCCTGAATTTATCAAGCCTGAGCTCAAAATTTTGAATATGGAGATTTTTATCCAAGATTTCTCATGAGCTTTATGCTCTTGTTTTCATAGTTACATAAATCACAATTATTTTGGGTTCAGTCAACATAAAAAGTTACATTGCTTAATTAATACTCGCATAGAGTGGGGTGCTTCAGAGCAAAATAACAGCACCCATTCATTAACCAAGCTTTTTAGTGTTATGCAAACATATCACAATTGATAACATGAAAGTTAAGTTTCTATTTCACCACAAATCATTAATGTATGTTTCTGTTATTTTAAGCATAGAGAACTCAAAAATTCTGCTTCCTTCCCTTTCCAAAAATAAGATTTCCTTTGAAATATGTAAGAATGGAAACAGAATACAGAACTTTGGTTCCTGGCTTAAAGTTGTTTTTCAAATGGAAGACACCGACCTGGATTTTTAACATTAAAGAAATGTTAACTTGTCTAAAGGCTGTGTACTATGCCAAATTCACACACTTTTGAATATTCTGTAATTTCTGTGTTTTAAATAGGCACGGTTAAAAATAATACGATTTATAAGGGCATTTGATATTGTTGACATACAGGTGTTTACTTTTTATATCACACCTTATTCAACAGCCAGGCATTAAATGTTTTGCCAGGGGGACATTTGTTGCTTTAAAGTTTTTGTGTGTGCACGTGTAAGTAGGTTACTTAGTTCATGATTAGATAATTTCTTCTTGTGTGTTATTGAAATGGACAGAAATGGATTAGCTTCTATACCTTGGGTAGTAGGTTGGACTGCGAGATTTCTGAAGCCCCTTCCAAACCTTTAATTTTAAGAAAGCTCAGCACCAAAATATGGGAAATGATTCAAAAGAGTAAATGAAATTAGCTGACTTATTTATTGTAAGAATTCCAGATTGGAGAAATTAGCCTCTCTAGATTTCAAACTTGCGCTAATACTTTTGAGGAGAAGGCTTCCCCCTCACAGTTACTGTGTTTCAATTAAACTTTCTGTTAGGAAATTGAGCGAGGAAGATTGACAACACACAAGCACATCCCTTCACTTATTTAAACGTGTCATTTTATTTAATGTAGGTATTAACAAAATTCACATACTGTGCTAAACCATACTTGTTTAGTCATTATTTCTTTAATAAAACATAGCTGGTTGTGTCTGCACAACACACTTAGCTATGCACCAGTGGTGGACAATGTGGAGCTACAGGCTTTATATATGGTAAGCTTCCTGATCACATAGTTGTGAAGGTTTTTTTTCAGATGAATTTAGCATATTCAAGGTAGGGAAATTCTCACCTTCCATTTATTGCTTAGCTACAATTCACAGCAAGTGTAGCCATCTGAATGCAACTCAACAACATCTGGAGGCCACATTCCCAACCCTCCTTCAGCAGCATCCAAAAAGCTTTGCCCAAATAGATAAGAGCAAGGGCAGCTAATTCTTAGTCCTCAAAAACTTGGTAAGGGCAAAGGCGAACGTGTTATTAAGAGCCTTTAAAAATTGAGCATGGAAATGTAAACATTGTCTGGGATTAAAAAAACAACAACCCCTCTTGCTATTGAGGTGTATTTGTGGATGTTTGCTACTCACCATCGATTGAGTGGTGCTTGTTACAAACAATTTTAAAAGCCCATTGTGTTTGACATGCACAATCAAAGGTTACCTTCCACCCCCGCCCCCCTTCTTTCAAAATCTGGTTAAGAATCTGATTATACCCCTTTTATCTTTCCCCTTCTGTAATTTGCAATTACTGTCTACAAACTTGGTAGTCAGTTTGAGCCCAATAAGCTTTTTAAAACTATGGTATGTGTGTCTGTGCACACACTAGGTATAGGTGACTTTGAAGATATGCCTAAAATACTGTTAGTTACATGATAATGAAGAATATAATGTTTTGAATTTTAGTTAAGAATTACTGCCATCTGTGCAACATTTCTTAATTTGCTTTAAAACTGCATCAGTGGAGGTGATACTGACAAGTGCAGCTACCCTGGCAAAATGACTAAAGTTTAGTTACCGAAGTCAAAGTTCTTGTCTCCATAGCAACTGTTGCCGGAGCCTCTTTAGACGTGGATAACATTTTGCCTTTTTAAAAAGCTTAGCTTTTCATGCTTTATCACGTCAACTCCGCCTCCCTGACCAAATCTTGCTGTCATTCCTCCTACTCTCCTCTCCTTTCTTCTCTTCTCTTCATCCTTGAGAACCCCCTGCTGTTTTTTGTGCTACCTCCTACTTCCAACAGCTCTGAGATGCATCACTACTTACATAACAATTGTCTGTTGTCTTCTGTGGGCTTTATTTTGCAACTGTTGTACGTTTCCAGCAGGGTCCACAAATAACGTGTGATGATGCTTTATAGATAGGATCATAGCTACAGATGAACTAAGGCATTTTTCTTCTTGAGCTAATAGACTCGCATTTATGCTTTTGAGAATATACCCTTTTCTCTTATGGAGGGCTATATTTGCTTTTGTGTGTGTGTGTGTGTGTGATTATACAGTATATTCAAACTTAATTTGACAAGCATAAATTCTAGAATAGATATTTTTGCCTTAAGAGCAAACTTGAAATTCTAGCAAAACTACTCTCCCAAAATGAGCCTCATATATGAATAACTAGGCCATCATATCTACTGATCAATGTAGATTTATTCCCAGGTAAATAATCCCATTGAACTGTCTGGGGTGATTTAAGAATATATTCATGTAAAGCTGTGCTGCAAAATATATTTTCTGACTGACAGTTCTCAAATTCAGCAGCAAATTAATTGCAGTTTGAATGTTTCGAATGACATGGTAGAATTTCCTCAGTACAGTCCGAAGAGGTAAAATCCCATAAGAAGATGTTGCTTTGTGGCTTCTTGAATTGATTCAGTTGAAGTTGTGATAACTTAAAAAAAGCCCTACTATGTTTCAGTGGAAAGGTCTCCTAATCTATATTTAGCATCTAGGTCAGTGGTGGAGAACCTATGGCATGCGTGCCAAAGGTGGCACTTTGGAGCCGTCTCTGTTGGCACACGCGCCACCGCCGCCGCCTCCAGCAGCAGGTCCATCAGGCCGCCACCCAGAGCAGGAGCCCAGCACAAAGGAGGCGAAGCAGCCAACTCGTAAGCTTGAGTAGAGGTGGCAGAGCAGAGGTCAACAACCATTGTCGATTGGTGGACTGGAAGAAAAGGGAGGGGGAAGCATTTTACATGCGTGCATGCGCACACAGGGCCACGAGCATGCACATGCTGCAAATGGGGTGGGGCTAGTGCCTGCGTGATACCAGCCCTGCCCCGTTTTTGCGTGGTGCAGCGCCTTGTATCTGCACCGCACAGCGCATTGGCAGCCGTTTTTGCGCCTTGCGGCACAGTGTCCCATTTTTGCGCCCCCGGGTTTTGCGTGCCAGAGGCGGCACTCAGAGGTGCCTCCCTGCCCCCTCCGAGGGCACCAGAATGCTGATGCGGCTTTGGCATTTTGCGATAAATAAGTGGTCTTGGGGTTGCGGTTTGGGCACTTGGTCTCTAAAAGGTTTGCCGCCACTGATCTAGGTCTCTGATAATACAGGGCCCTCTTAAAAGTAGTGGGATACACTGAGTTAAGTGTGTAAGATTGTAGTTACAGTCTTGAAATAATTTTTTCATGAGTTTTTCAGCTTCAGCTATATCCCTTAGTTGAATCATTTCCATATTTTGATAAATTCATTTTGCAAAATTGGGATGTATTCTTGTTAGTTGGGAACTTTACTCTCTGAAATTCTAGAAGATGCTAGATTGGAGATGCTGCTGTACATATTTTCCTGAGAGTAAGTCACATTTAATTCAGAGGACTTAATTCTGAGATTTGCATTTTTAAACATTCCTCTCATTAATATGTTCACAATGATGTTTTGAAATTAGTTATTAAAATAAAACTGCTTTTATTTTAACTGCAATATTTTAACTGCAATAGATTCTATAACATGCAATTTTTTAGACAGACTAAATTTGTTATCATAATAGTTCACAATGTTACCGTTATTCCCTCCCCTTTTAAAATTAAATACTTTTGCCTCAATTTAGTGTCTTCCAAATATATTGAAGTTCAACTGCTATAATTACCCAGCCACCATCCTGATGGTAATATCAGACTGATATTAACAATTCAGCAGCACATATTTATGTAATTATGTCTCCAAAATATTGAGAAATTACAATGCATAATCATTAAAACAATTTCCAAGTATAGCTTCAAATGTACTATTCTTAAGTGGAGGTTCTACTTGATTTTTTTTCTTTCCTTATCAATATCTCCATTCTTTTTTCTTGCGGTAACCAGTTGTATAAATAGGCTGTTTGTGTGAATCTATTTTTCTGGCTCTTAATTTTACCCACAGTGGAGATATTATAGATAGCATCTTTAATGACATTGTTTAAAACTGAATGAGATTCCTAAATGGTTCTTATAATCATTACAGCTACTTAGAACTATCACCAGAAGTGAATAGGCAGTGAAACTTTGATTTCAGTAGAGACATGTAACATGATACATTTTCAAACATTTTTTTAAAATATTTAAATCGCTCACAAGAAAGGACCTTTCTTTCTTCGTTAGCTATGTGTGTCTTCACTGGATATTCAAGATTAGTGCAGTTATCAGCGATTCTGTAAGGTCTGAAGGCTGCTTTAACTTCATAGGCAGAATTCCTTAAAATCTTTGATTGAAAAGTGTTACCGTACATGACCAATCAGGGGAACTGAAAATATGTTTTTCTTTTCCTGTTAGTAGGTTTCAACTCAATCTGCCCTTCATTTGTATGTCCTGTCTACAAATCCTTATCATAACTGGTTAAAGAATTGTCAAGCAGAGAAAAAAACATCCTTACCATAGGATAAATAATTCTTTCCCTCTTCCCCCGAAATGGGTTAGTGTGTATCCAGCAAAAGCTTTAATAGAGATGCACATAGACGATATACTTCAGTGTCTCCAGTGGGGTAACTTAATGGTAGATGAAATCTTAGCAACTTGATGCCTCAAAGGCTATTTTTAATGCAAGTATGACCTCATGATACTTTGGAGAAAATGCCATCAAGAAAATGTATTACCTGAGAAAAAAAGTCACTAAAATCTATGAAGTAGAACTTGGCAGATAAATGAACTTTGATTGCCAGAAAGTATCTCCCATGCATTATCCAGGATTTTAAATGCTGCTCTTATGTCATTCAGCAGGCACTTTGCCACACATTTTGAGATACATAACTATGAGGGGATATCGGAAACATCATAAGCCAGTTAGAGTACCGGAAAAGGGTATTTGCATTACAGTATTAATATGCCGAAAGCTCATTTAATTTAGTAAACATCAGTAAAATAATGCTTTTTGTAATGTTCAAAAGTCATTGCCTTAATTACTCTGAGAAAAACTAGAACCATCATACATAGAGATTCAAGAAATTGCAAAAAAAATGTGATAGACAAGAGAAGGCGGTATAACATTCTTGTTTCCTTTTATAGCAGAGAGGTAACGTCTCTCAATCAGATGTTTTGAAACTTCATTTCCCAGAATTCTTAGTGATCTTAAGCATACTTTTGCCTACAAATCATATGAAACAATGTAATGAATATTTTGGCCCTGCCAGTGAATATCTTTGACTTTTGTACCATGCCTGCCACAAAACATGACAATAAGCCAGAAGAGACCGCAGGAAAATGTGCAGAGTGAGTTATTTGCAGAAAGCACCACCTAATTTAGTCCTAACGTGCTGTGATAAATGATTGAAGATATCCTAATCAACATACCAACATTCCAAGATACTTGAATACTTAAAGACAAATTTAAATATCTTGGGTTTTATATTGTTTGACTGTCATCATGTTACTTTGCTCATAAAATTTGTCATTGAGGAACTGTAAAATCTCTGGTAGTTTCAAATGATGTCATTAAAATTATGACATAGATACAGACACAGAACTTTCAGTTCTGAACCGGTATTTTTAGGGCATCCTCATTCATTTTAAACCGGTGGGCACAACTGGTGTCTCACTAAAAGTTGTATAGTTTCAACTAGAGAATGGCACACTCTTTCTGTCTGGGATAGTCATCTTTTTTCACCAAGAATGCACTTTGGGAGGGATATATAAGAGTGGTAAAGGAGGAAGGAGATACCTGCGAGGTCAGCCATATTTGCTGAGTTGACCTTTGCTGATGATGTCTCATCAAAATGGCCCTCCACTAACTAGTGGCTTAGCAAACTCTCTAGACTGCTATTGTACCAAACTCCCAATTGCACAGTGGCTCCCCTGCTTGATCTATTCAGTTACCATGGGGCTGGTTGGTGTTTGATACGCTTGGGCTAATTTAGATTTCAACCTACCATCCCTGGGAGAGAAATCTGATGTGATCCTGCTTATGGCCACTTATGGTTGTCTTAGTGCTCCAAGCAGTGCTTTTTTGTAAAAGAAAAAGGTGCCGGAACTCACACATGTCATACAACCCGCTTTGCCTACCCTACAAGGTTCCATCCAAAAAAGGTGCCGGAACTCCATTCTGAGCATTCTATGAGAAAAAAAGCCCTGGTTCCAAGACATAGACCAAAACTTATGTACCCCTCTCACTCACCATGTGTCGGACATGAAATTAATTGGTGAGTGAGAGGGGTACATAAGTTTTGGTCTATGTCTTGGAGCAGCTGAGGATGATACATACAGAATATCTATATACTACTAAAACTCTTGTATCTGTAACCTTTAACTGGGCTGTGCACTATAGGGCAAAACTTTTCCAACCAAAGTACCCCAGGTGGGTTTACTTACAGAATGCATCCATTGTTGAAACCATTGGGGAATCTGATAAGGAATTTCCCCTCCCCCGGCAAATTAGCTGGCATTTCTGCTGGTCACCCAAAGAGGGGGAGGGGGAGGCTTCCCCAGGGCTCTCCTGAGGTTTGTGAGGGAAGGGGAAATGGCATAAGCCTATATTATATTTGGAAAGAAGAATGATTCAATGGGTCACAGGTTGTCTAGCTCAGGGCTTTTCAACCTTTTCACCCATTGTACCACTTTTAGAATATGGCAACATCCGAGTACCACCAGTCGCCTAACATGGTGTCAAAAACTTGATGACCAAAAAAAAAAAAAGGAAAAAAGTGATGAAGTGCAGGTAGTCCTTGACTTACAACAGTTCACTTAGTGACTGTTTGAAGTTACAATGGCACTGCAAAAAGTGCCCCCCCCAAGCCACAGCCGAACAAGACACCTGCCTGCCCAGCGGCACTCTTCCTCCTGTCCGAGGGTTTCATTGTTGTGAGCATTTCTATTGAGGATTGGCAGCAGGGGTGGGGTGGGGGTGTTTGGTTTTTATTCCTCCCCCCATCTGCTGGGTGGTTGCAGCAGGTTTGGGTCACTTCACATGATCCTGGGACACTGTGACTGTCATAAATATGAATCAGTTGCCAAGCATCTGAATGTAATTCACAAGACTCTGGAGATGCTACAACATTCCAGCTGATCGGCGCTTCTTCTGGGCTCAGCAGAAGCGGCAGGATCAGTGCCGAGCTCCAGCTGGAAAGCGGTGCTGATCCTGATGCTTCCGCTGAGCCCTGACAGCCCTGCAGCTCCAGCTGTGTCTCGCTCAGGCTTGTGCGGTACTGCCACCAGTTCAGCTCATTCCCCTCCCCCACTACCACTTTTCTAGGATGGTCGTGTACCACCTATCAGGTGCCAATGTACCACAGGTGGTACCTGTACCACTGGTTGAAAAGCCCTGGTTTAGTAAGTATTATTTCATGTCGTGGACTGCTTTCAGATGACCTCTGGCCCAGACAACTACTAGACCCAGTTTCATTTCTAAGGGGTGCTTGGGAAACTTCCCAGTAATTTGGAATATGGTTCAGCAGGTAGTCTGGCAAATTTTTGGAACACAGAGGCAATGAAAGGATTGCTCCTAAATGGTGTCTTCCTTTGTTCTGATCTCTGGGACCTCTAAGAGATGAAGCAGATAGTTGGAGTAATGCTGATGGAAAATGGGCAGCAGATCTGGATGTGGGTAAAAGCCCATATTTGAGCCTGTACCGTAGCAATAATGGCAAAAAACTAGAATTACTTTTCTGCCCTTATTTCCCCTGAAGATTACTATATGTCAGACATGTCAAACACAAGGCCCGGGGGCCAGATCCGGCCCGCGAAGTGGTTTCATGTGGCCCGCGAAGCCATCCTAGAAACAGTGAGGGAACGGCCCCCACTGCCTTGGCCCTGGCCCAGAGACCCTCCTTCTGCCAGAGACCCCCAGATCTGTCCCACTCCTGCCCAGGCCCCCATAGGCACCCTTGATGCCAACGATGTAGAGCTGGCCACGCCCACCCAGTAGGTCATATGCACTCTAGCCACGCCCACCCAGTAGGCCACGCCCACCCTGGCCATACCCACCCGGCCCCCTATGGGCAACCGCAATGCTGATGCGGCCCTCAATGAAATTGAGTTTGACACCCCTGCTATATGTTGTTCTTTTTAGACTATTTTTAGGAAGGCTGCTGTGAGAGGTTAGCAGAGCATTTTGCAGATAAAATCCCCCTTGTGTTCACACAGAGTTGAAAGCTGACTGGACAGAATCCAAAATGGTTTGAGTAATATTTGAGCCTTGGTGGAGCAGTGGGCTAATGCCTCCTTAAGTAACACCAGCTGCCTGCAATTAGTGCAGGTTCGCATCCCACCAGGCTCAAGGTTGACTCAGCCTTCCATCCTTCTGAGGTAGGTAAAATGAGGACCCAGATTGTTGGGGGCAATAAGCTGACTTTGTAATAATGCCACTTGGGGGGGGGGAAGCCCTAATAAGCAGGCATATACATAGAATGAAGGCTATTGCTAAGCACATTGTGCTTTAGATTGTAAGCCACCCTGAGTCTTTGGAGAAGGGCGGGATATAAATGGGATTAAAAAAAATATTTGACAGTGTTATTTGTGAAGAGTTTACCATGTTGATCCTGAGGAAGTGGACAGATTCCTTAAAGAATTGAGTTCTGCCAACATCCTACCCTGACAATATGGCAGCCAAGGAGAGAATGAGAGGCTGGATTGGGGTATTGAGCCTCAGTATGTGTGTGTGTGAGTGTGTGTGTGTGTGTGTGTGTGTGAAGTGTGGCCCTCCTAGATGAGGGAATTGTACAACTTCCCTTTAAGAAGGTGACCTTGGATCTAGCCATATTAGACAACTATTGCCTTATCTCCAACCTTCCTTTTAGGGGAAAAATTTACGGAAGGTAGTGGATGACAGCTACAAAGGGCTCTGGATAAAATGGATTATTTTGATCCTTTTCAGTCATATAATTCAGGTCCAGACAAGGAATGGAAACTGTACTGATTGCTGTCATCAGCAACCTATGGTAACGTCTATATAATAGAAGTGTAATCATATTAATTCTGCTGAATTTTTAGGTGACCTGTTACATCCTAACTCTACCATTTTCAACATGGCATTCTTCTGAACTGTTTTGGGGGTGCTGTTTCATGGTGGCCCCATTCTTTGTTAGGCTGATAGTTCTAAATGATGGACAGGAAGCAGGAGATATTTTTTTTATTTTTTATTTTTTATTTTAATTCCATTTATATCCCGCCCTTCTCCGAAGACTCAGGGCGGCTTACAAGCTTAGCAATAGCCTTCATTCTATGTATATGCCTGCTTATTAGGGCTTTCATACACCCCCCCAAGCGGCATTATTACAAAGTCAGCTTAATTGCCCCCAACAATCTGGGTCCTCATATTGAGCTTCGGGGTACTTCAGCCTGTAATTTGGAGAATTTTTTTTGGAGTTTCAGCTCTGAATGGAAAAGCAGGTGGATAGTGGAATAAGGAATAGATACACCTGAGATATATGTAAACACTATTAGTCTGGATTATTTTACTCACTTTTATGATAGATAGATTTATGTTAGAAATGTCAGAAGTTATGACATTAATGGTGGTTTCTAATTCTTATGGGTCTTTTTTTGTATTCTTTGCTGTTGTTGGTGTAAGCTGCTTGGAATTGGAAGGTTTGAAGCATAAACACATTTGAAATAAATGCATTGATTAAAATGTTATTTTACTTTCTGTAGGTACTCATATTATTAAAATACTTTAAAAGTAAAATCATTACTATTTTGGCGATTAGGTTCATTTAATATAGATTTGAGCCCTATGTAGAAATGGAAATACCGAGTGGAAATGTCAGCTTTTTTTTTTTTAGAAAAGGCTGAAGAACAAGAGACATTATTGCTGATGCATGCAGGACAATTGCAAAAGCCATAACCCTCCATACTGTGTGCTTCACTGATTATAGAAAAGGCCCTTGATTGAGTACAACATATTAAGCTGTGGAATGTGCTTAGAAAAAAATGGGAATCCCAGAATATCTCATTGTCCTCATGTGAAACCAATACGCAGGCCTGGTAGCCATTGTCTGGATGGAACATGGAGAAAAAGACAAACTCCAAATCAGCAAAGGAGTGAGGCAAGGTTGTATGCTCTCCCCTTATTTATTCAACCTGTATTCTGAATATATATTGAGGGAATCTGGACTGGAAGAAGATGATCAGGTTGTAAAATTGGAGGAAGGAAGGTCGGTAATCTGTGCTATGTTTTATTTTATTTTATTTTATTGCATTTATATACCGCCCTTTCCCTGAGGACTCAGGGCGGTTTACAGGGAGTTAAAAATCAACCATACAAAAGTTAAAAACCAATTTAAAAAAAGATTAAACCAACCCTGTACTATTAAAAACCCCAATTAAAATAAATTTCTCCTCAGCCTGGGCCCGAGAGCTCAAAGAGCCAGGTCTTCAGGCCCCGGCGGAATGATCGGAGGTCGGGGGCAGTCCTCAGCTCCACTGGCAGCTGGTTCCAGAGGGCAGGCGCTCCCACTGAGAAGGCCCTATCCCTGGGTGTCACCCGCCGGCAATCTCTTACCGGCGGGACCCTGAGCAGACCCTCCCTGTGGGAGCGCACTGGGCGAAGGGCATTTGATGCCGGCAGCAGGTGTTCCCTCAAATACCCCGGACCCAGGCCATGTAGGTGATAACCAGCAAGATACATAGATTTGATTATAGTGACAATGGGTGAATTGGAAGACCTGAGTGACCAGGTTGGAGAGAGATCATTCTGGTGAAGGTCTATTAATATGGTTGCTAAGAGTCAACACTACTTGATGGCACAATAATCAATCAGTCAGTCAATCACAACCAAATATTATTTAATTGTTTTTTTAAAGTTTAGAACTGTTTAAACATAAATCCGTGATCCATGTTAACAATTTAGAGCATTTCTCTAGAAATAAATTATCTTTCCAGAATTGATTTTTCAGTTGTTTTAGTAGAATCTTATAGTTTTAATGTCCATTGTTAAGAAAGAGTGAAACTTTATAGAGAGACATTTCTCATTCATATTGCCAATATAAGATGAAGGATTTAGGTAAGTATTCATGACTAGTGACTTTCTTACAATGATGGACATCTTTAAAGAAACAATGTAAAATTGTATTTGTACTGTGGGTTGAATGAATAAATTTGCAAGTCCTCATAAGATCATTGAATATATCCAAGGGTTTTTCCCCTCAAAATTATCTTTTATTCTTAGAGTCAGTGCCATGATTAACAGTTTCTTGTGAGCTGAGAGGAAAAAAAAAAGATTAAACAGAAATAGGATAGAAACCTATTTAAAAGGTTGTTGCTTTTTTTTTACAGATAAGTTGATTTTAATATATTTTTGACAGAAACAACCTTCAGCCACCAGGAAGAAGCATATGGAAGCCAACTCCTTTAGCCTTCTTCCCTTCCACCCGAAACTCCCTTTAAAAATATTATAAACAAGTATTAGGAACGCTTCCTGAATGTTGGAGCTGTGCCAGAGGGAGCTGAAAGGATCCTGAAAAATCAGGCAGAGACATGCTCTATGCCAGGATTTTTGCAAAGAATGGATGCAATCCAGTTAACTTCTAAGATTATGTTAGTCATCAGTGTAACTCAACTCTAGCTGTGCAATTCAATCCCAAACTGTTCAAAAAAATAATCATTATAAGCATACTACCCTGAATGTGGGGAAAGATAGCTACTTGGAGAGAAGAAAAAACTTGGGTGGACAAATAGCATGAGAAAAACAAACTGAATACAAGATGAAGACTATACTAACTTGATTTTGTTTATTTTTGCAGCCAATTCAGCAGACCAGTTCACTTCATATTTCTATATGTATCCTAGAAAGCGCTTGGAAGCCACTGATGTTTAATTGCTATAATATATGAATCAAAAAGTGCTATTGTTTCAAGGCCTCTTATAGGGGTCCGTTTTATGAATATTTAGTTAGTTGCTGTGAGGATAGAAGGCTGAATTGGATGGCTTGTCGTCTGAGATAGTAAGCTGGGTTACTTCAGCGTAAAAGAGGATGTGATCTTACCTGTTCTGTACCAGCCTGCTACCGGCCCTGCAGAAAAGGCAGGGACAACCCCTCCACAAACGGCAAGAGGCTGGAACTATGCCTGCCAAATTTATAGCTACAAAAACAAACAAGACACGAACCAAGAAACCGGAGCTTTAAGAAACATGAACCATCCGAGTGGTTGCCTTCAGCAAACCAGCCCTCCCAGACATTCCCCTTATATAGAGTTCAGGGCGTGGCTTCTCTCTGCCTCCTTCCGAGAAGCCCCATTGCCTTCCTCTGTTTACTCCTAATTGACTGCCTCCTGCGTCGGGCGTCCTTGAACAGGGCCAGCTGTGGGTCATCTTCATCCACGCTGTCAGGCTCACACAGCTGGGTCTCTGTGGTGACCAAGTGGGAGGGGCCTGGCTGAGGGCTATCATCAGCAAGATCTTCAACCCCCTCAGCAAGGTCTTCAACACCCCCCTCCTCCTCTGAGTCGTCCGACCCAACTGCCGAACCCACAGGCTGACCCTGAATCACAACATTACCATCAGTCTTAATTTATACGCTATGTAGTATCAGATATATGTTTACTTGAAGAATGGGTTCACCAAGGGAAAACCTTGGTGTACAGTATGTGGTGTGAAAAATATATCTGATATTAAATATAAAATAAGGCTTTTACACTGTTATATACATAGTTTTGGGGGTTTATATTTTTCTGTTTTTTTTGCTAATCATATATTTATATTTATATTTATATTTATATTTATATTTATATTTATATTTATATTTATATTTATATTTATATTTATATTTATATTTATATTTATATTTATATTTATATTTATATTTATATTTATTAAACTTATATACCGCCCTTCTCCCATAGGACCCAGGGCGGTTCACAAGGCAATTAAAACAACATTACAATACAAAAATTAATAACAATTAAAATAGATTAAATTTTCCTTGATTAAAATCTAAAACCCCTATATCTCTGATTAAAAACCCAATTACAATAAGTTAAAAAATTAAAAAATCCTCAGTCCTGGCCGGAAAGCTCAAAGAGTCAGGTCTTCAGGTCCCGACGGAACGAATGAAAATCAGGGGCAGTCCTAAGCTCTACGGGTAGCTGGTTCCAGAGGGCAGGTGCGCCCACAGAGAAGACCCTCCCCCTGGGCGTTGCCTACCGGCACCCTGAGAAGGCCCTCCCTGTGGGAGCGCACAGGACGAAGGGAACTTGATGCTGGCAGCAGGTGTTCCCTCAGATATCCCGGACCCAAGCCATTTAGGGCTTTATAGGTCATCACCAGCACCTTGAATCTATCATGTCCTTCACTAGAAGACTGTTTAGTTGTATAATCCTACTTCTAAAAAAGCCATATTTTCCTGACATCACAGGATTTATTCCCTGTGGACTGTTATATGAAAAAAGTATGAAAATGATTTATTGAGCTGTTACCTGCAGAGGCTGGCTTAAATTAAGGGAAAATCAGCCAAGATAATTGTTAAAATGTATATACAGCTAGAGACTAGGATGAATAACTATTTGTACAAATAAGTTTTATCAGATTTGCTGATGGCAAGTTGGTATATATGAATCTGAAAGTAAAGGAAGCCATGTTAATTTTATTTGGTTTTTCCCATTAATTAGATGAAGTCATTTATACTTAATAATATTCAGTCAGATAGCAATGAATGCATGCATTTGGCAGTTTTTAATGAAGGTTTCTTCTAAATGATAATTAAATACAAGAAAAGAGGTTCCATTAAATGTAAATTAAGTTTAAAATTATTTCTCCAAAAGTCGCTTTGAGTTCTTTTTATTCCTCAATGTGCGATAAATGGCACTTTCAAGCTTCTGATTAAAAACAAAAACCTATGAAGAGTGCCTTTTATAGTGTGAGGGACTGATCTCTGGAGGCCGCTATCACCGCTCACAATGGTGACTTCTAGTTTGAATACAGCTATGCTCATTTGTCTAATGAGCGGTGGCCACGGTCGTTCGTCAAAGAGGAAGAAAGGTCTTTCATTGGGATATTAATTTTGGGCTCAGTTTGAATTGTGAATTGATTCCCTCCCCCCGTAAATTATAATAACAATTTGAATTACTTCTCTGACTCTGTGTAAACTATGCCTTTAAACTGAGTAGCTGTTGTAATGATTGCCTAATGACTGTGTCCACAAAATTTATACGTGTGTGTGTGTGTATGTGCGTGTGGATATTTAAATAATGCCCATTCCTTGGATTTTCTATTTGTGCTTGCAATTCCTGTTTGTAATTCTTAGTTTACATATGAGAATTAAAGACATGTGCAAGACCACTAGCTGGAGCCCAAGGATAATTTTTCTGAGCCCAATGTATCTTGTAAGTCCCCTTCCACATGCACACTGGCTTAGAAATGTCCTTTGTTTGATTTTGGCTTAGTATGCTTTATGAACTTGGCTATTATGGCTTTTAAACTATGATCTACAGTAGTGTGGTATGTTGTGCATCCAATGCACTAAGCTACAGTATGGCTTACATAACCAAAATTATTGAATTAAGTAAAATAAACTAGAATTATCTCAATCTGCACCTAGTGGCTAAAAACCTCAATTTGTATGTATGGTTTCCTGGGTCATAAATGATTTTTTTTTCTGTTTTAATTCTGAAATTACATTTGCAGCGTTACTTGCCCTAGAGTTTTTCTGTCATGCCTTTACCCACCTATCCAATACCCCTTGGGTTCTATTTTGGTAAACAAAAATAGTAACAACTGTAATTTTTTCCACTGGGCATATAAAAAACCCAAATCCAGTACAATTGCAGTTTAGAAATCAACTAGATCACAGATGTTTTTTTCAGGGCTTTTATTTCTTTTAAATCTTCACAAATCAATATGTCTTTCCAAGACATACTCAGAATAGCCTTTTTTTAGGAGCTCTTGTAGTTCTGAAGATTATATTGCCGCAATTTGCTGGTAAACTGATTTAAAAAACGCTACAACATTCACTCCTTAAAACAACAATGATTGCATTATCTTCCGATTAAACTGAATGCACCTAGCTTATCATCCCACAGTTTTTCATGAATTTCCTTAAGTATGTTCTGCAATTTAGCTTAATTTTCTCCTTTCTATTGAAATGTGCTTACCAACTAGATCCCATACCTCTGTTTTGGGGATATTGAAGAAAATATATCCTTTTTCCTTTGTCCCTGTGATCATAAGTAACCTTGTATTGTCAGATCCCAAAACAGACATTTTCTCTGGCATAGGAACTAGAATGATATTCAGAAATGTTATGATGGAAATTAAATTAAAACATACCATGTGGCATTTTAAGATGATGAAGTGTGGTTTTCAAAAAAAAATATTCCATAATTAATAATGTTAGTGCCAGTATTTTGAATAATTAACAGTTAAATTATTATTTTAATGCCAAAGGTGGAAAGGTAATATATTGGAAGCTATATGAAATATAGATGTTAAAATAAAGAAACTAAAAATAATTATCATACTGAAAGTGGTGAAAAAAGTGGAAGTAGCAGAGGCTATACAGAGAAACAGTTTTGGGGCTCAATATTAATTTTATGTGGTTGAATAGTTGTTTAATTTGAGAACTGAGGGCTTTATCATATTAAGATAAATAAATAAATTCATAGCTACATTTGTTTTCAACATAGAAATGTTGTATCCAAATCCAGCACTAGTATGATATGCTTGACGACTGACTTCTGTGGTCCTTTGGTAAAGAAACTGCAGAGCAAGTTACTCACATTCTATGCAAATGCTTAATAAGGAGCCTTGTATTATGATCAGGACAATGTTGATACATCTGTTATTCAAACTTAAAATGCTGATTTGGAATTGTAATTCATTATACCATTTACATCAGACATGTCAAACACAAGGCCCGGGGGCCAGATCCGGCCCACAAAGTGGTTTCATGTGGCCCACGAAGCCATCCTGGAAACAGTGAGGGAATGGCCCCCACTGCCTTGGCCCTGGCCCAGAGACCCTCCTTCTGCCAGAGACCCTCAGATCTGTCCCACTCCTGCCCAGGCCCCCATAGGCACCCTTGATGCGAACGATGTAGAGCTGGCCATGCCCACCCAATAGGCCATACGCACTCTAGCCACGCCCACCCAGTAGGCCACACCCACCCAGGCCATACCCACCCGCCCCCCTGAGGGCAACCGCAATGCTGATGCAGCCCTCAATGAAATTGAGTTTGACACCCCTGATTTACATGATTACTGCATTCCACAAGTAGAATACTTACCTTTCTGGCTTAGCCTGAATAAATAGCTAATAAAAATTTAATGAATTTGTAGACTCCAATCTGACAGGGTAAAATATTTTATTTTGTTGAAAACTACAATCAAATATATACGTTTCTATTTCTTGGTTGTTAAAATATTTCTCATTTTTAAAACATTTCTCTTGCTTTATTATATAGAAAGAAAACAAAAACTAAAACAAAAAAAGGGAAAGCAATCCCAAAACAAAGGGGAAAAAATAAGAAGAAAACAGAAAAAAAAAAAGCAGAAATGCAAATTCTACTTATAACAAACATTGCTCTTTTACATATATCATGAACTCTTGACTGCATGGAATAAAATCGATCAGTCTTTCCATTTTATCCATAACAGACAGAACACATGTCATAAATCTGAGACTATACATTCAGGCTGATGCTGCCATTCCATCATAACAAAATTATTTTTTTGCTATGTCTCATGCTCAATAAATGAATATACTTTACATATTCCATATGTAAGGTGTACAGTATATTTAGAATCACATCCACATCTTTAGGCCTTTTTTCTTTACCAATGAGCAAACCCCCCCCCCAAATTGTTACAAAGACACCACATAATAGTTTGTGAATTGGTTTAAATTCAACAAAGAAACATATATTAAATTACATATGGAGTGATAAAACTGAACATCAGTAAAGTTAAAATCTCAATAAGGAGCTAAAATTTAAATAAAAAAACCTAAGAGTTTGTTCTTCTTATAAAACATTCTTAATATCAATCTTCTTGTTGTTGTTAGCTGCGAAGTTGTGTCCGACCCATCGCGACCCTATGGACAACATTCCTCCAGGCCTTCCTGTCCTCTACCATCTGCTGGAGTCCATTTAAGCTCATGCCTACTGCTTCAGTGACTCCATCCAGCCACCTCATTCTCTGTCGTCCCCTTCTTCTCTTGCCCTCAATCTTTCCCAGCATTAGGCTCTTCTCCAGTGAGTCCTTCCTCCTCATTAGGTGGCCAAAGTATTTGAGTTTTAGCTTCAGGATCTGGCCTTCTAAAGAGCAGTCAGGGTTGATCTCCTCTAGGACTGACGGGTTTGATCGCCTTGCAGTCCAAGGGACTCGCAGGAGTCTTCTCCAGCACCAGAGTTCAAAGGCCTCAATTCTTTGGCGCTCAGCCTTTCTTATGGTCCAGCTTTCACTGCCATACATTGCAACTGGGAAGACCATAGCCTTGACTATACGCACTTTTGTTGACAGGGTGATGTCTCTGCTTTTTAGTGTGCTGTCTAGATTTGCCATGGCTTTCCTCCCCAGGAGCAAGCGTCTTTTAATTTCTTGGCTACAGTCCCCATCTGCAGTGATCTTGGAGCCCAAGAAAATAAAATCTGTTACTACCTCCATTTCCCCATCTATTTGCCAGGAATTGAGAGGGCCGGATGCCATGATCTTGGTTTTCTTAATGTTAAGTTTCAACCCAACTTTTGCACTCTCCTTCTTCACACGTAACACAATCTTCTTAGGTTACTTTAAAGCTGTTAACAAAGGAAACACATTCAGAAAGAAACTGATGGCTTTAATCCTGAATGGTGGGGAATAGGTAAAAAGAGGAGTACAATTGGCTGAAAGTTTGTTTTCTTTTATAGCTGTCTGTAATTAGCAATGAAGTTTTATTTCACCTTTTGTGATTTTGGCTCAACTAGCTGAGGGTTATAGGCAACATTTCTGAAGAGCACCAAGTTGGAGAAGGTTTTTATACTATAGTGATGGATGCAGTGTTTCTAAGGTATCATGATTAGCCAGCAAAGAGAGGATAAGTACTGTGGTTGGTCAATGACAGGGGTGTCAAACTGCCGGCCTGCGGGCTGGATGCGTCGTGATGAAACCGCGCCCACCCCATTGCCGGCAATGGGGAAAAAGCTCCGATATGTCGTGCGATGTCACGTGACGTCGTGAGTTTGACATATCTGGTCAATGGCATGGATGCCAAACCTTCAGGCATGCATACATGCATATAATACACATTTTAAAAGGCCAAAATCTTGGGGTAGCACTTTATTGTACAAAATTTGGATGGTGTCACCCAATATTTATCAATATCTTTCCGGTGGGAAACCAACATTTGATGAAATGTGACAATTTTTTGAGATGCTGGCTGTTTTATGTATTACATTTTAAAAAATGGAAGTATTTTTATTTAAGTTTAGAATTCTGTTAATGCAATAGAATGGAGGCACACTGCCAATTCTTGGTTTATGTGGCAACCCCCCAAAACTGACTGATGGTGATGATGTGAAAAACAAATTCTTTTTTTTGAAGTAGTCTTTTTGTTGATTGTTTTAATTTATAGTCCGACTCCATCTGTGAGATTAGTTTTAATTCTGCTTAAGCAGGAAATAATTCTGTTTTAAGTGTACGCTGTGAGTACTTCAATTTGGGCAGTGTCCTCTTGAAATACCTTTGTCCTGTCAGAAGGAGCCTTTTAGCTCTCTTCACTTTAGCTTCTATAAAATGAAGATTTCCACAATTGACCTATGAAGTAGCTTTAAAGTAGCTTTAAAATAGACACCTTTACTTACCGGTACTTTTTGACCACAACACGGATCAAAATACTTTGTTGCCCTTGCTGGTGGGGGAGGTTAAGCTTCTGCATTATCTTTTGCTCACAAAGGAAGAGATGCTTGGCTAAAATACCGGTTCTCCATGTCAAAATAAATGGCTCCATTTTAATGCTTTGTATACTACAAATAAAGAGTAAGATTAATTGCACTTAGGTTGTCATAACTTAGGAAGAATGTCTTCTTCTTAGTTACTCTGCACACATGATTTGACCTGTGGCTCTTAAATCTGATGTGTATTCAGATGATCTATTCTTTCCTGCTCCTTTTTTCTATTCAGTGTGATAACCTTGTCAGTATAGGAGCCTGAAAGTCTCGTTCTATAGTTCAGCTTGTCGCCCCAGGAATATTTCCTGTTCCCCCATTGAACTGAAAGGCAGAAAAAAACTGAAGGTCATGGGTGTCTTGGGGAGAATGTAAGCAATGAATGAACCTCCTCTGTATTCTCTCCCTGTATTTCTCAAAACAACAAAATATTGTTCTATTTACTTCACGTAATAAGATGAAATCCTGGATATTGTTCTGCTAGCATTGATTTCCCAAATCTGGTATCTTCCCAATCTTTGGGCCCGAACTCCCATGAACACAAATAGAGACTCTAGAATGGATTCAGTCTTGTTAAGCCATGGATTGCTTCAACAAACTAAAATTAAGAAAACTATGGCTCAGATTTATAAACCAGATCTCTGTGAATTTCTGTGCACACACAGAGACACACAGAGAGAAGAAGAAGGGTGGGAAGAGATGTACAGACAGACACATATATACAATGAAAATTGTTCAATCAAAAGACAGGATATATATTTAAGAAAATAAATGGATTACCAGTTTAAGGGTAGAAAAGCAATTTAAACGTGTTACACAAAACTGATTTTAGTGCAGTTTTAAGAAATTCTTTAAAAGTCTCATATTTAAGTAACAGATGGCACATTCAGTTTTGTTAGATTCCATAGTTATCATTGCTAAAAATCAGAAATGTGCTGATTTTCAAATGTGCTGATAGTTATGCTGCAGACTAAATTTAGATTGAATATTAGCTCTAGGAACAATTTGAAAACAAGTTTTATTGGTCATATGGAAGCTGCTGAACTAAAATTAAGGTCTGAGAAGTGATTGGAACTGGTTGTGCTGACAGAGATGACACTGGGCACAGTAAATATAAACACGTTATTCTCTAGGTCCCGGAAACATGGCATCTATTCTGAAGCACTGTAAATTATTTAACATGGCAACATAGTACTGTATGTAGAGCTTTATTAAGCTAGTTTTAGTGGAACACAATACAAACAATATTTTTACTTTTTTCGTTACTTCAGTATGATATTGATCTTAATAGATTACTTTACATGCCGTTTGCAAATACGTTTTTTCTGCTGTTTTGCCAATTTCCTTTGTCAAATTAGGATTCCTAAAATTTATTTTAATGCTGTCTTCATTAGAAGTAAATAAAAATACTATGTGTTTATGAGGGGTGTGTATAGAAAACCTCTTACCTTGCATTTTAGTGAGCAAGAAAATTTATGCAGTAATTAATACAAACCTCCAGTAAAACCAGACAAGTATTAAATAGATTGATAAACTGAAGCCCTTGGCCAAAAAAAAAAAAATCTTCTAATGCAGAAAACAAAACTAAGGTAAGAGAATGGTTTCCAATAAAAGGTTTGGACTCTGCCATTAGTGGTAGTGGTCTAAAATAAGAGAACTGATTCAAAGGATGGTATTAAAATATAGACGGTTTTGCATTGGGAAGAATAAACTTAAGGGTTAGAGGTGAAAAGATAATCTGCTGAATGGGGTATATCCTGATTGTGGAATATAGAGGAAAATAATCTTAGTTGATGTGTATTCTAAGGAATTCTGTACTGAGCTGCGAGGGGTGATAAGGTCATCTACAAGGTCATAGCTGCTACACAAGAAATGTATCTTGAGAGCTGTTGATTGCCTAGCATAGAAGTTTGAATGACTGCTTTCTGCCGAACAAGCAGAGAATATAAAAAGTAGTGGGAAAAGCTAACAATATGTCAGGTGAGTTGGGGAGATGTAGGAGTTCCTAACAACTTTTCCTCTAAATCAAGAATTTGCTAACCTAAGAGCCTAAGAAGAAAATAAATTCATGTTTTTCTAATGGTAGTGCTCTAAAGAACAAAAATGAGGATAAATGATAATCCGCAGAATCCATAATCTGCAGTACTTGTGGTATGTTCAAAATATGTTTGCAGATTTTGGCAGCAAAGATAAACTCGTATTAGTGCTTAAGGAAAAAGGCAAAGGTTTGGAGAATGACCATTCTCCAGAAAGTCACAATGGAAGCAAATCTCCATAATGAAACCAATAGAGATGTAAGCCGAGTGGATAAGAGTTAACAATCAGAAATAAAACACAGAAATTATTCCTTCATTGTTGGAACTCAGAAACATATTTAAGCCACTGTGGCTCTGTTTTAAGAAAGAAAAAAACTTGCATCCTGGGGGAACAGAATGATGGATTCCTAAAAGCAGAAAGGATGCAACTCTATACTATATGAGAAGACCATGAAAAGAATAATTGCAGTTTCTTGATTCATTACTGCATGGAAGTGAAAGAAATATGTGCCGACCAGACCCATGTCAGAAGTAAGTAGTGCTTGGGTGACACTAGTACCTGCGCGCCACTGTGATGCTAGCACGAGTGGGGGGAGTGTGTGCTCACGGCAAAAATCATGGCCCCATTTGTGTGCTTGCAGCCCCCTTTGTGCACGTGTGCGGGTAATGGTGTCTCCACCCCCTCCTGTACCAGGCTGCCAATGAAGAAAGGTTGGGGACCTGATCTAGTCTATTGACAATTATTACTTGCTGCAAATACATATATGGATGAATGAAATGGCAAGGATCAGTCTTTGAAGATTTAGAAGGAAGCATGATATCCTAGGGCCTCAGAAGATTTTCTTATCTATTTCTTTGGTTGATGAAAGGAGAATACTGAAATAGATTACAGGTTATGCAGTCTGTGTCAATGGAAGAGATATAGTTTCTGGGCCAAGAACAGAGTTATCTAGATAAACTGGAGGCATGAGATGAGCTGTTCCTGAATCAAAGGCTGGTAAAAATGTGTTTTGCCAAAGCATGGGATGATTATAAAAGCTTTGAACTGAATTCTGTAAACTTGGTTACTGTATTTGTGAAGTGGAATTATAAATTGAATATGAGGCAACAGATGTTGCTGCAAAGAAAGAATATGCAGTTTTAGGCTGCATCAAGAGAAGTTTACCTTCCAAATTGTAGCATTTAGTTGCTGCACTTCATTTTGCTTTGGTAAAATTCTATTTTTGTGTCCTGTTCTGGTCACTGCATTTAAAAAGGCTTCAGAGAAATTACAACTGTTTCAGAGAAGAGCAACGAGGTGATCAAGAATCTAGAACAGTCTTATCAGTGAAAGAGCTGTTAATATTTACCCTTGAGAAAATATAACTAAAGGAAGAAATGATAGCCATATTTAAATGCCTGAAATGATATCACATTGAAAAAGATCAACCTATATTATCTCTTATTCAAAAATGTAGGATGCAGAATAATAGATATAAATTACAGGAAGGCAGATTCTATTTGGATTTTAGAAAGAAAAAAAAAAGCAACCTCCTGACAGTTCACAGTAAAACCAATTACAGAGAAAGTGGTAGGTTTCTATTCACTGGATATATTCAAGAAGAGACAGGATTTGTTAGGCCTAAGCCCAGAGTTGACAGAGTGAAATCTAGTTGAGTCCAATCTTTTATTTGCTTATACCTAATGGACGGAATCTTGCCATATTAAAGCTATAATCTTCCAACCTACTGGATATATCCTGAGAGCTTTTAGGGTGTGGCTACTCTGAATCTCTTCCCCTTCTCCCATCTAGTTTGGGACTGCACAGTGTCTTAATCTGGGCCTTTCTCAGAGAAAGCTCTCTGCTGCCAAAACTCTTCCCCCACTGCTTCTCCAGGTGCACATTCCATCACAAGACTAGACATTTAATTTGGATTTCTGCAATGAGTGGGGGATGGGGAGCTGGACTCTCTGGCATAAATGGCCCTTTTCAAGTTTGTAATTCTGTTAGCCAGTACCTCCCAAAGCCGATCAAAGTATAAGGAAACCTTAGAACAAGTCCTTTATGTTGCCTTCTGAAATACTCTGAAAATACAGTTTTGAAAAATTGCTTCAAAACCAATCAGATATATTCTCTTTGCTGTATTCCAGTCAAATATTTAGCTGTAGTGTGTAGCCTTTTGAACATCTTTCAGAATCCGTTCCACATCCAATATCCTCATGTCAGATGTAAACACCTGGAGAAAGAAAATTAAACACACATTAATGTAAATGTAAATGTAAAGCATGTACTGTACAGAATATTGCTTCCATCCACCTCACCTGCCAGATTGTGTATCCACCGCAGAGATACTTTGCTAACTGAAGTAGGGGATGGCTCCTTGTCTTTCATTAAAGAAGGGTCAGTTGAAAGTACCATCATTTTTTTCATGGCTTAAATGCACCACAATATGGAAATAGCTATGTCTGCTAGTTCTTGAAAATCTGAAAATGGTAACTAGCCTTTGTTTGATATGGCAGGTAGGGCATTCATAAAGCTGCTTATCTTTGTGAGTGTTCATCTTCTCAGATACTAATTTTAGTTGCATATAATTTAAGCAAAAGAGTGATTATTTTAGTTTACCAATCATTACCCGTCACCAGCTCCACTTTGGTTTACCCAGAATTTAGAGAAAAGATAGTAGCATGCTTTTCATACCTACTAAGCCGAAATGCAGTTGATTTGGTTTTCGCATACCCTATCAAGTAAGACGATCCATGGAGATATGTAAGTAATAGTTTGTGCTTAAACTTGTATCAATCCAGTCAGGGTGGTTTATACGATAAATTGCAGTTAAGCCATCACATTATTTACGTGGCAGAGAAAGTAAGAAACTGCTCTTTCTCAGGTTTCCTGCATTTTTAATATCGCAGTTGAAGTGAGAATTGAGGAGTGGCTTCCTTTCTAGTAGACCAGGAACATTTGTCTCTGTCTTGTGGAGTTTTGGTATCTGCTCCAACAATGCTCCTGTTCCCCACTGCATTGTCTTTTTTCCATTCAGCTACAACATCTATGGGTGATTTTGCTGCTGTTATAAAACATTTTCACTCTTGGCTGTCTGTCTCTCTTCCTTCTTCCTGGCCTGGAAGCTGTTCCTAACAGAACCCATTCCGGAGCTTTCCAATTTCATTTCCTCTAGAAAGATTGGCTACAGTTTCCAGAATTGTGAGCCAGTACAGTATGGCCAACAGCAGCTGTAATCCAACATTTTTGAATTTCTGAATCCACAATTGGGTTGTAGTAGACTTTGGTGTACAATCACATGTTTGGTCTAGGACAGGGGTCGGCAACCTCGGCTCTTTTATGACTCGTGGACTTCAACTCCCAGAATTCCTGAGCCAGCTATGCTGGCTCAGGAATTCTGGGAGTTGAAGTCCACGAGTCATAAAAGAGCCGAGGTTGCCGACCCCTGGTCTAGGACATTCTCTCCCTCTTTAATGCTCTCTGAATGACCTCTGTCTTGTTCTAGCTCAGAAGTAGAATGATTGCTTTTTCTGAAATCCTATACGTAGTTCTACAAGTTGCTTTCTAATCCAGTGCTAGTGGGAATGCTGTTTATCTCAGTATACTTGTGCAATGTGTGTGGGAAGGCCCTGCAGACCGGTTCCTTCATGCTGTCACTGCACCTCACTGTTCAGTGGAATATCATAATTGAACGTGATTATGATTAGTCATTGCAGTGCTCTGTGGGAAGTTGCTCCTGCTGCTGCTTTGTTGGCGTTTTTCACTCATAGCAACAATTGAGGTTTTAATTGTGTCACTAGGAGAGCATGCAATTAGAATTTGTTATTTTAGTTAAGGTTAGTGTATTGATAACTATTTTATGCAAGCCTATGTATTGTCTTGGGTTACTGACTTGAGGTTAATTTTCATTTCCAACCTCCTTTGTAAAATACGTTTTTCACATGATTGTTCCTACCTTTTGTAAATGGAATTATCTTTTCTTTGCACTATTAGGGTTTGTGGCGGTGTCTTTTGTTTTAACAGAATGAATGAAGACAAAAAAAAATCTTCCATGTTTGAAAAGAAATGATAGCATCATAAGAATAAGGTATGCTATTGCACAGCTTCCAGTCCATTTAATTGGCTCTATGTAGGTGAACTTCTCAGTACATCAAAACTTTGAGGATTTTTCTCCCCAGTTACTTGGAAATGAACTGCTCATGGAAGTCTTTTTACAATGGCTACACATATGCTTGTTTCAAGGTAGTCTTCAGAACTGTTTTGAGAGTCCTTATGTTTAGACTATAGTAGTCCTTTAGTAGTATGAGTTGGGAGAATTTGGCTCTTTTGAATCTAATTTTGAACAACATATTAAATTTGGCTACTTATATTTTAAGCCACACACATTAAAATGATTTTTTTTTTCATTTTGAAGTTCAGCATTGCTATTATCCCTTCAAAGTTTGGGCGATCTTAAAAAGAAACATAATTGTGGAAATGTAGTAAATAAAATCCTGTGATTATCGCATTTTTACAGACAGTTGCCATCACAACACCTTGCTTATCCTGAGGGTGGAAGTCATTGGTAAAATCTGTATTGGGAGTGTATTGCATTTCAGCATCTTCTGCAACCTGTCAGAACTAGTCATTTTAAAGATCACTGGATGCCAGATTCTGTGCCTGCTGTCACTACTCATATGATAGCACTTGTGCTGGTATAACCAACCAAAACAAAAAAAGTAGTTGTGAAATTGATCTCACTTTTAATTAAAATTATTTCATTAGGAAGAGGGTAAATGCAACTCTACATATTGCACATGGTTCTATATTCAAGTCAGAACTGGCTGATCTGACTGTGCAGTTACGCTACAAAAAAGGAATGTAACTCCAAGGATGAATTCACTCTCAGCATTGAACTGTAGCTTCCTTTTCCTGCCTCCAGTTCTGTTCTTGGCACCTCCCTTGAATTATGACTTTTGCTTTTGAGCCATCTGCTTCCTCCTGCCTTACGCACCATTCCGATGGAACTGAAAAGGTGTGTTTAAATATTATTAAAATGAAGACTGACTGACTAGTTCCTGATGTTTGAACTAGTTAGTTCAAACTGTGTTTGCTTCGCTATTCAATAGCATTTTTTTAAAAAAGGTCTTAGCATTCTTTTTTAAAGGAAAGTTCTGTAGACCATGCATGTTTACGGCTTTGCTCACGCATATAAATGAATGAAAAGTTTGTAATGAAGTAATTTTACGGGACGCTGGAAAAACAGACAGGAAAACAATTCAAGTAGTTGTTATTTAGTGACCAGCAAATTGATTGTAAAGTGAAACAGCCACTAAGTGAAACTGCGATTGTGCTTATGAGGATTTTTAATGCAAGTCAGGCAAAATATTTGTTCAAATTTTTACAGGAAAGGATGATATGTAGAAGTAACTTGCAGTTAATATTACTATCCCAAAATCATATTAATCAATCTATAAATTTGAAAAACACATACATAGGGCAACTTTAATAGAACAGCTTGTTGAGTTTTTAGTTTGGAGAGAGTTTATCATTAAAACAGGAGTTTTAAATATTAGCAACACAAGAAAGAAACACAGTTTAAAATCACAGTCTGATTGCTCAAATTTCAGTGAATTTTATTCTAAATTAAATCTGTACTGTAAGTGTGTGGGTGGAAGAATTGGTATAGAAAGGGGCAGTGAGCAATCACGTGGACTCTGTAGTACACTAGGGAGATGACTTTCCAAGTTTTTAGAACTGTACAATGTGAAGTCCCTTTATATGTGTCATGACCTTGCACAAGTCTTTACATATTTATTACATACAGCTTTAGGTGCTTGCTTGTTAGGAGCACTGATTTTGAATTGTATGCCCTGGGCATACTATATGAAGGACTTGGGAATTGCTTAATAGTGAAAGTAATGAATTTTATTGTAAACCAGAGTGTTTTAAAGAAATGTTAATAAGAATGTATGTACTGATAGAGCTTTTATTGTAGCAGCAGTTCTAAACAGACATCCTAGGGAGTAACTATAATTGAATGTAGTAGGGTTTTTAAGATAACATTATATGACTGGGCTACTAATGCTTTTAAAAAGAAATAATAAGGCAACTATTTATTCAACATATCTTAAAATATTATCTTTGTATAATACTATGTAGCTTGTTGACTTTTGCTACTAAATTAGCTTTTAAAGGCAAGTGAAGTAAAAATTGGTTGCCTAGCAACCTTTTCCAGGTTAAAAGGTGAATGGGTCAATAAGTAACCAGCAGTATCATGTGACATTGGTCGGAGGGCCTGTGAACCCCTAAAATGTATGCTGCTTGTTAATTTTTAATGTTCCATAAAATTATTGCTGATGGCTAACTTCGAATTATAATGATTTGTGAGCTGAAATATTTAAAGATAATTTTTTGAAAGATTAACTTCTCGTTTCATTATTATTATACAAAACAGGAGGGATATCTTTTCCAATAGTGATAGATAGAATAAATGGGTTTCACAAATGGGCTTATGGTGTCATGGTTTCTGTAGTAACAAGTAGAATCACTTGTATGAATCATACAATCTGGTACATTATAGTCATGTTTTACAAAGCACCACAGTATTGCTCACACAACAACCAAAATGAAAGCTACTTTATTGCATTGAGTGATACGTGAATCAGGGCCCAAGCAACCAAATTTCTGTAAATGACAATTCTGTTTCTTCACTGGATTGAATGTGTATTTCCACTGATTTGGCCAATGGCCATAGATTTCTTCTTACATATGTGTGCACATCTGCACATACATGTTCTACATACATGTTTTACTTGGGATGTGCTTAGAAGTAGTCACTTTCTGTCTCTGAAGTGGAACTATTGTGAATCTTTCATTTAAGTCAGAAATGGTACATAATCTTTCCACATTAAAAAATGAATGGTAGAAGTGAAAGCAGTAGTCAATGTTGTTTTTTTAAAAGCATGCAATGTGATAGTCTATGACAGGGGTCAGCAACCTGAAACAGTGAAAGAGCCACTCGGAACCGGTTCCCTCACAAAAGGAAAAACTGGGAGCCGCAAAAAATGTGTGCGCATGTGCGTACATGTGCGCATGCACAGAACAGGGTTTGACTGAAGAGTAGAGCCAAGGCGAGATATGCACCTACCCTGCATATTTGAATTGATTGGTTGAAATTTTTTAGTCCCACTTTTTTTTTTGACTGCACATGGCAGAGGACTGGGAGCTGCAGGAGACGGCTGAAAGAGCCGCATGCGGCTCCGGAGCCGTGGGTTGCAGACCTGTGGTCTATGATAATATCTTCAGTTAATGACTAGAGAAGGAAGAGAAGAAAATTCTCCAATCTCACCACCAGATGCTTAGCAAAACTGATCTTGTCAAAGAAAAAGAAAGGAAAATAGAACATACTATATATTTTGATTATCTGAAGCTTACTGTGGTCTCTTATATCCAGTTTTGACATCAGAAATGGAAACAAGCATAACTGGCAGGTATGTACTGTAACTTATCTATACCTATATTGACGCTTTTGCCATTTTACTTGGGAATGTCAAGCCTCTTGTGGAGTAGCAGTACTAGTCCTAGTAACATTTATTTTTAAAATAGAGTTTGTCATTTGGCTCACAGCAGGACATACCAAGAATGACATCACATGTCTTGGGTGACAAGCTTCTTTTTCTCCAGGCCATTATTATTGAAAGGCCTTCTTCTTGTCTATTGAAAGCATCCTGCTGGATATATGATATGATGTGTTTGACCATAATAATGGTTCATGCAAAGATTCATAAGCATTTTCATATTGTCTAATTTGCAAGGATTCTGTGCTTTGGTGAAAAGAAGCAAATTCCTTTTTACTCATTCTTGTGTACCATCAAACCCTGTAGAGCAGGGGTCCCCAACCCCCGCTCCATGGACCAGTGCCGGGCAGTGGCATTCCAGCAACTGGGCTGCACAAACAAGCAAAGCCCCATCCGCAAGATTCAGGCAGCACACAAAACCACGCACCCCCTGGTCCGTGGAAAAACCTCTCTCCACGGAACCGGCCCCTGGTGCCCAAAAGGTTGGGGATTTGTGCTGTAGAGCTCCCAATGGTTAACTTGTTTGCACAAGTAAACATCCATGGAAGGTAACATGAAAACCTTTGTGATAAAGAAAAATAAAATTAAGTCAAACTATAGTAAGTACAGGTTAGCAATGCATACGTATACCTTGAAGTTAGATGACACAGTCAATTTACAAGTGCTCTGTGAAAGTTTTGAGCATCTTCCTGAACCAGATCAAGGAAAGAACAAGCCTAACAGAGTTGCTATGCTGACTGTCCATATTAACTGACTATGCTGCTGATCCCTAATTCTTCTGACAAAGGATTGTGAAATGGCACATGGGGAGTGAAGGGACCATGCTTGTGCCTTTTCCTCTCTTAACAGGGGCTATGGATTGTCAAAGGAAGCGGAATATTTGTAATGGGGTGGTGTTGTACGGCATGGCTTGACATGCAGAGGCCCTGTTTTGTTGTTATAAAAGGATGCTAAGCCACATGGCTCAACTTAAGAAATTTCTCTTGCCTTCATTGGTGTGGGTTGGGGAATATTTGCAATACTGAAAGCATTTGCTTTAAAAAAAAAGACATCCCCCTGAAAAACAGTGCATTTGCTATGGCAAAAAAGCACCTTCTCTCTAGTTTCCATGGTAAATACTCCCCCGTAATTGAGTCATAGACACAGGAGGTTCTATAAAAGAAACAAATGTCTTGAGCCCACCTAGTAAGGCTGCCTGTGTTAGTAGTGTATGTACTTTGCACAACAAATACCAGTGGCGGAACCAAAGAACATAAAGGCAAAACTATTTAACACCTCTGTTATGTACCTCCTAGTTCATAGGGATGATCAAAATGATTCATATCATCTGGATTTTTTAAAATGTTTAATGCTCCCAATTTTTGTAAGAAAATTATTGAGCCAGTTTAAGCAAGAAATTAGCAGGGATTGGGGCCTTGGTATGCTGCAGATCAGTGGGAGGGAAAATAACAGTATTTGGTGTAGCGTTGTTAAAGAGAGCCATTATGATGTATTCAGAATTTTCTATTGCTTTCTTATTCTGTATAGAAGATAATTCCATTTCAGTAGGGTACTGAGGAACTCTGGCTAACTTGAAATACCATCACGACAGATACTAATAAAATATACTGTCCCGTTTCAATCCACACGCAAGAAAGTTTTAAGGACTTTATTGATAGTCTAAGCCCTTAATATGAATTCCCCAGGTTCCTGCTCGCACCCAAGGCAAAGTAATGTTGAGTCCAGCAATGCTCAGTCTAGGTACCGAATTCAAAAGCAAAGGCAAGGCAAGACCCACAAAGTCCATAATCCAGGCCCAATCTGAAATCCATGGTATGAGTCCAAAATCCACAAGCAAGTCTGAAATCCAAATGCAGCATGTTTTAGAGTCCAGGAAAGCCGAAGTCACAAAGACAAAGCATGCACAGGGCAGGAGAACAACCCTCTGCTCCACTCGTTCGACTTAATAGGTGCTTGCTGGTGTAGCTCATCAGGGGTAAGACTGCTTCCTTGCGAGTAACCTCGCCAATCTCCATTCAGCCTGCCTCTCTTCTGCCCTGCGCATCTGCGGATCAGGTGGAAGAGGCAATCCCCACTGGCCGCCTGCAGCTGTGCACCTTCTCCACCTGAACTTCTAGCGGGGACTCTGAGCTTTCCCACTGTAGCTGTGCCTCTCCTTTTTCTTCTCCAGTGAGACGTTCATCTGGTCACCCCTCAAGAGACTCTTCTGCTATGCCTTGCCTCTCTGTTCCTGGCTTGGAGCCGTCAGCAACTTCCTGGTGCTTCTCCGCACCCCCCCCTGAAAGTTTACTGAGTTGGCTCTTCCTTATCATCTGAGCTGGCGTCTGGGGAAGCCATCACATATACTGCCTTATCACTTCTTACACTGGAGTGACTACTTAAGATTTTCTGGAGCAAGTACCTGGAGGAAAACATCATTCTAATTTCTTCCCTTACAAATGTAAGAACTATACCATTTTTGGCACCCTTCCCACCCACCCAAGTGAGTAAATGTCAATGGGATTTGTTGTGGAAGCATTTATCTTTTCTTACAGTTCCATGTAGGACACACAAAAATGAGATTAAAGCTTTTTGTGAACCATTGTATATTAAATTCCGCTCAGAATAGTGTTATCAGATGTCCAATATGTCTAGTAGGCATAGCCTTAAAAGCAAATTTGTCCAGCTTTTGAATGCCTTGATTTAATTTTTTTCCCCACAACAGGAGTTGTTCAAACTTTCATGCAATACGTCTTTGTAAATTGTATGTTTCTGATTTCTCATCTGTCAACCTACAGACTCAACAGCTAGATTTATGTGAATTAATGTATTTTCTGATTCCAGCAATCAGCTTCAGTCCAGCCCCTTCAAATCTATTACAACTGTAATCTGTAGATCACATCACTCATCAAAAGTTGAAAAGCACACCACTGTTGATTCTATATTACCACTACTGTAGTATACGTGCTTGAAAATAAAGATTTGTTAAAAAAAATACTATGAATGAAAAACCATTTTTTCTGATGCTGAAAAAGTAATTTCATATACATGTAGTAAGCCTAAGTACATTTTTTGCAGGTTTTTTTTGCTGTGATTTATTTTGCAGAAGCCAAGAAAGCTAAACAGTTGATGCGTCCTTCCTTTTCCCTACTTTCCAATATGTCTGCCTTTAGCTGTTTAGCTGGTTAAATCTAACCCAGAAGAACTTAAAGCCAATTGAACTGAATTGCGTTCCAGTTAGAATGTTGTATATAGATAAAATTGCCACATGGTTGAATGCCACCTAGAAATTTCAAATGATGAGGTTTTATTAGTACTCCTTCTCTTCTCTTTTTAATTAACGGAGAGTTTGCAAGTTTGCACGTTGAAGGAATGGGTATTGCTTCCAGTTTTATGCAACAGTATAAGAGTATGAGAACAGGCTACAAGTTACAGCAAATCTTAAAAGTTGTACAATATTGGCTTACGAAACAAGATTGGGAAGGTTTCTCTATTAAGATCAGATAATATTGTTGAGCAAATAGTCTAGTTATCTTGTCACTAGGTGTATTTGTTAGCAGGAGAGAATTAGAAGATCTTCCTGTGTATTGTGCTTTAATTATATTTCAGATCACCACCTTTCTTACTCATTAACAACTAACTTAACACTAAATACTTTATAAACGAAAAGAAAGATTGCTTTCAGAAATGCTCAGCAGTTCGAACAATTTTTCTTGTTTCAGTGGCCATTTAAAATTGCAATATGATTTTAAAAAGTGGGACAACTGAAAAAATTGGATGGAAGGGTGAGATACTTTATTGATATTATTCTGAGCTCTGCATACTAGTCAGAAAGCAACAAGAGTGGTACTGTTTTCTCAGTTACTTTGTAAGGTTATGATTATGTTGAATTTGAGATTCTTGTAAAGCTATTTCTGATATTTCTCTCTCAACAGCAGAGGTGATTACCATCTTTTTATTAGGCCTGAAGGAAGGTAAAATATGGTCTTATGAGGTGCACTTTTGTAAACTCCTGTCTATTTTGGCAATCTAGAAAGCTAGATTAACAGTCAAGAGAAAAGATCATAAAACCTATTGAAACTGATTCAGAAATTTTCACGATCATAGCTATAGTCTCCTAACGTTTCATTGTGGATGAGAAAAAGTTACCAGTTTCTTATATATGTCAGGAATTTCATCATCTAGAGCAGTGGCCCTCAACCTTGGTGGCTTGGTGGCCTGGCTGGCAGCAGGAGGGGAGACGGGAACATGAGCAGTGGGCTGGTGGGCATGCATGTGTGTGGTGCTCGACTCGCACAAGTGGCGGGCCAGTGTGTGCCAGCTTACCACTCACATGGCCCAGTTGCAAATAGACCACGGCCCAGTAGTGGGCTATGTCCTACACGTTGGGGACCCTGATCTAGAGGCATACGTAGTATGAAAATAGTTCTTGAGACTTCTGGTTTGCCGACGTGGCCGCCATGGATGTCTGGAAGGCGAGCTCTGTCTTCCGCGTCCAGTTTCGCTTCGCTGGGGAACCCTGGAAAGGGTTGAAAGTTTCCCTGTAGGGGCGACCAGCAAGGAGGGGATCCCCGTTGGTTCATGGAGGGTGGTAGCCCTTCCGCTTGATCCAGGGCAGCCCTCCAAATGGGCAGACAAAAGACCGGCCATAGCAATATGGCTTGTCACTAGGCTTCAGACAGCCAAAGTCACACTTACCATCAGGCAATATTAAAGCAGCACGGATGAGACTGGGTGAGATCTACCTCTCTTAAATCCTAACTATTTTTTTTTTACCTGCATAAGCTGGTTAAAGTACTTTCCCCCCTGTGGAGAGGGAAGGGAGGTTTTCTCCCTCCCTCTAAAAACAGCAGCGACTGACTATCCAGGGGAGTTTAAAACATTGAAAGAATAACTTGATCCTAATTGGAATTCTATTTTTTAAAGTTTGTGGACTTAAAGATTTTCTATGCTTACTGAAGATTGGGATTTCTACTTATAAGAAAGAAGCAAAACTGAAAAGATTATAAAAACTTTGGATTTAAAAGAAAACTTTAAATGATAGGGGTGACATCTTGTGGCTAAACCTGATACTACAATTTGTTATTGCTTAAAAGAGACTTGGCCAGCAGCCCAGACAATAGATAAGACTTATGTAACCTTGAGACATCGGCTGTGAGAAGCCCAGCTGTGTTCCTTATTCAGTGACAAAATCTTTTTTTTTTTGCATTCTCTGATTGTAAAGCTTTTAACCTAATACACTACTAAGAGAATGTAGATGAAGATCAGGAACAGATTCTCTCTATGTTGAAAGCAATTCATCAAACTATTCTTACAGCTACTGATGAAATAAGAGGTTACAGAAAAGAACAAGATGTCAGCCCAGATATATGAACTCAAACTTTGATTACAACTAAAAAATCAGCTACACAGAATATAACAGAAAAGGTGGAACAATTAAAGATTATGACAGAAGATTCAACTGATCAACAAATACAGTCAATGGAAAACCCAGAAAAGGAACTGGCAATATGGAAAAAGGAAAAAACTTTTGACATAAATCAGAAGGAACCTGAGGATCAAGAAGAAGAACAGGTTGAAGAGAAGATAAACAGTCCAGGAGAGACGATTTGTTAGTCCTCTCAAAAAAGTGGCGACCGGATGGCTTTTTCTACATCAAACATTCTATATAACAACACAGGGAAATTTGTTTGATGACTCCAAAGCACAGACATGGAAGATGATTTGGCAAAGAAAGCCAGATTAAGACTGAAGAAAATTGAGGTTTTGACTTACTCATGAGAATTAAAATATAATATACTCAAAGAGATAAGATGTGTACTTTGAATACTAGATATTGTTATGAGAAGAGATAAAGAAAACTTTGATCATTTATAACTTAGAAGTATAAATATTAATAGTTAAATTTGAACTTTGATTTGCTTATAAAGGTTAAATGTAAAGGTAATTAAGATTACATAATTATATAAGCTAAAAATCTATTGATGAATGTAATTAATATGTTTTTATTTAGTGGTAATAATAAGGATTATTAGCTTAAATATGAGATAGTAGATAATAAGAGAAAAAGACAGGAATTATTAAATGTTGAAATAGGAGGAATTTTGGTTACTAAATTTAAGATATCTGGAAATTACCAGAAAACAAGAATATTATTGTCAAGTTTCCGACGTATGGGGCTTTTCAAGTGACTCTGAGGCATTAGTTGATGTAAGATGGTGAGAATTCAAATAGATAAGACTTGTATTCTGAACATTAGATCTTGTGATAAAGGGAATTGGGATTATTCAAAACTTGGAAATTATAAATATCAAACGTTAAATATAAATATTAATGGGAAACTAAAAATTGGGAAAAATTAACCAGGAAATTGATTGTCTAAAAAGTTTGAATGTTAAAACAACTAGGATATGTATAAACTAAAAATTATTGATAAATGTAAGAAAGTTATTTTTTATTTAATCGATATAATAAGAATTGTATTAATTTAAATATGAGACAGTAAATACCAAGGGGAAAAGAGAGGAAACATTTAACGTAATAGTTTGAGATCTGTACTAAAGATATTTGGATGTTATTGAGTTATTGACCAACTTAGCCACCATGTTGCTTTTCAAATATTTCAATGTAAAACTAGAAAACCAATAAAAATTTCTTAAAAGAAAAAAAAGAAAGAAAATACTCCTTGAGAAAGCAAATTTAACTGAAAGGATTAATCAACGGATTTTGCTCAATTTCAGGTCTCCTATTTCAGATCTCACATTTTTGTATGGGAAGGTATTTTTCTTCAAGTCAGTCTTTATCAGTCTTGAGCAGGTTTAGTTTAGTTCATTTTGTAGATAATTGTTTCCTTGGGGATACTCTTAGTTTAAGTAAGTACAAAGACTCAAGGCCTTAAAACTTTAAGTTTAGTTTGTATCAGATTTTACTATTATGATCAGAATAAAGTTAAAAGGTAAGTTATATTTTCTGTGTTTTTTTAGGGAGAGAATGTACGTTATAGAGAATGTACATGTAGCAGATTTCAGTCTTTACAAGTAGATCTTGAAAAACTACTCCTTAACACCCTGGACAAGCATTTCTTATTGCTAGGAATAATACCAGGCTAGATAAACTCCAGATAAGACAGCTTCCTAAAATCTATTTATGCTGCAATGCTATGGCTGGGAAAAACCGAGTAGGATGCCTTGATTAACAATTGCATGGCGTGCAGCAGCTTCCGTGAATACTATCCCCTTGTTAGTAATTCAGCTCCACTCACTGGCTGTGCAATTAGAATATATCTCTTTCCTCTTTCCTACTACTACTACTTTCCTACTATACATTGGATTTTTTTTTACTTGCTTACCCATCCTGGACAGCAAATATAAAGGTATACCACTGGCTGAAAGACTCTGTCCCTGTGATTCTGGAGAGCTGGAAACATCCTCTGGACACATCCTTCTTCATTTCTCTTTTTATAGAGACATTCAAATAAAATTTATTTTCCCAATAATTAATAGAAAACCTGCCCATTCTGACGCTGTTTATCTTCAGCGGTCGCTTAAAGACAACAAATTGTAGTCACAGTGCAGGTAGCCAGATTCTGTGCAGCGGCACTAAAGATTCGCTGCAACTTGATGAATAATCCATTTTAACCATTTTATATAATTAATGCTCCAAATCTTTTGATATTATTGCCCTTTGCATTGTAGTACCTTAGAACTATAGGCTTTCCCCAGTGTAAGGATTAATATGACATTACAGGCTGTGCTCTTGTTTAAGTGATAGATAGGGCTGACAAATTAGGATTTCGACAAGAGTTTTTATTAGTTATTTGCCATTATTTTATTCTAGAACTTTTAACTACATACTGTTTGAGTATTTTTAATTTACTGGTCCATGACTATAATAAATATTTGATTTGATTTATACTTGTTCACTAAATACAGGCTTTCCCCAGTGTAAGGATTAATATGACATTACAGGCTGTGCTCTTGTTTAAGTGATAGATAGGGCTGCCAAATTAGGATTTCGACAAGAGTTTTTATTAGTTATTTGCCATTATTTTATTCTAGAACTTTTAACTACATACTGTTTGAGTATTTTTTATTTACTGGTCCATGACTATAATAAATATTTGATTTGATTTATACTTGTTCACTAAATACAAATGCAGCATGAATTTAGCAGTACAGGAGCCCTCAATTTGTTTAAGAGTAGTTTGAAGCTCCAACAGTGCTAAAAAAAGTGTTTGTCTGCATTTATGACTCTGCAGTGTCCCTCTAATCACATGATCAAAATACAGGTGATTGCCAACTTGCATTTGTTTAAGACAGTTGCCGTGTCCCAGGTTCACATGATGGTCTTTTGTGATCTTTCCAGGGGGTTCCCAATGTGCAAAATCAATGGGGGGGACCTGGATTCACTTAACAATTAAATGATTTGCTTAATAACTGTGGTGAGCCATGGTGGTGCAGTGGTTAGAATGCAGAACTGCAGGATACTTCTGCTGATAGTCGACTGCCAGCAGTTTGGCAGTTCGATCCTGACCAGCTCAAGTGGTATATAAGTGCTATTGCTATTGCTCTTTGCTTAACAGCTGTGACAAAAAGGTCATAAAATTGGGCATGATTAATTTAATGACTGCATTGCTTTGTATTGGAAGTTCTGTTCCCAATTGTAGTCATAAGAGATACCTATATTCTTATTAAAAATAAATACAAAAACCATCTATTCCTATAAAAAATTCTTAGGTTAAAGGTAAAGGTAAAGGTTCCCACGCACATGCATGCTAGTCGTTTCCAACTCTCAGGGCCGGTGCTCATCTCCATTTCAAAGCCGAAGAGCCAGCGCTTGTCAGAGGACGTCTCCATGGTCATGTGGCCGGCATGACTAGATGCCAAAGGCGCACGGAATGCTGTTACCTTCCCACCGTAGTGGTCTCTATTTTTCTACTTGCATTTTTACGTGCTTTCGAACTGCTAGGTTGGCAGAAGCTGGGACGAGTAACAGGCGCTCACTCTGTTACGTGGCACTCAGGATTTGACCCGCCAAACTGCCGACCTTCTGATTGACAAGCTCAGCGTCCTAACCCACTGAGCCACCATGTCCCTTCTAAAAAAAAAATTCTTACTGTTAAGCAATTATTGTTAAGAAGATCTGGGAACAAGACCGCAATATGTATTATCTTTGGAATAGAATCTTATTTTCATTGGGAGTAGGACTTCCACAAATACATATACATTAAAAAAATGTTCAGAGATTGATGGATATATGGTTTTTTTTACTCTCTAAGGAGAATGTCTGACTTGCAGTGAGTGAGTGGGATTTCAAGCTTGGCTGACCAAGACGTTGTTAATAAAAACTGCCAGTAAGGAATGCCATATTGCAGCAATTAATCATCTGTCTCTAATATTTTCCACTTGCACTTGAATAAGTGACCCGTACTAGAAATTTAAAGGTTGGTAGCTGTCTTCATAAGTGTCAGAAATACCAAAAGTCACCTTATTCAGCTATGGAAATATTATTTTGTAGATTATTTTCAATTTGCCAAGGTGTGTGTGTCTTTTGTCTTAATACTTTGGTAACTAAAAATTGTTGTTTTCTTGTCACAAGCTTTCTACATCAGTATATGTTACAACTGGCCCATAAATGTCTGCTTCTTTTTGGAATAATATTTCTCTTAATCTAGGTCAGTGTTTCTCAACCTTGGCAACGTTATGATGTATGTACTTCAATTTTAAGATAAATGGACTTCCAAATTGGCTGGGGAATTCTGGGAATTGAAGTCCACGCATCTTAAGGTTGCTAAGGTTGAGAAACACTCATCTAAGTCATACTCACATGGAAATCTCTGTGTTATTCAGTCGATTTATGTAACACATCCACATGAACTTTCTGCGAATTTTTCACAATCTCCGAATACCCAGGAAGACCAGTTTCCAGAAATGTCTGGTTTTCCTTTGGAACTGTTATATCTATTTATATAGCTTATCAAGTGCAATCTATGCACCTTCAGATGATTCTGATCTGACATTTTATATATATTACATCATTGATTACTTTGGTTTTTGGAATCTTACACTTTTTTTTGAGAAAGTTTTTCAGGGGAAATAAGCTTTGGAACAAAATGAGCAAATTGTCAGAAGGCCAAGTTAGTCTAATGCAACATGCAACATTTGAATTTCCTTTCTTTTCTTTTTTTTATTGTAAATTTTTCAACAGAATTAAAGACAATACAGATTTTGAATTTTAGAAGAATAAAAGAAAACCAATAAAAAAGTGAAAAATATGGAAAAGGAAATAGAAAAAAGGAAAGGAAAGGGAAAAAAATTCTAGTGGTTTCTGATCTTGACAGCAGTTATAGACACATTTATTTTTTACCCTCTTTGTCTTAGTTTACATCATAATTTTCTTCTTTCTAATTGCCAAAGATATAAATCACAAGTTCATTTTTCTCTTCTTTCAACAAAAACTCCCTTCCAGTCACTAATAAATGTAGCCATTGATCTTTCTATAATCAAACAAGTTCATTTTGCTTTCTCTGCTAGTTCAGTCATTTTACCAACCAATCCAATGTGTATTTCAGAGTCTTTCCATTTTTGCACATATAATAGTAAGCATATGCAGAAATAATCTTTCATTCTCTTTTCTAATTATCCATTAAACCCACCAAGTTGGGTTTAAATGCTGATATATATATATATATATATATATATATATATATATATATATATATGTATGTATGTATGTATGTATGTATGTATGTATGTATGTATGTATGTATTTAAAAGTGTTATTTTCCTCTTTATTTCACTTTCTTTAACTCAGAAAAAAAGCTGCTTCACTGAGAAGTTTTCTTTGTCCTGTTGTTTTCAATGAGCTCTTTTCAACTGTAAATTGATTATATCCCAATGTGATTAAGAAAATGTGAATTGGTCTTACTTAGTGTCATTCAAGGAAGCTATTTCTCCCATGACCCTCCATCTACTCTACCTATAAGAAGACACAAGACTTCTATCCTGCAGTATCTTGAAAAGCAGCTATCCAGTTTGCAGATGGGCAAACCCTTGTTCTCCCCTTTATCCAGAAAGACTTTTGCCGGCTAGAAATCACTGCTAGCCAGTGTTCACTTCAGTGTGCCGTTACTGCTTCTTCAGAGAGATCTAGTATGTGAGAGAACTTCACCTGGAAGCACATCATTGGAATTTCCCTAGAAAATTTATATTAGCAAAGAGTCTGTCTAATGTGTCTTCTGTTGGAAAGACTGGTAGGAAAGAGTAACCAGAGAACCATCATAACAGAATTATTAGGAAAGCTGAAAATTACGATTCATATGGATCAGTCTGTAAAGCTAGGTTGCTGGTTTGAAAAGGTAGATTTTTTTTCATGCTTTACTAGTAATCTAGCCTCCACTTTTTCAGAGGAGCATATAGGTCCCCATGTTTTGCATGTGAACAAGTAGTATAGCAAACATACCAAATATGTTAATCACTTCTGTTGTCTTGCAAAATTTCTAAAACATTTTGAGGTTGTATACCTACATGCATAATATTCCTGTGTATCTGTATATTTTTGTGTTTTCATTAGGTCACAAGTGACACGAATAATTAAAGAGATATAACCCGTTGAACTGCCACTCTGCAAACCTGTGGAATCTAATACTTAAAACAAGGCAAGGCATAATAGCATTTACTTCCGTAGGAAGATTGGAGTCGATGTGTCTGTGTCCTAGTGAGATAGGTTAAAGATGCTTAATTTTAGGTGGATGCATCTTTTAAGGTTTTTTTTTAACTTTACATGCTTGTGCAGGCTATTTGACTGTTCTTTCTTGACTCCTCCTAGCAGGAGTATCTTAAAAAAAACAACAGGAAATCCAGTACCTGTTTCTTTAGTGTACATTCAGCATGTATTCTGAACAATTTGGATTTTGACAAATGTAGTTTGTACTTTGCTTCCAGTTCTTGACATATTTGAGAACAAGAAGTCAGTATTTTCCTTTGTCAGAAGGATATATTACACTAATGGGGACGGATATCCATTTTCCTTTTCTACTAGCAGCTTCTCATATCCCCCTCCAAGTTTTTTTAATACAAGTTTTATTGAGTTTTTAATATTTACATATACATGTATTTGTGAAACAATATGGTGGTTGGGTAGTTAAAATAAGAAATAACAAGTTGTAAATAGTTCAGGTTGCATCAACAGGGATTCCCTCTCTGATTCCCTTAGTTATTACATAGTCAAAATAGGCAAGTTAGTTATACTTCTAGTTGTAACCTAGTCAATTAACAAAATTTAAAATATATTTTCACTAATACATATCAATATCCTGTTTTTAAATTTTATCTAATTGCAATAGAATATTCTAGAATAGCCTATAGTATACAAAAGAAAGCTTAATTTTTGGGTAACCCACAATTCCCTATTTCAATAAAGAGTAATTCTCTTGTCTACAAAACTTACATTGTTCATTACAAAACATTCTTATGTTTTGCCATTAAAGTCTAGTTTTCATCTTAACAAATCACCAATTATTAAAAATATATTTTTTGTCTTAACCATTCAACAATTATTAAAATACTATCTTTTATGTATAAAATTCTAGATTCTATACTATAGTTCAAAAGTAACCACTAATATATTCTATGTCATCTTGACCGTACATCAATTGTTAAAATACTATCTTTTGATATGTCATTCCAAATTCTATAATATAGTTCAGAATTATATTCTAAGAGCTTACTTTTGTTTTCATTTACAGATCTAAAAGCTAAATGTAAAATCAGTTATATTTTTAGAGATTCCCCTTAATCCATTGAAATAT
The DNA here is from genome assembly GCF_947247035.1 of Vipera ursinii. Lineage (NCBI taxonomy): Eukaryota > Metazoa > Chordata > Lepidosauria > Squamata > Viperidae > Vipera > Vipera ursinii. The sequence goes on along the minus strand of NC_139514.1, from coordinate 50,289,909 downwards.
ATTTTTATAGTCTATCCTTAGGAATCCCAAAAAAGAAAACTAGTTCAGTTTTTTAAATCTAACTCTTGCCTTCCTTTTGTGCCAATCAGGCTTCCCTCTTGGCATCTTTAAATTCTCAAATGTATCTTCCTTTCTTCCTATACCCCTTATTTGAATCCAGGGAGTGTATCCAAACGACAATTTTGCAAGGAAAATGTCCCCTTTGTAACCATTGTAATTTTGCTTTGATAATTCAGTTTTGATGATTGATATAATATAGTTGTCATTAGATCACTCAAGTCTTTTTGTTCTTCCAATTCTATCTGGGTTAGGTAGAAAGTAGTAGCTGGTATTATGGTTGTCATTTGATTAGTTGAATTCTCAATATAGTGCATTTGAAGGCCTTTAGTGTCTTCACTCTTAGTATTGCTTTCTTCAGGTGCTGTTGCTTTTTGATTTGTAAGTTTTGTAGTTGCCATTAAGATTTGGATTTTAAGGTTTTCTGTAGGTTGATTTTGTTGTTCTCCTATTTTAGTGTTAGTTTCCACTTCTTCTTTCTTTGGTTTTGGATTGTCTTTTCCTCATATAAAGTTAAAATTTGATTTCGTGGCTTTAAGTTGTCAGATTTTTCTTGCAGTTTGGCTTTAATTTGCTCTGTCATTGCCAAAATTGTGTCCAGTATCAGTTTATAGTCAAGTGGTGGGATATATTCATCCATTTTGTTGTTGTTTGCAGCTAAATCTTCCATGAAGGCTATTGTAATAAGAGTCAAGGATTTTCCACCTCCTGAAGAGTTGTTTTCAGTGCCAGGTTTTCCTACACTTATCTTTAAGCATAATGTCAAGGACAGCTCTGTTATTCAGTCAGCTCTCACAACAGAAAAAAGAAATTTACTTGCTGTACCACGTTTTGCCACAAGATGTCATCAATAACATATAATATACAATGTAAGAACTTTCTTTTTTTTCTTCCCCAAATTAATATAGAACGTTTGTAGGATTAGTCCAATTTTTTTCCTTAATTCACGGCTTAGAGAGAAAATAGGATAGTGGATCCCCAGCAACAAATAGGAGCTTTTTAGTAAATACAGATTAAATTGCTTAATTTCTTTGCTGAATTAATTGAGTTTCTTTTAAAGCTTTAAGGCTTTAAGATTTGTTCCCAGAGTAGATATTTGCCGTTTTCTCAAAAAATAGGGAAGGAGATTTTCAGGAAAGTCCCACAGGAAGATGGTTAAGTGAATAGGAAAGGTAAAGGCTCACCCAGGTCCTCCAGATTGCTTCTTAGTGCTAGGTAGTGCTTTTGGCTTTCGGCAGGGAGCGGCTTAGTGATTGGCCATCTTTGTGGCCGGTCTCTTTTTCTTTGGGCCAAAGGAGATTATCCTGGATTCAAGCGGAGGGCTGCCGCCCTTCCGCAATCGCAGGGAAGGCCTCCTCTCAGTAATCACCCCTCCAGGGTGATTTTTGGCCCTTTTCAGCATCCTCCAAAAAAGAAAGAAACGGACGGCAGGAAGTGGACTGTGCCTGCGCATCCAGAAGCAACCCACATGCAAACCGGAAGCCCATCCTCCTCCAAGTTTTGAAGTGATTGTTTGAGTGCCCTATGTCACGGGTGTCAAACTGCCGGCCCACGGGCCAGATGTGTCATGCCAAAACCACGCCCACCCCATTGCCAGCAATGGAGAAAAAGTCACAATACGTCATGAAACATCACGTGATGTTTCGAGTTTGACAGCCCTGCCCTATGTCATCTTATTTTATTTGGCACAGTTCTTTAGCAGGATTCAGTAACTGCCTATGTAAATATCTCATGGCAAACTCTTCTTCAGTTCCTCTTGATGGCTAACAGACAAATAAATATGGCTTCCACAGCAGTTCAGAAATAACACTTTTGTCTATAAAATTGGTGCATAAGCTACTATGTATGATTTTTAATCTTGGTTGAAGATTTGTCTTCACTGAACATCCAGATATGTTGGATTACAACTGCTGGAAATGGTGGAACTTAATATTTGGAGAACTTGTGTATTTCTTTTTCAAATGATTCTCAGGCAGGTGAGCTCATCTATTGTGTATGTATTTTCATGTCCTTTAGACTCTTTGCGGTGCTGATGAATTAAATTCAGGGTGACCAAAACTAAATCTGCAAGTTGGCACATGTTGTGTACTGATGGCTTTGTGCAATTCTATTTCTCAGATTTAAAGTTGCAAAGTGACACAATGCATTTCCTGTTTCCCTAGCTCATATATATCATACTGTAATGCTTTCCTTTGCTCTTTGTTTATATAGATCCAGGCTAAAAGAAAGGTATTTGAAAATTAAGGTACTTGTTAGGACTGGATAAGCCTTTGTCTGGTTTCTCAAATGCATTATATTGGAAGATCATCTCCTTTGAAGTATGTGGTAAGAATAGGTTGAGAGATAAATTGAATTCTTCAATACAATATACAATTGTATGAGAACTTGGGAAAGGATCAGCCAGTTAAAGAGTGAAGATTTAAAAATGAAAAATGATGCTCCAATTAGGGTTTGAGGAGAGTGGTAGTGGAAGAAAGCATATCTGAACAAGAAAGGATTTTGATGTGCATGAAGGGTAATTATAGAGTACTTGTGTTTTATTAGCTCAGTGCCCAAAATCTTGTAAGAACTCATAATGGGACAAACACTTCCTTACCAAGGAGTTCTTAAATGGTATACAATCTGGGCTGAAATTACAAGCTTTTATGTAGGGGGCTGGAAGTTTGTCAAAATTATGTTGATTTTCAGTTTCAACACAATACTTTTCAGCATTTTCCCATCCTTCATGTTTTAATTACTGAACAAATCTTGTGCTTCCGTAGATAGTTTAAGGCAGTGTGCAAAACCTGGGATTATATAAATTAAAAGAGCTTTGAGAGGTTGGTTGATAGATGGATTTTATGCAGTTTGTTCTTCCAGTCCTTGAATTCAGTGATTGGGTTCATTGGGTTGGTAAAAATGTTATTGATATATAATTTAAAGAATGAATTTGTGAACATTGAATTATTTCAGTTATGAACTTTCACTGATCAGGGAGTTACATTTAATGGCCTATATGGTCCCTTCCAACTCAGAGATTAAAATGATTGTAGAGTCAACTCATTAAGTATTGGAACACTTAGTTTTGTAATGTACCAGATTACTTGAAAGAGAGGAGAAACATAGTCCAAATAATGAAAATATGATCTAACCTAACCTAACCTATGTCATCTTTATATTGTTTTCCCAATGCATATCCCTTTAATAACACTTCTCTGTTTAGAAGAGAGAGAGAGCCAGGAAAAGTGGTTAAGACAACAAGCTAAAAACTGGAAATCTGAGTTTTACTCTTGCTTTAGGTATAACATCAACTGGGTGTCCTTGGGCCAGTCACACTCTCTCAGCCCTAGGAAACAACTTACAAAATTTTGCCAAGAAAACTGCAGGGACATCTCTGGGCAGTTTTCCAGAGTCAAGACTGATTTGAAGCCACTTTTTTTTTTAAATACATACATATACAACACAAACCAGCTTACTCTATTTGTTCTTGATACCTGCTGCTTCTTCCTTCCTTTTCAGGCAAAACAGAATGTGTTTTCATTTTTTTAAAAATTGATAATCCACATTCCTCTTGTAATTCAAACACATTCTTTCTCTCTTAGGTAGATGTAGACCTAGATCTAAAGCAGTGAGGAATTCATCTGTTGCATTAGAAACCAGTGTTTTCATGTGATTTGGACTGTAATAGATAACAAGCTGCCCTCCAGATGTTTTGGCTACAATTTTGATAATTCCTGACTGCTGGCTGCAGCTAATGAGAGTTACAATCCAAAAATCTGGAGGACATTAGATAGTTTAACTCTTATTTAAGGATTATGTTCATATACTTTTAATCTCTTTTGTGAATGGGGCTTGTACCCAAATACTGATTTGTCTGATTTTGATAATGATATTTGAATATTATAGGGCTAAATTTAAATTTATGCTGTGTCTAGTATCTTCATGATACGTGATAATAAATAAGCCCAAATCAGTCCATAGTATTATGAATGTTTCATAATATTTTTTTACAAAACAACCAAATAACTACTAACATGAACTAACCATCAGGAAGAAAGTTAAAGAGGAAACAGGTAGATAGAAATAGGGATGCAGAACGATATAAAGAAAAAGAAAGGAAACGAAACATATGTATAAAAAATAACTTCTAACTTCTTCCAAGATTATAAGAAACTCATTAAACACTTAGTTTAATACTGTAATATGATGTCCATTTTTCCCCATAGGGAAAATTTTAAATTTTAACAATGGTTAAATCCCTATGTCATAATTTGATTTTTTTTCATTTCCTGCAAAAATTCCACAAAACGCTTCCAGTTTTAGATACATTTCTTTAGTGAATCTTCTTTATTTCTCTGTCTCCCCCTATTGTACAATAGATGTTTCTGTGTTTTGGGGGTTGGTCGTGCCAATAAATGATTCTTCAAGTCTTATACTGCATACTTGGGGTCTAGTAAAAGTAAAATTTAGGTAAGAATAAACACAAAATGTTATTTGATTCTTTGATCTGCAGTTGCTTAATGCATAATTAAATCTGTACCATGTTTGGCCCTGAAGGGGCTATTCTTTTAAAAGCATCCAATAAGAAAGAACAGTTTATGTGTATTTTCTTACAAGAGCTGCTAAAATGGTAAAGATTCAGAGGGGCAAATGGAACATTATTCCCTGAGTTGGGCAGATGGCTGTGACTTTTATAACAATGGTATTAATAACCTCAGTAGGCTGCACAGGGAACAAAATGTGAAGTGATTGAGTTTATTTTGGATATGTTTATAATTTAGTTATTTATTTATTTATTAATTACATTTATATACCGCCCTATTCCCTGAGGACTCAGGGCGGTTTACAGGGAATTAAAAATCCAACATACAAAAGTTAAAAACCAAATTAAAAAATATTAAATTGACCCTGTACTCAATTAAAAAGAACCCCCAATTAAAAATTTCTCCTCAGCCTGGGCCCGAGAGCTCGAAGAGCCAGGTCTTCAGGCCCCGGCGGAATGATTGGAGGTCGGGGGCAGTTCTCAGCTCCACCGGCAGCTGGTTCCAGAGGGCAGGCGCTCCCACTGAGAAGGCCCTATCCCTGGGTGTCACCCGCCGGCAATCTCTTACCGGCGGGACCCTGAGCAGACCCTCCCTGTGGGAGCGCACTGGGCGAAGGGCGTTTGATGCCGGCAGCAGGTGTTCCCTCAGATATCCCGGACCCAGGCCATGTAGGGCTTTATAGGTGATAACCAGCACCTTGAATTTCACCCAGAGGGCAACCGGAAGCCAATGCAGCTCACGGAGTAGAGGTGTTACATGGGAGTATCGGGAAACCCCCATTACAACTCACGCGGCCGCATTCTGCACCAGTTGAAGCCTCCGAGTGGTCTTCAAGGGCAGCTCCATGTAGAGAGTATTACAGTAGTCCAAACGGGAGGTCACAAGCGTGTGAGTAACTGTGCGTAGGGCGTCTCGGTCCAGATAGGGACGCAACTGGCGCACCAGGCGAACCTGAGCAAAAGCCCCCCTGGTCACGGCTCCTATATGGTCTTCAAAATTGAGCCGTGAATCCAGGAGGACGCCCAAGTTGCGAGCCCTATCGACGGGGGGGGGGGTAACACCTCACCCCCCATCATTAAGGATGGAATAACTTGGTTAACCCGAGATGCCGATATGCACAGCCCCTCAGTCTTGGCGGGATTGAGACGAAGCCTGTTTCTCCCCATCCAGACCTGAACCGCCTCCAGGCACCGGGACATCAGGGAGAGGGCATCACTGGGTTGGTTCGGGGTGGAAAGAAAAAGTTGGGTATCATCAGCGTACTGGTGATACCCCACCCCAAAACCACGAATGATCTCGCCCAGCGGCTTCATATAGATGTTGAACAGGAGAGGCGAGAGAACCGACCCCTGAGGAACTCCACAAATGAGAGACCTCGGGGCGGATCTCTGCCCTCCTGTCAACACCAACTGCGAGCGACCCTGGAGGTAGGAGGAGAACCACCGTAGGATGGTGCCTCCCACTCCCAGCCCCCTGAGACGCCGCAGCAGGATACCATGGTCGATGGTATCGAATGCCGCTGAGAGATCTAATAGGACCAGGACAGAGGAACAACCCCTGTCCCTAGCCCTCCAGAGATCATTCACCAGCACGACCAATGCCGTCTCCGTGCTGTGTCCGGGCCTGAAGCCCGATTGGTACGGGTCCAGATAATCAGTTTCCTCCAGGAACAGAGGGAGCTGATGCGCCACCACACTCTCAACAACCTTCGCCAGAAAGCAAAGGTTGGAGACTGGACGGTAGTTGTTTAAAACAGCCGGGTCCAAAGCAGGCTTCTTGAGAAGGGGTCTCACCACCGCCTCCTTCAAGGCGGCAGGAAAGACACCCTCCTTCAAGGAAGCAGTTATTACTGCATGGAACCAGCCTCGTGTTCCTTCCCGAGCCGCATAAGCTACCCAGGAGGGGCACGGATCCAACAAACAGGTGGTGGTGCTCAGTCTCCCCATGATCCTGTCCACATCATCAGGGGAAACAGGGTCGAACTCAGTCCAGATAACGTGCTCAAGACCGCCTGATTCCTCCACATCAGACTCTGCCCAGTCTGGATCCGAGCAATTTTGTCCGCCAGATGATGACTAAACTCCTCGGCTCGTCCCTGCAAGGGATCCTCTCTCACCTCCTGATTAAGGAGGGAGCGAGTCACCCTAAACAGGGCGGCCGGGCGATTATCTGCGGACGCGATAAGGGCGGCAAAGTAGTTAGGCTTCGCCGTCCTTATCGCCGCAAGATAAGACCTTATAAAGGTTCTTAACTGCAATCGGTCGGATTCGGATCGGCTGGATCTCCAACCGCTCTCTAGACCTCATCTCCGACGCTTCATCTCCCGGAGCTCCACAGAGAACCATGGGGCCCAGCGGGATCTGCGACGGGTCAGAGGTCGCATGGGTACAACGCAGTCGAGTGCCCTGGTGGCTGCCGTTTCCCAGGCCTCCACCAGGGCATTGACTGGGCTGTGGGTAAGGGTGATAGGTATAGGCCCAAGCGCCCTCTGGAACCGATCTGGGTCCATTAGGCACCTGGGGCGGAACCACCTGGTCGGCTCCTCCGCCCAGCGGCGGGGGATGGCATGACGGAAAACCAGCCTCAGGAGGTGATGATCTGACCATGACAGAGGGGTGATGGATGGAGAACCCCCTCCCAGATCATCCAACCACTGTCCAGACAGGAACACCAGGTCGAGAGTGTGATCCCCCTCATGAGTCGGGCCCTCAATAACCTGGGTCAGGCCCATGGCTGTCATGGAAGCCATGAACTCCCGAGCTAACTCCGACGACCCTCCCAGTGATGGCAGGTTGAAGTCACCCAGGACTATAAGCCTGGGGAACTCCACCGCCAACCCTGAGAGGGTGTCGAGCAGCTCGGGCAGGGCTGTTGCCACACAGCTGGGCACCAGGTATGTAAGCAACAAGCCCAACTGAACCCGAGGACCACACCTCAAGAGGAGGGATTCACTCCCGGCCATCTGGACAATGGTGGCCTCCCGGGGACACAAAGTCTCCCGAATAACCACTGCCACCCCACCACCCCTGCCCTGAGCCCGTGGCTGGTGCAGCACCCGGAAACCCGGCGGGCATAACTCGGTGAGAGGCACCCCTCCCTCCGAGCCCAGCCAAGTTTCCGTGATGCACGCTAGATCCGCACATTCCTCCTCGATCAGATGAATGAAGAAACAACCCTATATTTTATTCAAAATGGAAAAAGTTGTTGCTACCTTGAATATGTGACAAATAGAAAGTCATATACATAATAGTTTAAAAATAATAATAATTTTTAAACGGAAGAAACTGAAAATAAGTTTTATTGGATACTAAATGAAATAGATATAGTTCAATTGATATAGATTAATAATCACAGCTTTATGGATAAATTAATGTACTGTAGAAAAATCACACATTTTAGGGGAACTGTTTCAGAGGATTATCATATATTTTACCATCAACTGCTGTAGACAATAATAAAAATAGCCCCAAGTCAGGCCAAAAATATTGAAATGTGAAGAGTATCTCCAAATATAAAGGCATTAAACTACAATCTCTTCTCTCTCTGAGGAATATAAACAAATGAATATTATTGTATTGTAAGTGTACTGCCTTTATAAAGAGACTACCAGTGCCATAAAGGGAAAAAAGAAAGGTTTTCATATTAGAAGAAGCTTCAGCTGATTTCCACCCCTGATGTGTATCTATGTGTGTCATTTAATTTACAGCTTTCAAATTGAACATCATCTTTGGGAGCAGTTTTTCCCTCACAAGATATGTATTGCCCTAAAGACATGCTGGCATTTTAAAATATGATGTGCTAAATTGTTGCTGTTGGGCCCTCTTCATTGTGTGACTTGGAATGCTTAACTTCAAGACTGCGTAGCATCAAGGGCATTGAACTGCTTTTCTCATGGAGTCAAGGTATTTTTTATTATGTAGCATTGCAAATCCTTGTTTTAAACTTAATGCATTAGATCTGGATTTGAATAGTCCCATTGGTTTGGTCCAACTAGTTTTCCCCCGTAATTACCTTGCGTTTATTTTGGTTAAATCTGCATTCAATCCATTCAGTGATGAACAATTTGCATGTTCATTTCAGGATGCTAAGATATTCAGTGAGTGATGCAAACATGAAAGCAAATTTGCGGCTGCAAAACTAAGCACATTCTTGTTACCTTACCATATACCTATTTTGAGGATGGACAGTACCTTAATATCCTGCACATCCAGAAATCCCAGATTCTGTCTGTACCGTCTCTAAGTAGAATGGGGAAAAATCTGAAACCTTGGGAAAATCTGCCTATCAGTGTAGAAAGGTTTTCTCCAGCTGATTGGCTAGGGAAGTGCCAGGTTGTTGCCCTATATACTGAAAAAAAAGTGCCAGGTTAAGAAGTTAATATTGTACCAGTATGTATAACAAATTGATCTAAAATAGCTTAATATATTCTTATTACATTCTTTTATTATCTATATATTTATTTTATTTTATTTATTTTATTTTATTAGATTTATATACCGCCCTTTCCCGAAGGACTCAGGGCGGTTTACAGGGTATTTTAAAATCAAACCAATGCAAAATACAAAAGTTAAAAAAACAATTAAAAAAGATTAAATTATCCCTAAAAATAAAAACCCCAGTTAAAAATTCTCAGCCTGGGCTGGAGAGCTCAAAGAGCCAGGTCTTCAGGTCCCGGCGGAATGACTGAAGGTCAGCGGCAGTCCTAAGCTCCACGGGCAGCTGGTTCCAGAGGGCAGGCGCACCCACAGAGAAGGCCCTCTCCCTGGGTGTTATCCGCCGGCAGTCTTTTACCGGCGGCACCCTGAGAAGACCCTCCCTGTGTGAGAACACTGGATGAAGGGAACTTGATGCTGGCAGCAGGTGTTCCCTCAAATAACCCGGACCCAAGCCATTCAGGGCTTTATAGGTCATCACCAGCACCTTGAATCTCACCCGGAGGGCAACCGGAAGCCAATGCAGCTCGCGGAGTAGAGGTGTTACATGGGAGTATCGGGAAACCCCCATCACAACTCGCGCAGCCGCATTCTGCACCAGTTGAAGCCTCCGAGTGGTCCTCAAGGGCAGCCCCATGTAGAGAGCGTTGCAGTAGTCTAAATGGGAGGTCACGAGTGCATGAGTGACTGTGCGTAGGGCAACTGGTGAACCAGGCGAACCTGGGCAAAGGCCCCCCTGGTCATAGCTCCTATATGGTCTTCAAAATTGAGCCGTGAATCCAGGAGGACGCCCAAGTTGCGAGCCCTATCAACGGGGGGTAACACCTCACCCCCATCGTTAAAGGTGGAATAATTTGGTTAACCCGAGATGCCGATATGCACAGCCAGTCAGTCTTGGCAGGATTGAGACGAAGCCTGTTTCTCCCCATCCAGACCTGGACCGCCTCCAGGCAACGGGACATCACGACGAGGGCATCGCTGGGTTGGTTCGGGGTGGAGAGAAAAAGTTGGGTTTCATCAGCGTACTGATGATACCCCACCCCGAAACCACGAATGACCTCGCCCAGTGGCTTCATGTAGATGTTGAACAGGAGGGGCGAGAGAACCAACCCCTGAGGGACTCTGCAAACTAGAGGCCTCATGGTGGATCTCTGCCCTCCCATCAACACCGACTGCGAGCGGCCCAGGAGATAGGAGGAGAACCACCATAAAACGGTGCCTCCCACTCCCAGCCCCCTGAGACGCCGCAGTAGGATACCATGGTCGATGGTATCAAAAGCCACTGAGAGATCTAATAGGACTAGGACAGAGGAGCAACCCCTGTCCTCAGCCCGCCAGAGATCATTCACCAGCACGACCAATGCCGTCTCCGTGCTGTGCCCGGGCCTGAAACCCGATTGGTACGGGTCCAGATAATCAGTTTCCTCTAGGAACAGAGGAAGCTGATGCGCCACCACACTCTCAACAAACTTCGCCAGAAAGCAAATCTTCGCCAGAAAGCAAAGGTTGGAGACTGGACGATAGTTATTTAAAACTATCTTGTATAGCAAGTCGTAATGTGTGTGTGTGTGTGTATATATATATATATATATATATATATATATATATATATATATATATATATATGTGTGTGTGTGTGTGTGTGTGTGTGTGTGTGTGTGTGTGTGTGTATATCAGATGGTCGGCAGTTTGGAGGGTCGAATCCCGAGTGCCGCGTAACAGAGTGAGCGCCTGTTACGCATCCCAGCTTCTGCCAACCTAGCAGTTCGAAAGCACGTAAAAAATGCAAGTAGAAAAATAGGGACCACTATGGTGGGAAGGTAACAGCGTTCTGTGCGCCTTTGGCATCTAGTCATGCCAGCCACATGACCATGGATACGTTCTTGGACAAGTGCTGGCTCTTTGGCTTTGAAACGGAGATGAGCACTGGCTAAATCCTATATTTCAGAGTGCACGATTTATGAATCAGGACATTTCTCAAAAAATTATACATCCAAGTTTATTGTGCTAGAATTGCTTTAATGCTTAAGAAAATTGCATGAAAATCTTATCAAGGTTTCTTGCAAAAATGAATCATCATGGTTAATTTGACATGGAACAATATCCCCCAATTTCTTTCCTTATGTTGCTAAACAATCTAAGCTGTAGACAATTCCTTTCAGTTTCCCGAGATAGTTATCTAACAGTACCCAAGGATGACATACATCCCATGCTGCAAACCTGTGCAAATAAAAAAATGGTGTTTATTTCTACACAGCTATCACTCTGAAATTATGGAGCCATGATGTCAAGTGAGCTCATCAGATTGCCTTGCTTCTAATGGAGAAATTGCAGTTGGTAAGTCAACGTTGTAAGCATAGTATCATTCCTTATCACTGTTATCATGATTGTAATTCACTAAAGTTTCCTACTCATGTTACTAAGAATGCATTATGCACCTAACTTCTAATTATGCTTGAGCCAGAGTCTTTTGCAATGCTAGCATTCTACATTTTCTCTTAAAAGAAAGGTGTTGTGTGAAGATAGTGCATAACAATGCATATTCTTGCAACATAAAACAAAACCCTTTCATATATATAATAAATTACAATAATTAATTACAGTGGATAGTGAAAATATAACTTGTAAAAAGAAAAAAGAGGCAGAAATAATTAGAAAAAGAAATGAGAACAAAATTGGTAGCCTATGTATCCTTGACATAAATCTATATTATGATTGCACTTGAAATATTAACTGTATTTTTTTGCAAACTACCTTTAAAAAGATATTATAGAACTGAAAAAATGCAGAACAGAATGAATAAAATGATTGGGGAACTAGACTAATTCCCCTACAAGGAAATGAACTGGAGCTTTTGTACTTTAAATAAAAGTAATTAAAGGAAGGTATGATAAAGGCATATAAGTCATGCATAGTAAGAAAAATGCATGAATATTTTTCTCAGAATGTTAGAGCACACAATCATTTATTGTCATTAAATGCAGAAAGATTCAAGACTAATAAAGTAAGTATTTCTTTATTCAATACGTAGTTAAACTATTGAATTTACTGCCATCACGTATGGTGATGACCAACAAATTTAGATAGTTTTAAAAAAGCTAGTTGAATTTATAAAAGACTGAACTATCAATGGTTACTAGCTTGATGGGTATGGACTACCTCTGAAAAGAGTGCATGTTAAGTGGCTGCTGCAGGGAGCAACAATGAAAGAGATCTGTTTCATCCATATTTATGAGCTTCTCAAATGCATTGGGTTGACCAAGAAAAGATACATTACGCTAGACAAGGTGACTCTAGTCTAGTCCAATCCAACAAGAGTTCCTCCTACATTCTCAGTGTGAAAATTATTTTGAAGAATTTGATACCAGAAGAGGTTCAGATAAGATGTTATATTTTTTCTTGTTATTCTGATTGGATTTGTGTGTATGTAACTTTAACTTATTTTTTTCTGGCTTAGATAACAAAAAATCATGCACCTTCTCTTTCAGAGAAACTACATTGATACATAGTCCCCCAAAGCTAAATTAGAGATATTGTAGAACAGGCATTTGTACTGGATACAAATTTATATTAGGTAGTATAGCCTCAAAATGAGAGATTAGAATCGGAGAAGCTCTCTCCCCCACATCCCATTTTTTCTCCTTTCCTTTCCTTTCCTTTCCTTTCCTTTCCTTTCCTTTCCTTTCCTTTCCTTTCCTTTCCTTTCCTTTCCTTTCCTTTCCTTTCCTTTCCTTTCCTTTCCTTTCCTTTCCTTTCCTTTCCTTTCCTTTCCTTTCCTTTCCTTTCCTTTCCTTCCCTTTCCTTCCCTTCCCTTCCCTTCCCTTCCCTTCCCTTCCCTTCCCTTCCCATGTGGCTGAAGCTGAAGCATTGACAGCTTGCTGTTTCTCTAGCCAAAGATGCAAATTCTTTTAAAAATAGTTGAAGCTGATAGAATAAAAAGTAAAGTTAATTCACGGTGATAAATTTTAAGTATTATACATTTGCCTAATTATTGATGAAAACATTTCCTTCTAGAATTACCTTTATGGCTAAAGATGAAGGAAGGAGGGACTGCCAGTGTTTTATGTCACTATGTTTGCACATGTCAAGAAGTAATGCTAAGACTGCATTCTCAAAAGATGGGATTTCCTGTCCCTGATTAATGATTCTTAACAAGATGTTCTTATGCACTAAAAACTTTGAATGCTTTCTGCTATTTTCTTTTTAACTCACAGATTAAATCTTGTCTAGATTACATGCTACGTACATGCTTTGTGGTTCTATTGTAAATGTCAGAGGAGCTGCTAAATGCTAATTAGTCTGAGGAATCCTAATATAGCTGTATTATATAATTTGTATTAAATCGAAAATGGAATAAAGTTGCACTTGCTATCCTGTATACTTCTTATATCTTTCATTTGACTACAAATAACATGTTAGCTCTAAATAATATAATATATATTACTGAATTAATCGTTAAGATTTTTTTTCATTTTTAAATGATTTAAATGCATGTTGGGTATTCTGAGATAGGTTGGACTTCATTTCAAGACCTGATTAAATATTGTTTGCATTTCATTTGCCTCAACTTTTCTAAGGATATATCCCTATGTTGTGCACACTTAGCTGTGTGCATGTATTTCTGTATTCTATATGTATATTTATACATCTATGTATAAATCCTAGCATCTATGAATTTCTACCCTTTATTCCAGTTGGCAATTGTTTTTGTTCCCACATACACCTGAATACTATAGGGACCAAGGTGCTACTTGGAGTTTTAAAAATGGCCCCCAATGCTCAGAAAATACCTTTATCTGCCAATTTACAGTATGCCATGATACAGCTAATGCAACAGTTGGGGCAGAATTTGCCTCAATCCACAGTAGTTCAGCAATCTGCAGCTTTCTTTCTATCTCCCAAGGTCACACCCATGTTCAGTTTACACAATCAGATACTTTGACCCACTGTGCTTTGTCTGGAAGATTCATCAAAATTGCTGTGTGACAATTAAATACACTCTTAGTAAAACAAAGAGTAAGATTTAAGAACCAGAGATGATGTTCTTGAATCTACCATACTTTTAACACACCAATCACTATACTGAAATCTAATTTTCTTTAGTGGGTATTGTTTAACGTTAATTTGAATTTTTTCTTAGGAGGAACAAATGAATTTGTGTTTGGGTTAAATTCTCTGGTGTGGCTTCCTATTATTCTGGGCTCTGCTAGAAGTGCTGCGAATATTTTTGTTTTGTGTGGCCTTTAACCTGTGATTTATTATTATTTCTGACTCCTAGTGACTATTGGGGGAAGTGATTTTAAGGGTTAGATGTGTAATTAATCTGAATGCACGTTACTATACAAATCAATGAGACTTAAATTTTTCACATTGTTTAAAGTGTTTCACATTCAAAGGGCATATTAAAAAAATCACTGCATCTCTTTTTTATGAAAGTTGGCATATTAATTGTACTGGCAAAAACAACAATTGTTTTGTTTTCCTAAGTTAGAGGAGATGGAGCCCCATTTCTTTAAATCTTGTTCCAGTTTTAGGTATCACACACATTTCTCTCACTGTGATTGCCACTCCCTGCTCCATCTGATTTCTTTTTTTACATTTTTTTTTAAAAAAACGTTCTTTTCTTGAAGAGAAAAGGAACCTGGAATACTGCACAGCAAAGTTTTAGACTCAGCTGTTTTCATTTTAGGAATGCCTGTGGGCCACTTAAAGGTATTTACAAAAAATTATTGAGAGTAATTAACATTCTGGGGTTTTTTTGTTTGCTTTTTATGTAGCCATGTTTTATGTAGCTCACATCCGTTTTATAAGTGAAGATATTTTATAATTATATCGGATATAATTCTAGAAGAATTCCTAAGGTAAATTCTTAATTTACTACCCCTAGTTGAAAATGATTCTGATCAGATTATGTGCCAGCAAAAATTCTATGTTATTACGTTCTTATTATTTTAACTGGATGCTAGTAATAGCAATGTACTTTCTCTCCTGCCTTCTAACGATGCATCAGAGCAGCCAATATTATTGTCAAATTGTTTTGGGAATGGTAAGTTTGTAAAGGATAATGTAATACTGTCCTTTGTTAGAGATGATGGTGAAAATGCTTATTTCTGTGCTCAGAGGGCAGCTAGTACACCTGGCTATATATGAAGATATCTTTGATGGTGACCCTAATAACATAATTTTGAATGTTGCTTGGCAGAAGTTTAACCACATTTTATCCCAGATAACTAGTATGAGATTGGAGTCCTAACATTAACGCATTTAAGTTTTTCTTAAAGTGATGTATTATTATTGAATAATTACAATTTATTGTAGATTTCAATCATTCTTGATTTAGGTATGTACTTTATGTATTATTTTTAGATCATTGTTTTTTTATTTACAAGCACAGAAACAAAGAAAACATAATACATGAAAGAAGAATCTAAATCAGGAACAATAAAGTAAATGGAATAAAACAATTGGCAGCAATTCAGGAAGAAGCCATTATGTGAGCAGTCCATTAAAGCTAAAAACAATACATCATCTTCAAAAGCCTGGCAAAATAAGAACCTCTTCACTTTATGTGCAAAGTTGGATGTTGGAGAGAGACTTGATTTATTAAGTCCCTCTAAAAAAAATGAAGGCAAGTATTAGAGAAAGCCATCACAAAGTCTTCTGTTGTTCATCTGCAGTCTAAATAAAGTAATCTTGTTGCAGCTTCAGAATGGAACTTTCCTAGACTGGAGTTCACACAATACTTGTAGCTCTAGAGTTAGTCGATGATCTTATTTTGTCAAATGTTTGTTGACTCTCTATTGTCTTCCTCTTCCTTACTTTGCTTCCTTCAGTTTGGTTGCACTTCAGCTTTTTTTAATAATAAAAGCTGAAGTCTAGGATCAGCTGGACGGTATCAGTTTATAGAAAGCTGATGTGACAGATTATTTGCATGGAACATTTTTTCCTGTTCTTGGTGGTCTTCTATTTTTATTTTTATCTTTAAAAATGGATATATATGCTACATTTTATTCACACATGCTTTCATTTTTCCAATATACCCATGGCTGTTTTTTGAACCCGGCTTTTGACATTGTCTTGAAAGCTTGTTTTATGGTTTAAAAATGCTAATGTAAATTAATGAATGTTGTGTGCAACTAAAATTTGGCTGCATAGAATTCACATCCATTTGAGCTTGGAATTTAAATTACCATCTGGTACAAGTTGAAAGTCTGACAACTTATTGGAAGTACAGGATAATTTAATTTTTTTTTGACATAAATGCATGCATACACACACACACAAATGAGCAAAATACTGAAAAGTGATACATTAGTTAATAATTCTGTGCATTTCCCTGGTTTCTTTTACTTGTTTGCATTAGAGATGCTTGGACAAATCCCTTCAGGTTTTTTTTTAATGCCATTTATATCCCGCCCTTCTCCGAAGACTCAGGGCGGCTTACAATTTAAAGCACAAATCAATGTGCTTAGCAATAGCCTTCATTCTATGTATATGCCTGCTTATTAGGGCTTTCGGCCCCCCCACAAGTGGCATGTTTACAAAGTCAGCTTATTGCCCCCAACAATCTGGGTCCTCATTTTACCTACCTCAGAAGGATGGAAGGCTGAGTCAACCTTGAGCCTGGTGGGACTTGAACCTGCACTAATTGCAGGCAGCTGGTGTTACTTAAGGAGGCATTAGCCCACTGCTCCACCAAGGCTCGTTTTCTTTGCAAGGTTTTCAGAAGTGGTTTGCCACTAGAGCTGAGAGAAAGTGACAGGCCTAAAGTCAATCCAGCTGGCTTTGTGCAGGACTAGAAGTCGTGGTCTTCCGATTCTACTCTGATGCCTTAACCACTACACCAAACCTTCTCTCATGATAAAAGTAAAGCAACTCTAATTCAAGATATAGGTAGTCCTCGACTTATGATCACAATTGAGCCCAAAGTTTCTGCTGCTAAGTGAAACATTTGTTAAGTGAATTTTGCCCCATTTTATGACCTTTCTTGCCACAGTTGTTAAGTGAATCACTGCAGTTGATAAGTTAGTAACATAGTTGTTAATTGAATCTGGCTTGCCTATTGACTTTGCTTGTCAGAAGGTCGCAAAAGGTGATTACTGGATACTGCAGTAATCCAGTAATAGGATACTGCAGCTCTCATAAATATGAGTTAGTTGCCAAGCGTCTGAATTTTGATCATGTGACCGTGGGGATGCTGCAACGGTCGTAAGTGTGAAAAACAGTCATGTCCCTTTTTTCAGTGCCATTGTAACTTTGAACAGTCCCTAAATGAGCTGTTGTAAGTCAAAGACTACCTGTAGTTGTATTCCTTCTCTTGCGTGCTGGCTTGAATGACTTTCCAGTCTATGAGAATTTTGGCAGTAATACTTGAAAGACGAGACTTCTAGAACTGGCATTTTTTGTAACAAGAATTCACTCCCCATTTCTTAGAGATAACAACAAGCTTGTAAAGTTAGATTGTTTTAAGGCAAGACAAAAAAAAATGCAGCTTCAGTGCGAACATCACTTTTTAAGCCATAAGCATAATCCTGATTTTATTTTATTTTCAGAAGTTAGAAATGGAAAGCATGGTTCTTGTAGGCAAAGGAAAGGCTTTGGGAGCACTTGCTGTAATTGAGGAGGTAGAGAATATTTGAGCACTTTCTAAAATGAGAAGTGAATACATTGCATCTGCTTTGTGTAGGAGTGTATCTCTGAATTCTCTCTGGCAGCTGTAGTATCCAGCTAAAATACTGTTCTCTACCTCCTACGCTCCAAATATTCTTCCTACACCATCTTTCTTTGGATAAAATCCCTCCTGTGAGAATACTAGAGCCAGATACCTTAGGGACTCAGACTGGAGGTGGTTTCTGTATGAACAAAATCCTATAGGTCAGTCTTGCTGAAGATAATTCTGTCTGGTTTTGCTTGATGCTTTATCTTCTGTTTCATAAATAAAATCAAAATGACATCAACTTTTAACAGTGAGATGTAAGCTATCTGAAGGAATTTAAGTCCGTTTTTTTTAATAAAAAAAAAGCTACAATAGAATAATACCGCATCTGCGAAAGAATCTCTGGGTAATGTTTCTGGCAAAGGTGGGCTTGTGCCTTGCTGTTTTGTAACCTTAGCCAAACAAGAGTGAGCAAAATAAGAAAGAATTCCAGTTTGAGCAAATGCAAATCTGATAGTGATGGAGTCCTTTTGTCACTAAGGGACAGGTGAGTAGATTCCTATGATCGAGGCCTAGGCTTGAAGAGTAGCAGGAGATACTGGAATTTATATCCCAGGATGAAAGATGTTTTGCTCTTGTTTCCTCTAGCCAGAAAATTCTGCCAGGAGACTTTCTCCCTGCTCCTCTGAAGGCCTGCATCTTCCTCTCTCTCCAGTTAGCAGTCCTAGTGGCACAGTGAGAAGATAATAACTTTGATTACTGTCTTGAGTTGTCTTCTCTCAAAAAAATAAATAAAATTTCTATCTACTGTATTAATCTATAACTAGATCACAATTGGAGTATATTGACAATCAGGCGGTTTTATTATTAGTTTTGGTAATCATTGCCAGTAGAACGGCCAAAGTTGTAATACCTTCAGGGTGTAAATTGAGAACATAAGAAGGACTAGTTAGTTACTTTTGACCAGACTCTTGTCTGGTCAAAATTCAGTGTTCTGTTTTGACAATGCACAATCACATCATTGGGGAAAATGACATCCCTCAGCCAATGATATTGGATGTAATTCACAGTAAGGCTGGGTAAGGCTTCTTTGTAAGAGGTGCTTTATAATATGCAGGTCAATGTACAATCCCTTTCTTCAAATAATTTAAGCAGTTACATTCTTTTGCAGCCCTTCCTGGTTGTTTCAGAAGCTGTTTTATGGTTGTTTCTACACTTTTTCTGAAGCATTTGTCCGTGGCTAATACAAAGCCTTCATAATTAGTAGCCACTGATTACCTTCTATTCCATTGATAATCGATATAATTACGTTTAACAAATAAAAAAGTAAATCATTAAAAGTTGTTTTAATTCATTTTGAAGTGCAACTAGTAGGTTTCCCCCCCCCCCGTAAGATCTTTAATGAGATCTTACTCTGTTTTATATGTGAATGTTACATTTGTCAGAACAGAAACACCTACATTGGTAGATTTCTCCCTAAGTAAACTACTTTATAAAACATGTATCAGAATGTACATTTAATAACTAAAAATGATATACTCAACAATTGATTGCCAAATAAATCTTTCTCTGCAGGAATCATTATTTAGAGTGCAAAATAAACCACAGTGCAAAGATGTAACATAATTTGAATTAAAAAGGGAGTATCTGAAAGTCAAAATCAGACTGTAGAAGTTTTCAGTATGGGCGGAAGGATGGACACAGCTGCCAAGCAAGAAGAAGCCACAGTGGTCTCCAGAGGTGACCGTTGCCAATTTCATCAGAAGGCCAGGAGTGGTATTAACACCACATGCATTGCCACTTTTGTCCCTGTGTGTGGCATTTCCGTGCATGTAGAAAACGAGCAGGGCTTGCATTGCAATGCTGCCGATAGCAGTCCAAACCTCCCCCACTCTGGATGCCGCATGAAATTTTTAAGGATCAGTTTTCATAGAAGGATAGAGCACAAGGATCGCAAGATAGAGCTTTTAACATGTATTTTAGAAACATATGCTTTTATTAATATAACACATGTCTTTTTGAATGAAGTTAAGATCCAGAATTCTGAAAGAATTTTGACCACAAAATCCCAAGCCTCTCTTTATAAATGTAACTTAAGGTCTCAACATATTTACATATCCCAAGAACTACTTCCTGCAAGGTCAGAAGCTAACAGCTTGAAACCCAAGTAGTTAATTATCATAAGGAAGGACAGATGGAAATTGCTCTTCTACCCCAAAGAGAGAAACTTCACCTCCTGCACAGCAGGAGAAAAAGGTGTTAGAATTTGCACCTTGATTACACTATAAATAGAACTTGAATTTGTTATATAGCAGTCACTAGAAATTGTCTTTTGCAGTTGTTTTTTTTTTAGAGTAAATCTACTTATCAAAGAATTGCATCCTGGAATGCACACTTGAGCCTCCTTCCAATTCTAATATTTTCCAAGGAAAGGCTGACAATACCTTTACATTTAGCATCAAAAGTGACTCCACTCTTGCTGAGATCAGTGTTTCTGCTTGCGTGAGCTTATTCCCAAGGTCTCTTGCTGCCATTTGGCTCACCTATTGATTGCAGCAAATGCAAAGAAAATGCCATCATTAATAGGACTTCAAACGCTTAAGATACTTTAGGAGGGCATAATCCCATCTTCTGTTCCCTTGAATGCATCGAGAAATTTAATGATTATTCATAGCTCCATTATATTTTCTCCGTTAAAGCTACAAGGTGTATGTTGAAGGTGGAGTCTTTGCTGCTCTCTGAGCTTGGTTGTTTTCATGATGATGTTTCATTACCTGATTAGGTAACATCATCACTGTTGGCATTTATAACCTGCAAAAAACCCATGTCTCCATGCTTCCATGTTTTCTCCCTGTATGCAAGAAAACAACCAAGCTCAGATAGCACCAAGGACCCTAAGCTGCAAATACTCTTTGCAACTGATCTTTTGAAAGTGTTGGGCAGGAGTAAAATTTTGATTCTTGTTTCCATGTCAAATTAGGGAAATTATCACTTTAGTCCAGCTTATTATCCTCCAAAGTTTTAAACCATTTGAATAATTGAAGGTGGAATGGTACAATTTTGCCTAAAATTGTGAAATGGCACTAATTCACAATTTGGTCCTTAGCAGCATCTAAAGCACCCAAATTATTATCATGTATTGGAATGTGCATTAGATTCTAAGTCTGTGGTATCTTTTATAAACTAATGTATTACTATGGTCAGTATTAGATATTCACAAAAACAAATCTGGCATAAGTTACAATTCCATATTAATAAATCAATGGTTAAAAAATTAAACAATATTAAGTAGGTTTCTTATGATCTTAGCTCAACAAAAGATGATTGTTTGTGTTATAAAACAGAAGTGTAAAAAGAATAAGGGGACATATTTATATAATTGGGTTTGTCCTGTTATTGCTAGGCTTTGATTTGATATCCATAAGTTTGTCAGCATGCTATAAAAATCCATGTAGTTTAAAGATATGAATGTAGTTTTTGTGAATATAGTAAAAAATTGAAATTTACTATATGAAGACTTATGGATGTCTCAAGCATGGAAGACAGCAAACATCATTCCTTTACCGGCTGCTAACATTTACTGGGAGGCAAGAGCAACCAAGGGAAGGGAATGTATCAATTCGTACTTTTAACATGCTCTGTACAGTATTAATAAGCTCCTTTTGTTGGTATTATGCCAGTGTCAGGAGGAGGAACAATTTTCTTCCAGATAAATAATTGACGGCTATTTAATTAGGAGAAAAGTGATGTTTCCTTCAATAATAGAAATAAAACTATTTTTTTTAACAAGAAAATAAATAAAAATATATGGAGAAAACTGGGATGAGAAAATGAAGAGAAAAAACCAGAGATGTTACAAAAGTGATTGTTGTTAAAAATAATATTTTAAAAGTAGAAGAAGGGCACAAAAGCGTATTTATCATGTTTTTCTTAGAAAAATTAGCTGAACCTCGCCCGGTTTATCACTATTTTAGGTAGTAATTTGATCAAATCAAAAACAGAAAATGGAAAATTTGCAATAATCTTTGTATCTTGGTCAACTGTTGTTGTTGTTAGCTGCGAAGTCGTGTCCGACTCATCGCGACCCTATGGACAACGTTCCTCCAGGCCTTCCTGTCCTCTACCATCTTCTGGAGTCCATTTAAGCTCACGCCTACTGCTTCAGTGACTCCATCCAGCCACCTCATTCTCTGTCGTCCCCTTCTTCTGTTGCCCCTAATCTTTCCCAGCATTAGGCTCTTCTCCAGTGAGTCCTTCCTTCTCATTAGGTGGCCAAAGTATTTGAGTTTCAGCTTCAGGATCTGGCCTTCTAAAGAGCAGTCAGGGTTGATCTCCTCTAGGACTGACCGGTTTGATCGCCTTGCAGTCCAAGAGACTCGCAGGAGTCTTCTCCAGCACCATAGTTCAAAGGCATCAATTCTTTGGTGCTCAGCCTTTCTTATGGTCCAACTTTCACAGCCATACATTGCAACTGGTGGTCAATTCAGAAAATACAGGTGAATTTGTGGGATGGAATCATTTCTCAAATAAAGCCCCTCAGTGAAACAGAATCTTTATAATTGGCAGTATCTTGGGAAAATATAGCTGATGTGAAAGTGCTAAGTTTGGATAATATACTCTGAATGTATGGAGTTTGCAATTCATAGCACTTATTTCTTAATCCAGCTAACAATATTTCATAACTGGAAATAGTTCTTGAAATCCACTGTATTGATTAATAAACCCTTATTAACTTTGTTAATCAACGTACTCATTGGCCAATAGGGGGTTATAAAAATTGACTTTAGGTCGAAGATGCTCCTATATCTACAAAACCTATAGAAAACAAAAATCTGTTTTCTTTTTCTCCTTTTTATACAGTTATGAGTTCTTAGTAGTTTGAATATTATTCTAAGAAATGGGATGGTGCAATTGGGGATTAGGTAACTAAACAGGCAGGTGCAAAAGTTATCCTCAGGGCAAGACAAAGGGTATTTCACAGGTTTTATGATGTAAAAGGTACATGAGTCAAAAACTATGCTTGCAGAATGGCTGAGAATGGGGTTGCTCAAGCACTTTATGTAAATACAGGTAGTTCTTGACTTGCAACCATTTATTTTATTAGATTTATTTTATTAGATTTATATCTGTTTAGCAACTGTTCAAAATTACAGTGGTGCTGAAAAAAGTGATTTAAGATTGCCCTTCACACTTATGACCATTGCAGAATTCCTGTGATCGTGTGATCAGAATTCAGGCACTTGGCAACAGGAATGTGTTTATGATGGTTGCATTGCCCTGGGGTCACATGATTGCCATTTGCAACCTTCCCAACTAGCTTCCAACAAGCAAAGTTAGTGTAGTAGTAAACTGGATTCACTTAACAACTGTGGTAAAATAGGTCATAAAATTGTGTACAATTTACTAAATGATTACTTCACTCAGTAACAGAAGTTCTGGTCCTAATTGGGTTGTAAGTTGAGGTCTATCTATATAGTTTGAATAGATTGCAGTAATGGGGTATGGTTGGTAGAACTAAAGAAAGATGTGTAGATCTTTGATACCTGACTCATAGAGATGGATTAGGCCAGTTTAAATCAGATTTAAACCCAAATGACTTGGGAGCCAGAGTTTCTCAAGCAATTCCATTTTTGCATAAAAAATTGAATAAAAACGTTTCAGGGACAAATATAATGTTACCAAATGTGAAAACTAGTTTTTAGATTTGTCCCAGATATTCATTAACTCTTGCTCAGTGTTGGCAACCTGTGATATGCAAACCCCGAAGCAAGTACGGTAAAACTCTCTTCAGTTTTAAAAATAGAGAGAACAAAAGACTTAGTACATCAAGGGGTGAAAAAATCAATAGATGAAAGCCAGGGGAATAGAAAATTTCACTGTTAAAATAAGTACAGTTAATATGGTAGGAGATGGTATTGCCCTGAAACAAAAAAATGCATAGGTGTTGAAGAATTATAGATCAGTGATAAACAAGAGTTTGTAAGATGTGAGGCAACTGATACAAAAATCTATGCTTGTAAAGCAGTCAGATAAACTGGCAGGTGACTAGGGTCACAAAGTCAGACTTAATTGTGATTCCTTTTGCACCACAGTTGATTAATAACAGAACACAATTACAGAACTGGAAGTGAGGTAGTCCTCACTTTATTTACCAAGATTGCAAACAGGGAATCTTTAAAGGCGAGTTTCTTGTTTAGTGCCAGTATGTTTTGGCTGGGGAGTTCTGGGAGTTGGTCCACACATCTTAAACTTTCCAAGATTGGAAAATGCTGATTTTGTGCTTCAGGCGACTTGCTATTGAGTTGCTTTTTATGTAAGCCTGTATTGTGTTTTTGCAAGACCATCTAATGTTATACTGTACGTCATCGGCCCTTTTTTGCTGACGGAAACAAAACTGGAGCACCACAGTTGGAGAAGCAAAGAACAAGTTTTCTTCTTAGTGTCCTATCTGAAAACTGAAGCTTTCTTTCATATGAGTAAATAGTTGTATTCACAGTTTGGGATCAGAACTGCACAAGTAGTCCTCGACTTACAGCATTTCATTTAGTGACCGTTCAAAGTTCAACGTTACAATGGCATTGAAAAAAATGAATTATGATAATTTTCCGCAATGACGACCGCTGCAGCATTCCCATGATCACGTGATCAAAATGCAAATGCTTGGCAACTGACTCATATTTATGACGTTTCCTGGGGTCATATGATCACCTTTTGCAACCTTTTGTCAAGCAAAGTCAATGGGGAAGCCAGATTCACTTAACAACTGGGTTACTAACTTAACAACTGCAATGGTTCGCTTAACAACTTGGGCAAGAAAGGTCATAAAATGGGGCAAAATGTATTTAGCAAATGTCTCACTTAGCCACAGAAATTTTTTGCTCAATTGTCGTAAGTCGAGGACTACCTGTATTTGATTCTGATTACTTGGACTTCCTGCAAAATCTTGCCTATTTGCCTCTCTCTCACCACCACTTGATTCTGTTTCCTAGAGGCTTGATGATGGAAAAATGAAACAAAGTGAAACAAAAGGTCAGGATCTGCAGTGGCATATTAGATAACATAAATTTCCTTCAGCACCTATTCTCTTGTCAGTGGAGAAACTAATTGTTCTTTCTAATGGGAAAATCCTATACTATCACTGAAAGCAAATGGGAATGAATGGCAGGCAATTAAAGGACATCAGCTCCCTCGGTATCTTATTTCAGTTTGCTACGGCATGTTTATAATAAATGATCTGGCTCTCAAAAAGTCTAAAATGAATGAAATACTTTCTGCATGATATCGCCCTTTCTTTTTAAAAATCATCTGCATCTAGGATATCAGCACGTAAATCATTAATTTTCTGAAACATTTTATATGATATTAAAATGTATTTTTAAAAAGTTGCAATTCAGACATTTTTGGTCCTGCTGATTAAATGAAAGAAATACATTGCCAGGAATTGTCTCATTATTTGAAAGATTACCTGTCCTTGTTTATAGAGAATTATGGCCAGGCAAGGACATCCAAACATATATTTAACTGAATAGGTAATTGGTCGTGATTAATATATTGATTCGGTTGATGCATATCTTCTAAAATGATATAACTGTATAATTCCATGTGCAGTGTTTTGGTTGTTTGCTTTCAAAGTAATTTAATGTGGAAAAACTTGCATTTTTGTAGTAGAAGTTGGGGAACATTTTTGAAAAAAAATATAGTAGTGTTTCCTTAATATAATGTGCTAATAATCAATGCTATCAATTTATCTGGTGAATACATTCAACTGCACGGATGTTCAGACTAGTTGCTAAGGTGGAATGGTGAACATTTACTGTATGTGCTTTCCTCCCTCCAAAAATAATGTATAAAATTGAGATGGGGTTCTAGAGGCAGATGCAAGTAAGGATACTAGGTGCAGTAACAAGAGGGCATAAGAAGACATTCTTGCTCAGCTTTGTGCTAAAAGCCATGTGGTCTGGGTACTATTGGAATGATAGTCTGAACATATTTGGAGGCACCAGATTGAAAAATACCAAGATAGATAGTTGCAATCTTTTATCTTACTGAGTTTGGAACAAGTATACAAAAGATTAGGCTGTAAGTAACATCTAGTGTTGCTCACTTCTACTAATTTGGGCAAAATTAGGGTTTAATTTGTTTTCAATATCTGTATTTGTGCATTCTGTTATTTATGTCACTGTTCACCGCCCTGAGTCCTTAGGGAGAAGGGCGGTATACAAATCAAATCAAATAAATAAATAAATAAATAAATAAATAAATAAATAAATAAATAAATAAATAAATAAATAAATAAATTTTGAGAATTTCCCAAATTCACTATTATAGAGAGCTACTAATGGAAGTACCTACATCTCTTACAGACACTTCCATATAGAAGTATACATATGAATGACAGAGGCATGTAGTATGTAAAATTATCTTCCACAGAGGACTGGTTGGAAATGGCTGTTGAGATGCATCTGAGAGGGTGCATATGAAACGTGTGTTCCCATGCAACATGTGCTATTATATGAATACAGTAGCTTTCTGCAAGGCCTTAAACACCTAGTTTTGTTACTGAACTTTAAGCCCTGGATCTGTGGGTGAGCCCATATCATAGATATGTTGATTGTGTTGGTTGGTTTTTATCTTGGCTGCTGTATATGTTATTCTTTATTTTGTTATGTTATTTTAATCTGGTTTTTATTCATTGTTAGCTTCGCAGAACTATCTATTTGAGATGGTGGCTATATAAATCAAGTAAGCAAACCAACTAACCAAGCATCCAGAGTCACACAGATGAGTGGAATAGATAGTTGATAGATAGAATAAAATAAAATAAAATAAAATAAAAAAGCTGATTATGCATTGGGATTATTTATTTAGTTAGCTTACAAATAAGGCAGCGAACACATTCAACCCACCATTCTTCTCCTATTTTCTCCAAAACAATCCTGTGAAGCGAGTTGGGCTGATAGAAACTGACTGGCAGAGGGCACCCATCTGGTTTTCATTGCTAAGGCAGGATTTGAACTCAATGACTCTTGCTTTCTAGCCTGGTGCCTTAACCACTAACCAAGCTGGCTCTGGGCAGGAGCTGACAATTTAATTCACTCAAACACATTTTTATATCTCTGTAACAAGTATAATATATAAAACCTATGCCATGCTACATAGCATGTATATTGAAAGCTGGCAGCTGAGTCATATTGTTCTTGAAATATTGGTTGAATAAAAAGGTTTTATTTGTAACAAGATGAAAACAAAATCAAGTTGAGAGAAAGATATGAGGTATTAGCAGTCTCCAGATCTGCTGGGAATGTCAATAGTGTTGGAAAGTAAATTTGAAGCCTTGGGTAGTTTTCCTTTCTGTGATAAACAGACACAAATATAGAAATGTATAACTTAATATTGAGATATTGATAAAGGACAATGCACATTCAAAGAATTATTCTTCATCAGCTGGAATACAATGGCAAATCTCCTTTTGAAGTACAGACAACTCTATCTTTATGACATTTATAATAAAAATGGGAACTGATTTGTTACCAATACTAAATCTTTTATATATATATTTTGGGGAAAACAGCTATATACACTATATTAGCCCTCTCCAGTCAAGAAGCATCCAGATATATTGGAACATAACTTCCAGAATTCCCATTTAGTATGGTTAAAAGTTAGAGCTGTGCAAGTCCTTCAATATGTAGGAGAACATGGGATGCAGCTCTTTTTAAATCAATTAACATGTGTAATTTTATTCAAACTTGTGTGGCTGTACTTGGCTATCTTTGAATGTGTCTCCATGCATAACCACTTCTTTTAAAACAGGATAATATCCGTTTAAACATTTAAATTTTTTACAATGTTTACTTGTTAATTGGGATTAGATTTTGATTATTAAAGAGAAAGACGAAAGGGATTTAGACTAAATGGAAAGGAGTATTATATATTTATATTGTTACATATTTCTGTTTTTACTGGACCTTTCTTGATTAATGGGAAGCGAAGATTTAGAGATAATAGAAAATGGGGTGGGGGTATGAAGATATATATGGTTATATGTTAAGACACAATGATAAATTACTTTATATTGAATATACTTGCTGGGGATGAAGTTTCTTTTTCTTACCATTTCCTTTTGGGAGGAATTTCCCCCCCTTTCTTCCACACTTTTTAATATTTTTTGTATTTTTTATAAGGTTCCTGTATTACTTTTATTTTAATATCATTCTTGATTAAATTATTGAAAGCAGGGTAACATGGAGACAATTGGAACAATTTTTCAAAGTAATTGCACCTGCTTGAAAAAAAATATGGTTGCTTTAATGATTTAAAAACAACAACAACAAGGTACACTGAGAGCACTCCTGTAAGTTACAGAGCAGCCATTTTGAAGGATTTGCACAGCCTAAATGATTACCTTTCAGGGGTAACTACAGACAATCTGTTATTTCACAAGATGTCTTTCATAAGATGGTGCCTGAGAACCTGACTTCTGGTTGCTATACTTCTGAAATGCTTGAAGTTGGGAATATGTGCTTGTTTGATTTTTGCTTCTTTGTTCTGAAGGCAGTTTGTTGGTCATACATTGTTTTCAGTCAGGCATTTTTAATCTCTTGTGGATATTATTCTGCTGTGTCAATGTTGAATTCCTTTGCCCAGAAAGGTTTTCTTTCTTCATTTGAATTAAAGTTAGATACATATTTAGACATATATATCGGTTAGATTTGTACTAGGGCTCAGAAATGCCCAAGTTATTTTATAAAACAGGGATACCAGCATGCACAGAAACACTATATCTGCTTTATACTTACGGTATTTGTTTTTGTAGTAAGGTACAGATATGTGCTTCCTATTCTCCCAAATTTACTCTTAAATTATATTTGAATGCATTAGCATACTTAAAGAAATAAAGCAGTTTTTCAGCAGTGTACATCTTCCTAGAGTTGTACTTATAATTAAAAATTATCTTGGAAGAACTGTCTGAAAATTTCCTCAGTGGTTTCAGGTCACTTCAAATATTCAAATATTTTATGAATTCAATGTATTAATATTACGCTGAGTTAGAGGAAAGGATGGAAAGTACAAGAGGGAGTGGAGTGGTTGGGAAGGGAAACAAAGGGAACCCTTGGAGCTAACAACAACAACAACAACAACAACAACAACAACAACAACAACAACAATAATAATAATAATAATAATAATAATAAGAAGAAGAAGAAGAAGAAGAAGAAGAAGAAGTTGGAAGGGACCTTGGAGGTCATCTAGTCCAAACCCCTGCTAAGGCAGGAAACAAGAGGAGAGAACTTTAGATCTCAGCTATTTTTTTAAAAAGATGTCTAAAAAAGAAAATATAGAACCATATGAATGTGCACAATAATGGGGACATGCTTGCCTGCACGTGCACAGGTCGCCCTGAGGAATGGCTGAGAAGCAAAAGATTCAAACTACTGCAAAGCCACTTTGCTAAAATGGGACTAAATATCCTGGTCTTACCAAATTCCATAAAAATAAAAAAGTTTTAAAATTACAAATACCTACAAGTACAGCAACTTAGTAATTATGGTTATAAGACCACTTTTTATTGTTTTTATTCAGATATCAGTAATGACCAGTGTTTTTTTTTGTAAAAGAAAAAGGTGCTGGAACTCACACATGTCATACAACCCTCCCTGCGTACCCTACAAGTTTCCATCCAAAAAAGGTGCCGGAACTCCGTTCTGGGCCATTCTGTGACAAAAAAAGCCCTGGTAATGACAATCTATTTTGCTGTTCTAGTCTAAATGTTCTGATGTGGAAAATAATATGACTTGCTTGTACTGGAAATGTTAGAGAAATAAAAAGAGGAAACTAAAAGTAGAATTGAATATGAATATTTTTAACTGGAAAAGTAATTAAAGAGCTCTTTAGTTACAACCTAGGTTGTAGCTTTGCATGAAACCATGTTTATCTCTAGATGGTGTTAACTTAGAGCAAGTTTGTGAGGAGAATTGTACATGTGCATTTAGGAATTACCTCATGCTCTGAGCTCTGCAACCTTTGAACTATCTTGAGCTGTGAGATATGTTGCACAAGCAATTAATATGGGCAATATATTTTGGGGGCTGCTGTCTCTAGAGTCTTGGATTCCCTATAAAATTTAAAGTATACATATTAAGAACTTGCTCATTTAATTTGATAATTACTTCATGCTGGTGTGCTGTGTAGACATGACAGAGCTGGCTCTTGATTTAGAGGCAATTTGTTCAGGTCACCAAGGGCAGCATTCTTTGCATACTTAAACTTGTAACTTTGGGTCATTCGCTCCCCCTTTTCCCAATGTGAGAATGTGGTTGGTTTAAATGCTTGCTCTTTTCCCTGTTGTAAAGCATACCTGAACAATGTTTCAAGGACCAACTGCAATCCCTGCTTATTTGTGGCCGCCTGGGGAATAATAGATACTGAATGTTGTTTGCCTGCTTCTTCTCTGCAGAGAGATCTGTGGGATTGGAGAATAAAATAAGAGATGGGGAATGCAGAGATCTGTAGCTATTCCTTGGAAGAATTTTAACGCTGAAGTGTTAACTGTATCTGCTGACAATGAAGGATAATTTAAGTTTGTTCTAGTAAAAGAGGAGCACAAGGTTTTTATTCCAGCCAGTGTGCATTGTTCTAAGGAAGACAATGCTTTTTCTTCAGCATTTTTGTAGATAGGAAACTTGAAGAAAGTAATTTACTGAATTATTTGACCACTGGGTATATAGGAACTCCAACAAAGCCACATGGATTCCCATGATAAGTCTTCAAGATAATAAGGTATATTTGGAGCTCTGTTCCGTTTATAAGAAGGTTTCTCCAGCAATTTGAAAGATAACATTTTCTTCTTGCCTGTTAACATCTTTTTCCCATAATTTCCATTCAATATGTTCTGCGTTCCTTCTAAGACCGTTCCTCCAGCTTCATGAAGCTGGGCAGGCAGCCATAAGGTGAGTAACTTTTCCTGGATTAAGGGATACGTTTGCTCTTGGGTGGCTTCCTGAGGATTATACTCAAAAGTAGATGGAGCCAAAATAAAACAGGAGGTCCAAAAGAGCTGGAGTGAACAACAGAGCCAGCTGCTGATTGTTCATCAATTGAATATATGCAATAATACAATAAATATTCTATAATTCTATTGTATTATAATACAATAAATTTTTATTCATGGCTAAAGGATCTAAACACTATATACATTTAAAATGAAATAAACTGGCTCTATACTCTTAAAATAATCAGTGAGGGCATTTGAAAAGAAGAAAAAATAATACTTAAAAATAAACTACCGTATATACTTGAGTATAAGCCGAATTTTTCAGCCCACTTTTTGGGCTGAAAAATTCCACTTCGGCTTATACTCCAGTCAACAAAAAAAACTTACCGAGGACTTGTGCGCGGCCAAGGCTTTGGTGCTTCCGGGATCGCCCGCACCTCTCCCAAGCCACCGCCGTCCGAGACCTGCCGAAGTTTGGGGAGGTTTGGGGAGGTGCGCGCGCACCTCCCCAAACTCCGCGCCTTGCCTGCCTGCTTCTTTCCGCAGCGGAAAGAAGCAGGCAGGCAGGGCGCGGAGGAACGGAGACTTGCCGACGTTTGGGGAGGTTTGGGCGTCTCCCCAAACCTCGGCAGGTCTCCGTTCCTCCGCGCAGACCTGCCGACGTTTGGGGAGGTTTGGGCGCCTCCCCAAACCTCCCCAAACCTCGGCAGGTCTCCGTTCCTCCTGCCGACCTTTGGGGAGGTTTGGGCGCCTCCCCAAACCTCCCCAAACCTTGGCAGGTCTCCGTTCCTCCTGCCGACCTTTGGGGAGGTTTGGGCGCCTCCCCAAACCTCCCCAAACCTCGGCAGGTCTCCGTTCCTCCTGCCGACCTTTGGGGAGGTTTGGGCGCCTCCCCAAACCTCCCCAAACCTCGGCAGGTCTCCGTTCCTCCTGCCGACCTTTGGGGAGGTTTGGGCGCCTCCCCAAACCTCCCCAAACCTCGGCAGGTCTCCGTTCCTCCTGCCGACCTTTGGGGAGGTTTGGGCGCCTCCCCAAACCTCGGCAGGTCTCCGTTCCTCCGCGCAGACCTGCCGACGTTTGGGAAGGTTTGGGCGCTTCCCCAAACCTCCCCAGGTCTCCGTTCCTGTTTGGGGAGGTTTGGGCGCCTCCCCAAACCTCCCCAAACCTCGGCAGGTCTCCGTTCCTGTTTGGGGAGGTTTGGGCGCCTCCCCAAACCTCCCCAAACCTCGGCAGGTCTCCGTTCCTCCGCGCAGACCTGCCGACCTTTGGGGAGGTTTGGGCGCCTCCCCAAACGTCCCCAAACCTCGGCAGGTCTCCGTTCCTGTTTGGGGAGGTTTGGGCGCCTCCCCAAACCTCCCCAAACCTCGGCAGGTCTCCGTTCCTCCGCGCAGACCTGCCGACCTTTGGGGAGGTTTGGGCGCCTCCCCAAACGTCCCCAAACCTCGGCAGGTCTCCGTTCCTGTTTGGGGAGGTTTGGGCGCCTCCCCAAACGTCCCCAAACCTCGGCAGGTCTCCGTTCCTCCGCGCAGACCTGCCGACCTTTGGGGAGGTTTGGGCGCCTCCCCAAACGTCCCCAAACCTCGGCAGGTCTCCGTTCCTGTTTGGGGAGGTTTGGGCGCCTCCCCAAACCTCCCCAAACCTCGGCAGGTCTCCGTTCCTGTTTGGGGAGGTTTGGGCGCCTCCCCAAACCTCCCCAAACTCGGCAGGTCTCCGTTCCTCCGCGCAGACCTGCCGACCTTTGGGGAGGTTTGGGCGCCTCCCCAAACGTCCCCAAACCTCGGCAGGTCTCCGTTCCTCCGCGCAGACCTGCCGACCTTTGGGGAGGTTTGGGCGCCTCCCCAAACGTCCCCAAACCTCGGCAGGTCTCCGTTCCTGTTTGGGGAGGTTTGGGCGCCTCCCCAAACGTCCCCAAACCTCGGCAGGTCTCCGTTCCTCCGCGCAGACCTGCCGACCTTTGGGGAGGTTTGGGCGCCTCCCCAAACGTCCCCAAACCTCGGCAGGTCTCCGTTCCTGTTTGGGGAGGTTTGGGCGCCTCCCCAAACCTCCCCAAACCTCGGCAGGTCTCCGTTCCTCCGTGCAGACCTGCCGACCTTTGGGGAGGTTTGGGCGCCTCCCCAAACGTCCCCAAACCTCGGCAGGTCTCCGTTCCTGTTTGGGGAGGTTTGGGCGCCTCCCCAAACCTCCCCAAACCTCGGCAGGTCTCCGTTCCTCCGCGCAGACCTGCCGACGTTTGGGGAGGTTTGGGCGCCTCCCCAAACCTCCCCAAACCTCGGCAGGTCTCCGTTCCTGTTTGGGGAGGTTTGGGCGCCTCCCCAAACCTCCCCAAACCTCGGCAGGTCTCCGTTCCTCCGCGCAGACCTGCCGACGTTTGGGAAGGTTTGGGCGCTTCCCCAAACCTCCCCAGGTCTCCGTTCCTGTTTGGGGAGGTTTGGGCGCCTCCCCAAACCTCCCCAAACCTCGGCAGGTCTCCGTTCCTGTTTGGGGAGGTTTGGGCGCCTCCCCAAACCTCCCCAAACCTCGGCAGGTCTCCGTTCCTCCGCGCAGACCTGCCGACCTTTGGGGAGGTTTGGGCGCCTCCCCAAACGTCCCCAAACCTTGGCAGGTCTCCGTTCCTGTTTGGGGAGGTTTGGGCGCCTCCCCAAACCTCCCCAAACCTCGGCAGGTCTCCGTTCCTCCGCGCAGACCTGCCGACCT
This sequence comes from Vipera ursinii, assembly GCF_947247035.1. Taxonomy (NCBI): domain Eukaryota; kingdom Metazoa; phylum Chordata; class Lepidosauria; order Squamata; family Viperidae; genus Vipera; species Vipera ursinii. Next base: position 50,256,552 of record NC_139514.1, on the reverse strand, counting down.
TTGGGGAGGTTTGGGCGCCTCCCCAAACGTCCCCAAACCTCGGCAGGTCTCCGTTCCTGTTTGGGGAGGTTTGGGCGCCTCCCCAAACGTCCCCAAACCTCGGCAGGTCTCCGTTCCTCCGCGCAGACCTGCCGACCTTTGGGGAGGTTTGGGCGCCTCCCCAAACGTCCCCAAACCTCGGCAGGTCTCCGTTCCTGTTTGGGGAGGTTTGGGCGCCTCCCCAAACGTCCCCAAACCTTGGCAGGTCTCCGTTCCTGTTTGGGGAGGTTTGGGCGCCTCCCCAAACCTCCCCAAACCTCGGCAGGTCTCCGTTCCTCCGCGCAGACCTGCCGACCTTTGGGGAGGTTTGGGCGCCTCCCCAAACGTCCCCAAACCTCGGCAGGTCTCCGTTCCTGTTTGGGGAGGTTTGGGCGCCTCCCCAAACGTCCCCAAACCTCGGCAGGTCTCCGTTCCTCCTGCCGACCTTTGGGGAGGTTTGGGCGCCTCCCCAAACCTCCCCAAACCTCTGCAGGTCTCCGTTCCTCCGCGCAGACCTGCCGACCTTTGGGGAGGTTTGGGCGCCTCCCCAAACGTCCCCAAACCTCGGCAGGTCTCCGTTCCTGTTTGGGGAGGTTTGGGCGCCTCCCCAAACCTCCCCAAACCTCGGCAGGTCTCCGTTCCTCCGCGCAGACCTGCCGACCTTTGGGGAGGTTTGGGCGCCTCCCCAAACGTCCCCAAACCTCGGCAGGTCTCCGTTCCTGTTTGGGGAGGTTTGGGCGCCTCCCCAAACGTCCCCAAACCTCGGCAGGTCTCCGTTCCTCCGCGCAGACCTGCCGACCTTTGGGGAGGTTTGGGCGCCTCCCCAAACGTCCCCAAACCTCGGCAGGTCTCCGTTCCTGTTTGGGGAGGTTTGGGCGCCTCCCCAAACCTCCCCAAACCTCGGCAGGTCTCCGTTCCTCCGCGCAGACCTGCCGACCTTTGGGGAGGTTTGGGCGCCTCCCCAAACGTCCCCAAACCTCGGCAGGTCTCCGTTCCTGTTTGGGGAGGTTTGGGCGCCTCCCCAAACCTCCCCAAACCTCGGCAGGTCTCCGTTCCTGTTTGGGGAGGTTTGGGCGCCTCCCCAAACCTCCCCAAACCTCGGCAGGTCTCCGTTCCTCCGCGCAGACCTGCCGACGTTTGGGGAGGTTTGGGCGCCTCCCCAAACCTCCCCAAACCTCGGCAGGTCTCCGTTCCTGTTTGGGGAGGTTTGGGCGCCTCCCCAAACCTCCCCAAACCTCGGCAGGTCTCCGTTCCTCCGCGCAGACCTGCCGACCTTTGGGGAGGTTTGGGCGCCTCCCCAAACGTCCCCAAACCTCGGCAGGTCTCCGTTCTTCCTGCCGACCTTTGGGGAGGTTTGGGCGCCTCCCCAAACCTCCCCAAACCTCGGCAGGTCTGCGCGGAGGAACGGAGACCTGCCGAGGTTTGGGGAGGTTTGGGGAGGCGCCCAAACCTCCCCAAACAGGAACGGAGACCTGCCGAGGTTTGGGGACGTTTGGGGAGGCGCCCAAACCTCCCCAAAGGTCGGCAGGTCTGCGCGGAGGAACGGAGACCTGCCGAGGTTTGGGGAGGTTTGGGGAGGCGCCCAAACCTCCCCAAACAGGAACGGAGACCTGCCGAGGTTTGGGGACGTTTGGGGAGGCGCCCAAACCTCCCCAAAGGTCGGCAGGTCTGCGCGGAGGAACGGAGACCTGCCGAGGTTTGGGGACGTTTGGGGAGGCGCCCAAACCTCCCCAAACAGGAACGGAGACCTGCCGAGGTTTGGGGACGTTTGGGGAGGCGCCCAAACCTCCCCAAAGGTCGGCAGGTCTGCGCGGAGGAACGGAGACCTGCCGAGGTTTGGGGAGGTTTGGGGAGGCGCCCAAACCTCCCCAAACAGGAACGGAGACCTGCCGAGGTTTGGGGACGTTTGGGGAGGCGCCCAAACCTCCCCAAAGGTCGGCAGGTCTGCGCGGAGGAACGGAGACCTGCAGAGGTTTGGGGAGGTTTGGGGAGGCGCCCAAACCTCCCCAAAGGTCGGCAGGAGGAACGGAGACCTGCCGACGAGCCGCGGCTACACAGGGTATTCCTGTGTATTCAGGCTTGCAAAATGGCGGATCGAGCCTCTGCTGGAGGCAGAGGCTTGCAGAACGGCGGATCGGCTTATACTCGAGTCAATAACTTTTTCCAGTTTTTGGGGGTGAAATTGGGGGTCTCGGCTTATACTCGAGTCGGCTTATACTCAAGTATATACGGTAATCAAATGTTCAGTATTTCTTATCCAGAGGTTTAATGATACTGTCCTCAATATTTTTTATTTGTCAACTTCTTTCTAACTTCAGCCTTTAATTTTTTCTAACTGCTAAAACTGCTTCCGAGCAATTTGCCCCTAACACTCGGTGTAGTGATTTGCTGCCAAAACTCAATATGAAATTAAATTATGGTAATTTGGGCGAGGGCTACAAGAAGTGAACCAATACCTTGGGAGGACGCCTCTGGCAAACAGATTGCCCATACATATTTATCTCTGTGGTTGTGCCCAGCATGAGTAATAGATTCTTCAGGCCCTGGCACCATATTCTTCGGGACTACACGTAAAACACTATCTGTGTAAGAAGGATTTCATATAAACGTTTTAATAATTCTTAAGGCATATTGGTAACTGCAGTTTTTGCAGATGTTTGGTTTTACTTATTTATTTGGGATTTATATTATTGCTTCAGATAAAGCTGATTTCCTCTTCTTAAATAGGTAGGAATTAAGGCTTTAAAACAATCTGCATTTGTCCCAGTTTTCTCAGAAAATAAATAATTGGGTGATTTCTTTGTAGCAGATTAAATTTACACTGAAAATCTTGAATTCCTTGGTATACCACCCTGGGAAACAAAGGGGGAAAAACACCTCTTGGCCATGCCTCTGCAACATACTAAAGGTACAATCCAAGTATTCATAATTTTCTAATCAGGGAGACCAAGTTGGTAGTCAGGAGCAGTTAATGAGAAAAATAAAGTATATGTTGAACAAGAGGAATGTATTCTCTCATGTGTGAAACAAATACATTAGCCCTTCTAATTGTCAAGGGGAAGCATTTAGGCCTTGTCTTTTTCCCCACTCAGCTACTTGTATCTGAGCTTCAGCACAGTCATACTCTTCTGGCTGATTGGAAACCCATGTTACAGGGCCCCCCCGCATATTTAGTGCTCTGATTCTCAGTCCTAATATCTTAAGATATATTGGAATTCAGAGATAACTATTTATTAAAATAAATGTTAAATAGAACATCTCATAGAATATCTGATATCATTTTCAGTACAGATCAATCCGTCTTATAATAAAGTTCTATGCATCAACCAATGTTTCATAGAGTAGAGATAATTGTTACAGTATTCATCTGTTGTGATTTGAATATACACCTTCCTCTATAAATTTCTTTCACTGTAATTTTTAATTGGAGACGCAACACTTTACAATTAAAAAGAGTAATCTGAAGCCAATGACATTTGTGGTAATTTGGCATGACTAGAGTCATGCCAAAATAATAAAACATGCATTGTGCTGTCTTAAGTCTAGCTTCAACATTTTATATTTGAATTGTGAAGTTGCACAGAAGTACATTAAGGGCAGAATTTGTGCTATGACACTGTAATTCATTTTCATCACTTTCCCCATGAATTCCTTCATCTGAAGCATGCATCCAAGCACACCTGAAAGTTCTGTTTTTATTCAGGCTCTGGTCTAAAACATACCAGGAAATAAACTGTATTGAATGCAAGTCATGTTTCTGAATAAATATACCTAAAGTTATTTGTCTATCTTGTCTGTTGATACTATTGCCAAGCCTATCCCACACATTCCTTATAAATGTCACTATTTTCTCATTCAAGTTTAACAATTAATTATAAATTGGCCAGGAGCTGATAAAATGAAGTCCTATATTCATAATAAATTCAATTCACATATGGAGTTTAGATTTAAATTAATTACAGTATATGTCTAATTATATGGTTATAAATCTGATGAGCATTTCTGCATATCTTAGTTGGTTTTTGAACAGAAAGAGAAGTTTTTTCAGGTGCTCCTAATGTAGCCTGTTTTTGCCATATTTCTTGACTGGTATTGTTTGAAAAATTGTCTTCAGGGAATAGTATTGTAAATGGTATTGTAAATACAGTATTGTAAATGGGAGACAGGAATTCCCTAAGCTACTGGTAGAACTTGATAATAATCAAGCTGCAGGCAGGAATGGCTTCTGAATCCAGGCAGGAATGTTGGAGTCCCAACTTTTTTGGTCAAGTGGATAGAAATAAATGCCTTAGAAGAATAGAAAAAAGATGAGAAAAGGCCAAAGGAGAGTACAGACATTCAGAAACAGTTGCAAGGTTAAAAACCGCTAAATTTATTTCTCTGTCTGTTTGTTTTTACTCATCCAATTCATTAAATTTGTATGACTGCCCTTTCAAACATATCTTGAATGTTTGAATCCTGAAGTTGATTGGCAGCCTGTGCAGCTCAAGAAGCAATGGTTTCATGGGTGTATGGCAGTGAATCCGTATTGTAACAATTTGTTTTTGTATTCCAGAGCACTTCAGTGTAGCGTACTGTTCTTCATTCAGGAAATAAAATCAAACTATGTGGCATGTTATTGGGTACCATGCACCTCAGAGTTTTCTAAAATTCAGTGTGGGGTTGGCCTGTTCTGGATTAAGATAATAGGTTAGCAGGAAAAGATCATTCTACCTTTCTTTAGCAAAACCCTCTTCACCTCAAATAAATCACCACAAAACACAACCCCCTCACCCCAAATTACCTTTCTCAAGAGCCAGTGATGATCTGGATCAGGACTGGCTTCTAAGTAAAAGAAAAATCAGAGCTGTTCGTTCTATATTTTCTGAACCAGAGGTGTTCAAGTGTTCACATGAACCCTCTCAGGATTGTGAGAGTACCATGCTAAAAATCAGAACAAAAAGACTCATTAGACTCGAAGGGCTGTTTATTTTTGATTCCTAAAGCAGCATCACACCTGAAAGCTTGTGAGGAATGCAAGTCAAAAGGTTTTTGCATTTATCTAGGCTGACTTAACATTATATTTCCTGAGGCAAAAGACTACATGGTGCTCTTTTCAGATCCCATCTCAGAGACAAATATCCTCCACATTATGTGTGTAAAGAGAGTAGCTTAGGGGAACAGGAAGGCTGCAAAACATACTTTGCTCTGTCCTCCAACATTAGCTTCTTCCTGCTTCTTAACATCTTCTGCCTCTGGCAGCTGCCCCATTCTGCCTAATTGTAGGGCTGGCCCTGATATTCATAGCTTTATAATACTGGTTGCAGTGCATGAATTACATGTATCATGAACCAAAAGTCATTTATGTTGTTTGAAATAAAGTCATCATATGATAAAAAATTAATGTTTGTGTTCTAGGCCTAGAATTGCAAATCCTTAATATGAACAGAATGTATCTCACCAATCAACTCTATGGAGCTAGTCCTCTTTCATTAGAATATATTTCCATATTTTTATCTGCATTTCTGATGGCAGGTCTTTAATCTGTATTGCTGCTTAATTTCTAAAACAGAATGGGATTTCCAGTTCTTTTCTTAGAAAGAAATCCTGTCTCTTTATTCTAATAGGATGGTTTATTCCATGGTGCAAAGGATACGAACAGATTGGTAGCCCCTGGGAACATCTGGAATAGCCCTAGCTAGAAGTATATCGGGACTATTTTCAGATAGTAAGCAATGAGTAAAATGGGATACTTTCATACATATTATAAAGAAGAGAGTGATGACTGAAAATATGAACTATTGGTGATATTTTGGGTTCTTCTGACTTTTGTGCTATTAAACTTTGAAAGTACTTTTTATGATAATTACAATGAATTGTGTGCAAAAATGTATTAACAGCTAGCACTGAATTGATTCAAGGGAACTTCTTGCTCTCTCAGTTTTGCTGATGAAGCCCTAGCAACTATTCAAGCATTCAAGTGCTCAATACCAGTTCAGGTTCCCAAAGTATCTTCCCACATGGATGACACTGCAGTAGTCAGATCTGATTTAACACCAACATTCAGAACCAAGATTAGGATTGCTTTCCTTAGACAAGATCATAGTTATGAAGAAACAAAAAAAAACCCCTTCTATGTCTGAAGGCAAGAAAGCTCTGTAAAACAGCTTCATTTTTCATTATATCAAAAATACTTTTCATGACAAAACTGGATTAATATGTTCAAAATTGTGCTCATTATAATGATTAAATAGCAAAAGGCAGATGTGCCACTGCTGGGTTTTTGCCATGATCCTGAGAGTCCATTTACTTGTTGCCAAGGAACTGAATGCACACAGCAGGGTTCTTTTTTATCATTTTGAAAGCCACAGATGAGGGATTCTCAATAGAGATTTTAGTTGACAAATTAAAAAGAAATATGTAAAGAAGTAGTGAACGGGAATCTGACTTTAAAAAAAAATTACAAATCCCAAACATTGAGTTTGGAGTGGGATGGATTAGTTTCATTTTTTTGTGTGTTTACTTAACTGCTTAACTGATCCGTATATATGGATTAAACTACAGTACAGTTGTTTTCTAGACATCCAACTTGAAGTCTGCTACATGTAACCAACATTAAGTAAAAGGGAACAAGAAAACAGAGGTCAAAACCTCCCTTTAATAGGTTGTCTAACAACATTGTTTATATTACAGCTAATGATTCCATTCTCATTAACGAGGACCAATGTATTCCCAATGTCTTTCTTTTGGTGAAGTGAGGCAGTCAAGAACCAACTGATTGTATTCAAAGAGAAATGATCTTAAGAGTCAGAAATTTTGCTTTCAACACCTGAAAATATTTCTTCAACAAAAGATTTAAAAGAGAGAGTTGATTATAGTGATTAATGTTCCTGGAGCTTTTAAAGTGTTTTTGAAGCAATTTATTTCATTTATTTTTAGGAAATAGTAGATTAAAAGATGAAAAAGTAATAATAATCTGGCATTCCAACTAACAATTAGGAGTTTCTACTGTTCTTGTAATGAACATATTTAATGAGCAATCCTGAAAATAGAGACTCATCTGTATACAGACTCATCATCCATAGCAGCAGTCCCTTAATTTAATGTATCCCTCCTTATCTTACCTATGGATCAAAAGTAGTGGCACAGCAATTACTGAAATTTAGATATAATCCATCCATCCTTTCACATATCTATAAGTTTGAAATATCTAAAATGGGAGGTCATATGAGGAAGCCAAGTGGAAGACAGTCACCTTGCTTGAAATATTACTTTAATATATATTTTGAGGGTTGTGCAATGATCTACATTCAAAGGAGAAATGGTAATTTAAGGTGTGTATGGATATGCATAGAGCACAAGATGGCAACATCTTTAAAAACTGCTTCTTCAAGGAGTTGCTGACAGCTTTAGATGTATGGAATTATTTTTTGACATAATTTCAAAATAGGGGCCAAGTATTGCCATAATTCCTGTGTATTAAGGGGAACAGTGGTAATGACATTAAAAGAAATGTGCATTATTAGGAAATGTCCACCTTAAAATGGATTGGCAAGAATAATTGATAGGTATTCTTGATTTTACCCATTAGGTAATTTTCAAAGTTCATCTAACCTCTAAATTACATTACTCTTCTGAGGAGGAAAAAAAATGAAGAAATTAAAAATTTGGTTTAGCCTGATTTGGGGGCAACAGACTTGAGAAAGGGAAGGGAAGGTTTGCATTCTCTGAATATTTGTTTTTTAACATCTAAAGAGCCATTACAGTCGGTATGAACTAATGGGGCACAAGGCTTTGACACCCAAATGAGCCCTAGATTTGGGCTGAAGACCACTTAACACAGACAAGTTGGGCATATTCTATACGAGGGGTAGGCAACCTTGGCTCTTTTATGACTTGTGGACTTCAACTCCCAGAATTCCTGAGCCAGCCATGCTGAGGGGAAAGGGAAAGGTTTCCATGCTTAGCCATGCTGGCTCAGGAATTCTGGGAGTTGAAGTCCATGAGTCATAAAAGAGCCAAGGTTGCCTACCCCTGTTCTATACCCTAGGACAGTGATGGTGAACCTTTTAGAGACCAAGTGCCCAAACTGCAACCCAAAACCCACTTATGTATCATCGGGTGCTGGGGTGGTGTGGGGTGGCCCATTAGGTGGGTGTGGCCAATTGGGTGGGCCTGGCCCTTTGGGGGAGCGTGGCTGCAGTGGTAATGGCAGACTGGGTGGGACTAAAAAGTTCAATCAATAAATTCCAACTTTGCGAGATTTTTTTCCCCCGCGAGAAGTTGAAAATGATTGAACTTTTTTTTTGCACATGGCGGTGGAGGCCTAAAGCGAAAAGGTTTTATAAAGCCCAGCTAAAGGCCTAGGACTGGGTTGTTAGTGTGCATGCCCACAGAGAGGGCTCTGCGTGCAACCTGTGGCACCTGTGCCATAGGTTCGCCACCACGGCCCTAGGATGATTCTGAACAGGGGATTTGTGCCTGAACTTTCTTTCTCCCCCTCTCCTAATGTTACAATTATTAAATGCTCAACAGTGTTATAGCTGCGTTAAGGACATCAGTTCCTCCTGTCTTTAGGAATGAAGTTTTATAAATACAAAACAAAATAGAGAAAGAAAACAATAGCAGCAGCTTTTGTGGTTGATAGTTGTGTCCCAGTTGGTTTTGCTGTATCAGGTTTTTCAGGGAAGAAAGTAGAAAACTGAGGTAGATAACCTTTGGAAGGCCACATCTTTGGATCATAGATTTAGAAGCTGCAGTTTAGGCTATAAATTCCTACTCCAGTTCAGCGGAGAAATACCAATTAAAGCTCCTCTGAGAAATTACCTAGCCTCCACTTGAACACATCTAAATGAAAAGCAGCCCAATTCATTGCCAGATTAATAGTTTCACTGTTGAGTTGCTCTTACTGTTAGAATCTGCCCTCCCGTAGCTTTAATTCATTTGTCCTGTGCTCTGGAATTATGACAAATATGTCAAGACCATTTTCTTTGTGACACTGCTTCAGGTATTTCAAGAATTCCCCTCATATCCCCTTTCAATCTTTTCTGATGGGAACCCATTCCCAGTTCCTTCAATCTCTCTTCATAGGCTTAGTTTCTAATCCTTTGATAATCCTTGCTGTTCTTCTCTGAGCCTGTTGAGGTGACACTGATCTTTCTGAAAGTCTTGTGCCCAGGATAGAACACTCAAAGTGGAAACTATACTTCCCATGATGTTTGAAACCATATTGCTAACTAGTCTAATTCTGCTGACCGCCAGCAGTTCGGTTCTCATCGGCTCAAGGTTGACTCAGCCTTCCATCATTCTGAGGTCAGTAAAATGAGGACCCAGATTGTTGGCAAATTGCTGACTCTGTAAACCACTCAGAGGGCTGTAAAGCACTGTGAAAAGGCATATAAGTCTAAGTGCTCTTGCTATTCCAAGATCATTTTCAGAAGCAATGTTTTCGAGCTAGATATTTCTCAGTTTTCATTCCTGAATTTATCTTGTTTTTTTTAACTTACCAAGTTTTTCTTTTGGTTGTGGAGGCTACTGTTGTTTAGCTAGATTACAATAATTACTGTGCTGGTGGGAAATTATGAGTATGGAGGAACTGAGGCAGTTTGTACTGATTCCATTATATCTACAGGGTACATATGGTGTCTTTTGGAAACACAGCAGCAAATAAATTCATTTCAAAAGTTCCTAGCATGAACAGTTTAAGCATAAAGAAGAAAATTGTACAATTTTATTCTGAATTTAATTTCTGTCTTTTATGGGATTAATTATACCATCCAACACTGTGACATCGACAAATTTAATAAGTATTTTTTGCCTTTTCACTTAAGTCATTAAAAAGGAGGAATTGAGAATTGAATCATATAGCACATCTCTCAGGACTTCAATGGGAGTTATAGTTCTGCACTCGGAAATCATTGGTTTTCTCTTTCTTAGAGTTGTGCACCCCTCTGGTTAATACAAGAAGCCAAGTTTTCTTCACTATTTCACGATAGATTTTTCTCTTTTGTAAGGCAGAGAATGAACCCAACTCCAATTTGAATGAAGAACTGTGTTTGCATTGTTCCTGTAAAACAGGGGTGTCAAACTCAATTTCATTGAGGGCTGCATCAGCATTGCGGTTGCCCTCAAGGGGCCGGGTGGGTATGGCCAGGGTGGGTGTGGCCTACTGGGTGGGCGTGGCTAGAGTGCCAGCTCTACATCGTTCGCATCAAGAGTGCCTATGGGGACCTGGGCAGGAGTGGGACAGATCTGAGGGTCTCTGGCAGAAGGAGGGTCTCTGGGCCAGGGCCAAGGCAGTGGGGGCCGTTCCCTCACTGTTTCTAGGATGGCTTTGCGGGCCACATGAAACCACTTCGCGGGCCGGATCTGGCCCCCAGGCCTTGTGTTTGACATGTCTGCTGTAAAATAATTATTTCTTCTGTTTCCATTATCCATTCTCCTCACTTTCCTTTAGTTATCATTCTAAAGTCTCCACATTCTGATATATTAGAAACAAGAGACGATGTAAAACGGTGGGCAAGGTTTCAAAATAGTAGAATATAGCATTTTTATGCTTCTCTTTTTTCTTCTAGCCTCTTTGATATTTCATCTCCCCCCCCCCCGCTACCTTTTCCCTCTTCTGCAGAGATCTCTTTGCTACCTGTCAGCTTCCAACTATAAAGATTATTTCAGGTAGGTTGAAGTCTTCTCTGCTCTTCAATCCTGCTAGGTTTTGGGGATATACTGCAGTATTTTGTTGTAGGTCTAAAAACTGCTGGAAATTTGAATCCAATATTGTATAATTCCAGATGTTTTGGTAACATTGCATGAGTTTTATAATATTAGATAGCAATTTAGAGGCTTATACTGCAGTGGAAAGACAGTGAATTCTACAAAACAAATTGAGCAAAACTATTCCTGCTTATGCTTAATTTTGAAGGTTGGAGGATCTTTAACGTCTGGGAAGGTAAGGAGAAAACTCTTTCTGCTTGTCAACTTGGATTCCGAATAACAGCCATGACCCTTCTATCTTTTTACTTTTGCAAGTTTCCAGTTGTATTTAAAAAAATATATACCATCAGTTATTTTTTTAACTCTTTCAGCTAATAGAGCCAGCCTCTCAGGCTAGAAACTGAGAGGCTGTGAGTTCTAGTTCTACTCTGTGCACAAAGCCTTTTGAGTGACCTTGGGCCAGTCACTTTCTCTCAGCCTTAGGAAGGAGGCAATGGCAAACCAATTTTGGAATCATGCTAAGAAAACTGTAGGTATTCATCCAGACAGTCGCCGAGGGCCAACAACTGACTTAAAAGGGAACACGCATAAGTCATAACACTTGAGAATATTTCCTCATCAGTTCTAAAGCCGTGACTGTTTTTGAAAACTCTTTGCTTTTTCTCCTTTTATAATATGATTTTATATTGTATGGTTAAATCATTAAAGAAAAAAAAATCATTGTTAACTGAGAGAAATTATTTTGGATGTACTGCAGGTTTCTCATAAAACGACTGTGCCTCTTACAGGGCTTTTTCTACAATGGGTTAACTCATGATGCAGGCATTAATTAACAGGTGCTTCAGGGTGTGGCAACTCATTGAAGTTTATTAGGGTTCAGCAGTGCATCTTCCCAGTGCTCTGTTTTGTTTGCATCTACTACAAGTAGATGTCATAATCCCACTCTTGTTTTTTCAGCCTGCCTATCCAGCAGTGATACTGCTTTCTTCAGCATGGCATGGGCAGCTTAACTGTTGAATAAGCCTTTCTGCTTTTGCTCTGGAGAAATAATTCCAAAATCTACGATAGTTGCCTAATTTTGAAGAGCATGTTGCCTCCTGTTTTACGGGAGGTTAAAAGGATTTTCTTCCATTTCGCTGACGTAAATTTGGATAAGAAGAGATCTGCATGAAAACGAATAATGCTTCATTTGAATGCAATGTGTGGAGTTTGGTATGTACATAAAGGAGAATATTATTTCATTTTCAATCAGTGATGTGAAACTGGGAGAATAGAATGTGGTTGGTTTTATGGGAAGTGAGTAGAGGAACCTCCTAGCATGAAAGAAGAGTGTAAAAAAAAAGTGGCACCGAAACTTTTAAAAATGGGCAGAGAGAGAACTGATTTGCAGTTTCAGTGGAGAAAATGAGGAAGAATTGATTAAAATTGTGATCTACCTGTCCCATAACTATCTTCCTTACCTGTTTAATTTATCCTCAATATTTAGAGGTGCAGAGGGTTAGACTTTAAATTCTCCTAGGGCTGAACTACAAGTTGTAGATGTGGAGGCTCCACAGTTGTGAGCAGCACACGCAGAGAGTGATAAGCCCGTGACCAAGGGCAAGTAATGATGGTGAGAACTAGTTTTGTTGCTTTCAAGCGGGGAGGGGGGGGAGTGTAGTGGCAACGTGACAGTCAAGCTGCATAGAGGTAGGAAAAGCTAGGATAAGAACCTTTCCAGGGTTTCCCAGAAAATTTTCTCAAATCTGTTGTTGCTGCTTAAAGACTAAAGATTAATGGAAGGGAGTGGGAATGGCTTTCTCTCTTGCTGCTGCTTTTAAGCAATTGAAGAATAGAGTTTTGAATTGCTGTTCCTAAAGTCTCCCTGAAAAATAAAATTCCAAATTACAGACCTGTTATTGGAAGCAGTATATTGAGGAGTTTATTGTTTTGAGACTAATGTCTGTTAGCCAATGCCGCTTGGGGTGTGTGTGTGAAAGCCCTAATAAGCAGGCATATACATAGAATGAAGGCTACTGCTAAGCTTGTAAGCCGCCCTGAGTCTTCGGAGAAGGGCGGGATATAAATGGAATTAAAAAAAAATGTGTCCACCATGAAATCTAAAGTGAGATTTGTTGATAGCCATTTGTTGGGAGAGAAGATTGCAAAAATGTGAAATGTGCGTATTTCTATCAAAAATGTATTTCAGCAGGCAAAATATTCTGCCTCTTCATTTTAAAACAATGTGAATGTTTCTTTTGGACTTTCTCAACTTAACTGGTTTTTTTAAGAGAGTGATCCAGAGTCTGGAAATGCCTGTTTTCAAAATGTAGTGGGCGTGAGTTGACAAGCCACTGTTGTGCCTTCAAGGGCTATTGGCTAAGGTGTCAGTCAGACGCTGTGAATTTTCCTGAACTGGTATGCGCCATTTGTGATTTTGGAATATGCTTAGACTGTAATATGTCATCTCCATGAGTCACCTCCTTCAGTCGGGCTGAACTGTAAGCATTGTCTACTTCATTTACAGCTGATTCTTACTAGAGAGGAAGACTAAATAGTTGAAATGCATGACTAAAGAAAAAGTGATTTTCTGCACAAGAAATTTTAGGATCCTTGCTAAATAAGATCAAATTCTGTTTATTGCCTATTATCGACTCAAATCAGTGACTTGTATTTCTCCATGCATCTGTTTAATTTTTGTGTATATTTTATTCTCTAAGTTGAAATTTTCCATTTCCTTCGTTATCTTATTAAAATAATTCAAATGAAAGTAAATGTGTGTAGATAGCAGAACATAAATGTAATGCCTGTATAAACATGTAGTAATTAAATAAAATAATGCAGTATTGCAAATTATCTCAGAGTGCACATGAAGAGAGGCTGACAGCAAAATGGTGTGCACCACTTAATGTCTTTTAACTCTGTAAAACTATTTAAAACAAAGTTTCAGTAATTTATTTCTAGCTAACTGCAGTTAGCTAACTATTTCTAGCTAACTCTTTAGAATTACATATATAATTAGTTGTGTTTGATATCTGTGTCTGCTAGATATTGCTTTTGATTAAGAATAGAATGCTGACTCCATGCAATTCTAGCATCTGCATTTCTGAATCATTAATAATACTTCCCAGCTGTGTAATCTTCTAAGCCAGCCTTTCCCAACATGGTACCCTTTAGAAGCATTGGGAACACTGCTGCAAATATTGGAAGTGGTCTTGTGATCCATGTGCATTATAAGATTTTGCTGCCTTTAGTATGATTAGAACTAGTCAGTGATCTATTATACTTGGAAGATTCTTTTTGTTTACAGTTGGTTTTCAAGTGTCAGGGTTAAGCATGTTTAAGAATGGCAAAGCATCTGCTATGGTTTATCTCTTTTAATGGAATATTTTGCACATTCCATATATTTAATTTGTAATAGAAATGTAAGTGGAGATTTATACATTTAATGTCTTCAGTGCCAAGATATCAAGATAATAATAGTGTCCCTTTTCTCTACCTTAAAGAATAAATCTTCATGAGCTCTGTGAGGTTCACATTGCAATGTTAATTTTGCTGATGGTATTCCTCCCAGTAATTGCAGGTCTCTTTGCCCATTCCCTAAAGGCACATGGATCAGATAGGCCAAGTGGTAGCCTGCCCTCAACTAATGTATATGAGAGGGGGAAAATATGATGATTAAAGACTTCTACCTATGACCTCTTAAGAACATGAGAATGATTAGAAAGAGAGAGATGTAGGGTACTGTGAAAACGAGTCAGGCAATCTTCTAATGGGCTTTTTTTTAGAACTGTCAAATTGCTTTGACTATATTTCATTAAAAATTGAACATGATGCTGAACTGTGCCTTTATAAAACACGTGCATCTATTAATGGAAGATTTAAACCTTGCCTGTTTACATTTAAAGAATGTCCAAGACACAACTTGATTTTTAATCCGACAAAGTAATACAGCTGCTCTGTTAAAATTCTGTATCCGCACTAGGAAATCAGTGATGTTCAGGAATGTGTGACACTTTCGTGAAGGCTTAATAATACCTACCATTGAATTTGATCATTATTTTGTTTTTTTATTTATTTTGATTAATTATCGTAAGTACAATAAGGTAAAGGTAAAGGTTCCCCCGCATGTGCGTGCTAGTCGTTTCCGACTCTAGGGGCCGGTGCTCATCTCCGTTTCAAAGCCAAAGAGCCAGCGCTTGTCCGAGGACGTCTTCGTGGTCATGTGGCCGGCATGACTAGACGCCAAAGGCGCACGGAACGCTGTTACCTTCCCACCGTAGTGGTCCCTATTTTTCTACTTGCATTTTTACGTGCTTTCAAACTGCTAGGTTGGCAGAAACTGGGACGAGTAACAGGCGCTCACTCTGTTACGCGGCACTCGGGATTCGACCCGCCAAACTGCCGACCTTCTGATCGACAGGCTCAGCGTCCTAACCCACTGAGCCACCGTGTCCCTATAAGTACAATAGTAAAAGCCAATAGTACTTGCCAATAAAAATTAAACTACAGAAATAAAGAAAAGCGCAAAAAAAGTAGAAAAATTGCAAATGTACCTTAGAGCAGAGGTCCTCAATCCCCAGCCCATGGACCGGCACTGGTCCCTGGCATGTCAGCAACCGGGCTGCGCAAACAAGCAAACCCCCATCTGTGGGATGCAGGCAGCATGCAAAACCACACCCCCTCCGGTCCTTGGAGAAACCTTTCTCCGCAGAACTGGTCCCTGGTGCCCAAAAGGTTGGGGACCACTGCCTTAGAGCTTCAATATTACACATGGACAGCTGCTTCAGCCTCTCCACATGTAATTCTGCTAATGACTGCAAATATGACGTGACATTATTTTCTGAGCCAGAGTGGGGAACCTGTGATCCTGCAGATTTTGCTGGACTATTACTGGTAACTATTACCATGGGTAATAGTAGTTGATCAACAATTGGAGAAGCTTGAGCTGCTTTATATCTTCCTTTTCCTTTTCTGTTTTCTTTCCCTTTTCTTTTTCCTTTTTCCTTTTCCCTTCCCCTTCCTCTTTTTCTTCCTCTTTTTTTTTCTTCACACCCATCTCATGCACCATATCCTGGGAGTGTATATAACTTGATTTCTCTAAACTGCTATGTAATTGTACACCGACCAAAACTTTCCCAAAGAAGAGAATGTTCAAGATTGGGCAATTGTTGTCAAATATATGATAGATCCAGGAGTGGGTGAATTACAACCACTTTCAAGATTTCAAGAACATTGCCACCTCCAAAGTGAGGAATAGACCACCTCCTAGATCCAAGCTGTCATGCTTTCTTCTGAAGGAACCAGGGGACAAGCACACAGACGGTCAGGGACAAAACAACAGTTCACCATTCTTATCCACCATCAGAGTTCACAGGCCATAAGGAGTCCCAGACAATATGGAAGGAAATTGCAAAATCTAGTCACCTAGATTTTATCCACAATTTTAGTGAATCTGAGTGTTCAGCGATGTACTGTGGTAACTGGCCACAACAACCAGATGGAGATCTACCTGTTGCCTCTTGTCTGAAAGGAAATTGGCCATCTTAAACAGGGCTGCTGAATGACACTCTGTCAATTCAGCAATACGTTTGGGAGGAAGCATTCTTGGACTTTAGAAGTGAAACGTTCTGTAAAAGCTAAATTCAAACAGCAACTATTAAAAAGGACATGTGCAGAAGTTCCCTTCAGGGTGTGTTAAAAACGATGGTATATTGGTACCATGTACATTGATGCAGTGGGATTTAACTTCTTTCATTTAAAAGAAGTTACGGTAACATTTAAAATTCTGATGATTGAAAATTAGAAACAAATAATTTGTGCAGCTCTCTCTACTATCTAATAGTTGACTGGAGTGTCACAGTCTAAATTAGGTGGCACCAGTAACAGATGGAAGGAAGTTTGGAAGTTACAGAGTGGACCCATGTCTTTTCCCATGGACTCCCTTTAATGAGAAGCATAACAGGTTTTTAAAGGTTGCATTTTCTTTACATTTAAAGAAAATGTATCCTTTAAAATTCTGCCTAAAGATTTATTGTGCAGATAAACAGAGTAACAGGTAAATTGTTGCTTTTGTCACAGATATTAGGTCTATGTGGGAAAGACAATATATCTGAGTAAAAGTGGCAATTTTTTTTTCTTATACAGTGTATTTTATATGACCATCTTCTAGCAGGGAAAAAAAACGGATTTATATAATTCCCCTTTCGTAAAAGGTGCTTGTCTTGGTAAATTTCTCATGGTCTTTCAATTGTTAAAAAGAGCATAAATTGAAAAGGGTGTGGCAGGAAGACATTCTTTATTCTTACAGTTGGTTGGCAGAGACATTGTGATCCTAATCCAGTCGTGAGTCAGGAACTGCCTTTGCCTGCTCTTTGTATGGACTTTCCTGATCGACCTGTTGCTTTGCCATGTGTTTAAGACGCTTGGGTGCAATTTCTCACTTGCGGACCAGGCTTCCCTCTCTATATCTGTTGCATTACAGCTGTCAACATCTTTGGCAACCCAGCACTCCTGGAGAGCAACTGCCTAAGAAGGCTGACCTGGCCTTTTATTCAGCTCACTGTGTTTCTTCAGTGATTGTCTAAAGCTGCTGTTGTCTCTAAGCTTCTTTGTCTCTGCTGTGAGGTGCTGTGTTTGTAGGTATTTAGATTTCAGGGAACTGAAGGAGGACCCCCCAGCCTGCTTTCTTCTATGTGACAAAATGGGTGAAAAAAAAGAAAAGCTTTTTTTTATTCTAGAGAAAAGGAGGGAGGAGGAGGAGGAGAGGAAACTTTAACAAATACACCCAAATGACCCATTCCCACTTAGCATGGAACTTAACAAGTTACACCCACTTTCTGAGCCAGAAACGGAATGAAAGATTCATGCTTCCTCATTTTTGTTGCTAGAATTGGCTGCTTTCTGAAATGAGAGCAGAGAATATGTTTCTCTGTCACTGAGGAAAGAGGTAAGCAGCTACCAGCAGATATTCTCCTATGGGGTGTGCTTATAGCCCTATGCAAAAAAGTGGGATTGGGGAAAAATGTATGCGGGTGGTTGCTGTCATAACTGGCATGCTATTTACAGAGTATTCCCTGTGTTTTCCATGTCCGATCTTCCTCCATGCTAGAAGCTGAAAAGCTGCCCTTTTCTGTTTATTTTATACAAATAGGTCTTAGTTCTCGTTTCCCCCCCCAATCTTTTCATCATTTATCTGTAGACCTGAAATGTGAGACTTTTTCGAAAAAGGAAATTTGATGCTGCGGGAGGGAGTGATTGAGTAAACGTATTTCCAGAGAGGCAGAGAAGACAGTAAGTTTCATATGACATATTAAAGATGTGCCTTTCCCCTGAGCTGCTTGCCTGTATAATTATAGGTTATCACCTGAGTAACTTTTAAAACTTGCATTGTGCAAGTTTCCAGTTTCAGTCAAGATTCTGCTGTGAGTACTGAACCTTTGAAAACCGGGAATGTGATTCTGCAATATTTATACTAGCTTTCTGCACCTTGATATCTTCAGGAGGTTTAGCCTATCCCCAGTCAGCAAGGTGATGGTTCCAAAGATATTTTTCATGGCATCTAAAAGGATTCTTCCTAGGGAAAAAAGCTGCATTCTAGTTATAAGAAGGGCTTGGGTCTGTCCCATTTAGATTTGCAAAGTGTTCCAAAGCACAGCTGTTTAAAATCATTTTGGGCAATTACGACAGCTTTTTCTTTACAAATTTTAACATTAATTTGAAATGTTTCCTTTCAAGTTAAAGTTTCTTTCCTTTAGGAAATAATGAAATGTGAGTAGCAAAGGTTTTTGAGCCGTGTTTCTTTTCATTCCTATTTTTTTTAGTCAACCTTGCTATCTTCGCTCTTCATTTTTCTGTATTTTTTCTTGTTTTCAGTGTTTTTATTTCTAACTGTTCAGAGTCATTGGAAGTTGGGTAGGATATAAATTTAATTATTAATAGTTGGATCATGTTCAATCAATTGATAGCAAAGTTTAATGAAAGAAATTACTTGGACCGTGCAATAAAGTGTATTGTACAAAAAATGAATTGTAAGTTGATATCATTATCAAAATGCAATAAAAGTGAATTAAGATAGAATGGTGTAGGCCAGTCTTCTCCAATATGGTGCTACTGGCTGAAAATGAAAAAAAAAGTTGTTATCCCAAGTATCTGGAGAGCAATAGGTTGAGATATTTAAAGCTTTTGCTTGTTTCTGACTCAGATATTATAGCAATAAATGGGCTGCATGTTGAAGTTCAGGCACTGGTCCATTTTGTCACAATAATTTCTCAAGGTTACACAAACAAAATACATTTTCTTTAGCTTTATTAAGGCACTGGTGCTGCTTGGGTTGTTTCATTATATTATCTCCAATTGTTGCAGCTGTTATTAGTCTTAGAAGTGTTGCTTTCCAAAATTGATTTAAATGATCAAGTGAAATTAACATAACAGGCCTTTCTGGACCAGGCTTCTGTGAATATGTTAGTTTTGACCTTAAAAGCAATCATGATTTCATTTTGAAATACTTTGAAAATTGCTGTCATAGTTGTACTCTTAGTGTACAGTATTTACTCTTAAAAATAGCATTGTTTCTCGATTTGTTATTTCTTCCATGATTAAAACAAATTTTCTATATTGGTGTCCATCAGTTTCAGGAAGCTTGGGCAGGAAGTTGGCAGATTCATACT
This sequence comes from Vipera ursinii, assembly GCF_947247035.1. Classification (NCBI taxonomy): domain Eukaryota; kingdom Metazoa; phylum Chordata; class Lepidosauria; order Squamata; family Viperidae; genus Vipera; species Vipera ursinii. The sequence continues at coordinate 50,237,194 of NC_139514.1, read as the reverse complement.
TTTTTTAGCTTTAATCTGCATAGGGTGTAAATGATATCAAAGTGCAGGTGAGACTGGGCAATCAAGGCCCCACATTTTTTACAGGTAAGTAATGAATGTTAAAAAAAATCACAGGCTGTCAACTGTCTAGTCCCACCCACTATTTTGTGTCATTGACTCCCTCCATGGATATCCCTGTTTAGATTATGTTTTTGTTTTCCCCCCTTATGCCTTCAGTGCATGAATGCTACTGATTGTATGAGGTGCCTTAATAAAAGCTGATGCAAAATGCTGACAACTATCTTAAACATGCAATTTTATTTTAAAACATTGGAAATAATTTTTTTCCAGTACATGTCAGTGTTCAATATTCCCTTCCCTTCCCTTCCCTTTGTTAGTAAATGAATGAACAAGTGAAGACTGAAGCATGAGTGAAAAAAATGAGTCCAAATATGATCCATGACAAACTTCATTGCACCAGAATAGAGCAAATTATGGTCTGTGCAAATCTTATGTAATATGTTAAACGAGAACAAAAGTTGAGTTGCTAAACCCAAACGACAAGATTGAATATCAGGAGCAGTGCAACACTCTTCTTTCTTTGCATTGCAAATTTGTACATAGCTTTCTCTGATGTTCTTCATAATGTTATCTCTTACTTCCCTGAGAAACTGCACATACTTGGTTGTTTGAAGCAATATGAGGCACACCTAATAATGTTCAAGAAAGAAATGTACTACAAGGACTTTGTGACCCTAATGAACTTGGACATTTATTGTGAAATAATGTCATGGACCAGAGCCATCTTTATTAGATATGATTCATGAATTCTCTTCCAACATGAAATCATTTCATTTTTAGGATTCCACACTGAGGTATCAAATAGCACTCCTGCTAGGAAAGCTGTGCCCCATCCTGACGAGCAAGTGCTTAGCTTTGATGTCACCACTGTCCGGAAAACACTGCGGAAACTTAACATTCAGAAGGCAGCTGGCCCAGATAATATCCCTGGGTGGATTCTTAGGGAATGTGCTGATGAGCTGGCTTGTGTGCTTACAGATATTTTAAATCTCTCATTGCAGCAGGCATTGCTCCCATCATGCTTTAAGATGGCCATCATTTTGCCAGTGCCAAAAAAGTCCACAATTACAGGCCTCAATGATTACTGTCCATTGCACTGACATACATCATTATGAAATCTTTGAGAAGCTGATAAAGGACATTATTGTATCTAGCCTCCTGCCAGCATTTGACCCGCTTCAATTTGCTTACCAAGCAAATCGCTCTACAGAGGATGCTATTTCTTCTGTTCTCCATCTGAGCTTGGAGCACTTAGAGGAAATAAATACTCATGTGCATTTGTTGTTTGTCAATTTCAGCATTTAACACAATCATTCCCCGGCATCTAGTAGAAAAACTGGGCCTTTTAGGCTAAACACTCCTTTGTGTAAGTGGATTCTTGATTTTCTTACTAACAGGCCCCAGTATGCGCGAGCTGGAACAAATATTTCTAACACCATTTTCTTGAGCACAGGTTCTCCTCAGGGCTGTGTCCTATGTCTGCTGCTATTCACCCTGTTGACCCATTACTGTTGTGCTAGGTTTGCCACCAACCATATTGTGAAGTATGCGGATGATACAACAGTAGTGGGCCTTATTCAAGATGACAGTGAGGGTGCTTACCGCAAGGAGGTTGAAAGTTTGGTAAACTGATGTAAGGAGAACAGCCTAGTTTTAAACATTAGAAAAACCAAAGAGATCATTGTTGTTTTCAGAAAAGGCAGGCACAGCCACACTCCTCTGTGCATTAATGATTCACCTGTGGAGATGGTTACCAGCATCAAATTCCTGGGTGTGCAGTTAACAAGTAGGCTGGCTTGGTCACTCAACAGCGAGACATTGGTGAGGTGGGCACAGCAGCGCCTGCATTTTCTGCGTTGCATGAGAAAAGCACATCTTCCTTCTCCTGTCCTTACCACTTTCTACAGAGGGACAATCGAGAGCATCCTGTCATACAGCATCACAATCTGGTTTGAAAGCATCACTGCTTCAGACAGAAAGGCGGTGCGGAGAGTGGTGAGGATGGCTGAAAAGATCATTGGCAGTTCCCTCCCTTCCATCCAGGACATAGCATCTAAGTGTTGCTTGAATAGGGTCTGCAAGATTGTCTGGGACACTACACATCCTCTTCACAACCCATTTTCTTTGTTACCTTCTGGGAGGAGGCTCCGTGGTACCCGAAGCAGAACATCCAGATTCAGTCACAGTTTTGTTTTATAACAGTATTAACCTTGTGAACTCTAAAGCTTCCTTCCTCCTTCCATTATATATTCAAGATGGACAGTGATTAATATTTATATGTTACTTATATATAAGGGTGTAGGTCTATACATATGTTGTATATAGTATGCTTAAATGTGTGTTATGTATGCTTTGAGAGCAAGCAACTAAATTTCATTTTTAATGTGTGCCATTGGGCCCACAGTAAAAAATGACAATAAAAGTTGTCTGTCTGTCTGTCTGTCTGTCTGTCTGTCTGTCTATCTATCTATCTATCTATCTATCTATCTATCTATCTATCTATCTATCTATCTATCTACCGTGTCTTTGCTATAATTATGCAAGAAAGTATAAATAATAAGTGTTGTCTCAAGCACTGGTTAGTCTTCTTCAACTTTTCCTCCACACATGGTCAAGATTGAAATTGCCAGTATTTCCAGTCCTAGCATATCTGGAGGAGGTCAGCTTGCGGAGAACTAATTTATCTTCATCGTATACCCTTCTCCTTGGCTTTATTATGAAAACTGACAGGGCAAGTAAACCAACGCAGGTAGCAATAAAGTTGCATAGATGAAACACCAGCTTATCAACTGTTGCAACCCTTAGCCGGTCTTTGTTTCTAATCAGAAAAAGTTTTTAAAAATCACTGCTATATCCTGGATCTTTAGATTAATATTTAAAATTGTGAATGTGCAGGGGCAGACATTGGTTTAACTGCGTTTTCTTCAGAATGTCTTTCTGGATATTTGTGCATGGGTGATTCCAGCATGTTTCAGTGATTTTTATGGAAGAATAATCCATCGCTAGATGAGAGTGATAAATTATTAATAGAGCTGAATGTTTCAGCACTGGGCTTTTAAGGGAAGTCAGGAGACAGAATGTTCAGTTCAAGATTAACACAGCCAGGCTACAATGCTCCAGGATCAGTGAGGAGGGAAATGGGTAGAGAACAGGTTTAGGAATCCTGGAAGCATTTATGCTTTAGTCAAAGATGGTAGAGAAGACTACATCAGATTCTAGCTGATTCCAAAAGCATCTTTCTTTTAAATGGTTGTGTGGTTATAACCTAATATAATATAATAATAATATAAATATAAGCATATATAAACATTATATATTATTATATAATAATATAAACAGAAGTGACGTGTTCACTCCTTTAATTCAGTAGATAGGTTCTTTGTTGGTTTAATTGTGCTGCAAAACATTTTCATGATGATGATATAATAATAATAATAATAATAATAATAATAATAATAATAATAATAATAATAATAATACAACAACAATAATAATAATATAATATGATGATGATGATGATGATGGGACCTTGGAGGTCTTGTAGTCCAGCCCCCTACTCAGGCAGGAAACCAGTGATGGTGAACCTTTTAGAGACTGAGTGCCCAAACTGCAACCCAAAACCCACTTATGTATCGTCGGATGCCAGGTGGGCATGGCCCATTGGGTGGTTGTGGCCATTGGGTGGGCGTGGCCCATTGGGTAGATGTGGCCGCGGTGGTTACGGCAGACTGGGTGGGACTAAAAAGTTCAATCAATCAATTCCAACTTTGTGAGATCTTTTTTTCCCTGCGAGAAATTGAAATTGATTGATTGATTGAACCTTTTTTTTTGCACACGGCGGCGGAGGCCTAAAGTGAAAAGGTTTTATAAAACCTAGCTGAAGGCCTAGGACTCGGGTGACAGCGCACGTGCCCAGAGAGAGGGCTCTGCGTGCCACCTATGGCATGCGTGCCATAGGTTCACCACCAGGGCCCTATATCATTTCAGACAAATGGTCTGGATGAGTCTGTTAAGAAGCCAGAGCACAAAACTTCTAACAAATTCATGCCTCAAGAAGAACACCTTATAAAGAATACATTATAAAAACACTGTGGAGAAATTTGGACTCGTTTTCCTCTTTTTTTAGTAAGTGAACTCCTTTTATTCAGCAACATTGAGAAAGCTTGACATATCTGAGCCAGTCCTGCAAGGGCAAGCTAACATAGCTCTTGTTTAGGCACATAACATTAGAAACATAATTTAGCTGATTTTTCAGCAGAGATGAAGAATGCAATCGTATTAATTTCTGTCAAATGGAGTGACTGTAATGTTGACAGAGTGAGAATTAAAAACATGAAGCCTGGTGAAATAAATCATAGTCAGAATCACAGATATCTACAGAAGAGGAGACCTGCATTCAGCAACATATTAGTAAAAGTTTCTCTGGTTAAGCTGAATCCTGAGGAATCCTGGCTTATATCTGTTTGATGAGCCTCATTTGTTTTTTTCCCTGCCAGTGGAAGCAGCTAAAAAACAACAACCCTGGAAACATTTTCTATGATTTGCTTTATCTTGATGTGGGCACACATTACTTGCAATTCTTGGTTTGTAAAAAGTGCTCATATTGGGACTGCAGTTTCTTTGCAATCACTAATCTTTCAAGTGGCAGTCTCCATCTTGTAATTTCATGCATTCTCTCAAGAACTGACCTGGGAAATTTCATGCAAAACCAGAGAGTTCTTGAGAGTTTGATATAATTTCAGCCATGTTGTAATGATCACAAAAGTATTAATATATTTAATTTTGTGAATTAATTGGCACCCAATAATTGTGAATAGTTACTGTCAATAAAATAGGCATAACTCCCTTTATTGTCTATGTTTTGTATAAGTCCAATTCTGCCTTCCCTAACCTTCTGCCAGAATAAAATCTTGTCCTTCCTTCCTTCCTTCCTTCCTTCCTTCCTTCCTTCCTTCCTTCCTTCCTTCCTTCCTTCCTTCCTTCCTTCCTTCCTTCCATCCATCTTCAAATTATAAAAAATCTGATTCTGCCATTAGAAAACAACAATAAATGCTAAACTAAGTATACTAAACATTAGAATTCTGAGAATTCTCTGTAAGAAGCAAGCATATATTTCTGGATATGGTTTGGTGCAAATATACAACATGAGTTTATTAAATAAATCTGGATTTCAGTATATCATGAAGAAATGGATGAAATAATATTGATCCTCATTGATAGACTGTTATTTTTAGAAGGTTTTATCCAGTGCTTTTTTTGAAAAAAAAAGGTGCCAGAACTCACACATGTCTAGAATCTGCCTTGCCTAACCTACAAAGTTTACTTTTGTAATTGAAAAAAAAACCCTTCAATTTTTAGTGTAACTAAAAGACTAGGATTTTGTTCAAGGTAAGTTAATGCTATTAATGTTACCATGCACTGTGCGGCTTTAAATTACAAGAAGGCATTTTATTAATCTTTTGGGACATTTACCATTGGCATACCCATTTAGTTTAATGAGTGGAAATGTCAGCTTTCTATGTGGACTGAAATTGGCCCAATAAAACAAGATTTGGTTGCTTGTAAAAGAACGAATTATTTTTAAGAAGTTGTCGAACAAGGTGGAAAAATTTACATTTGGAGTTTAATATGGATATTGACTTGAAACAAATTGAAGATGAAATTTGGTCAGTGAACAGATTACTTTTAATTTACCTTTAAGTTAAACCCAATTTAATAAATAGATCTGATTAAACCTCATACTGTAGATCTACCTTTACATCTGACCAATGCATAATTTATATATATATATATATATATATATATATATATATATATATATATATATATATATATATGTGGATCCTTGGTTTTTCGGGTTTTTCCCCGCGTAGAACTAAAGGTGTAGGCGCAACGTTTCGACGAAATCCCATCCGTCATCATCAGGCTAGTGGTTTCTGCTTCCTTCTTCTGGGAGAAGTATGTGGCTGTTTGTTTTTCTTTTTTAAACTGCCAGAGGGGGTGTGTTCCGTGAGTGGAAGTGTGCTGATTGGGTGGGGATTATGTGTGTTCTGATTGGGTGGGAGTGTGTTTTGAATGGTGGGGGTGTTCTGATTGGGTGGAGGTGTGTTTTGAGTGGATGGGCTGGTCTCAGCTGCCAGCCTTAGATCTGAGCTGGTGAGTTGTGCTGTTTTTGTTTGCCTTCGTGTTTGTGGTGGTGCCATGTTTTTATAGTGGGTGTCAGTTTGCTTATTATGTGGTTTGGAGGGGTTTAAAGTGGCTGATGTTGCAGCTGTAGTTAGGTTTCTGTCCTGTGGTTGTGCCTCCCCATCATTGTGGGTTCGGATTTGCTTTTTGAATAGTTGTGTGGTGGTGATGTCATGTGATGTTATCATGAGTTTGGGTCTGGTATCATTCTTGGTGGTTGGGACTTGTCTGTCAATCAAGGCGGGTTTCCAAATAGCTGGTAGGCGAGAGGTATCATCTCGTTTGTTCATGCTGTGGGGGCGTTTTTCTATCTCAATGGCTTCTCTGATTATTCTGTTGTTAAAATGTTCAATTTTGGCAATAGTTTTGGTTTTTTTAAAATCAATTTCATGTCCCGTGGCTTCAAAGTGTTGGACCAGGGATGAAGTTTGTTCTCCCTTTCTGAGTGAGTTTTTGTGCTCTTCAATGCGTGCACTTATTCTTCTGTTGGTCTGTCCGATGTATGTGGTGGGGCAGGTGGTGCATGGGATTTCGAATACCTCCAAATCACAAGGCATTGGCTTTATTCTTACTCTTCCCCTCTGCAGTTTGAATATAAAGTATAAAAGACTAAAAAGAGATTTTCGTTGACATCCCAGCCTTTGAACTACCCAAGGACCTGAAACAGCAAAGTTTCGCTGTCGGGAAAGCTTCCACGCTAGCCGCCTTTCTTTATTCTTGTTTTGCCTCTTTTTAACCTCACACCCCATCTTCTGTAAGGGAAGGCAAAAGGCTCACTCACCCTCGTTAAAGATGACCTCCATGTTTATGTGTCTCCCACCACCACCATTGGCTTCCACACCAGATGGTCCGACCCAGCCAATCAAGGCACATTCTGGCTGTGGTGCTCTGGCGCCTCATGGCTCCTCCTAGAGGAGGCAGACAGTGCCGGAGGGGATCCTGCTTGTACTGTACCGCCAGCGGGGCATTTTCAAAAACAAACAAGGATAGGAAAACAAACAATAGGAAAAGAATGCAACTTTGGAAAACCCATTGATAAAAGGTGCCGGAATTCCGTTCTGGTGCATTCTATGACAAAAAAAGCCACGGTTTTATCTATTTTTCCATAGATTCTGATTTAGTTTGGTAGATCTTATACAAGAAATCTCATATTAAAGTTTGTGGAGTTCTTTCCTTTTTTGTAATCAGGGTCTGAATAATTCCTGAACAGCAATTTGCTCATGGGCTATGTAGTGATATCAACACATACTAATTTCACTCTTCAGAAAACCTGTTAGGAAACAGTTGCATTATTTATCACAACTGAATAGTGGATAGCGACAGAACAATTCCTACAGCATGTTAAGTTTAGCCTTTATATATCTAAGAGAGATGGCATTTTGATCTGTTTAAATAATATAGCAAAGCTTACCTAATGTAGGTGATGATGGTCAACTGTTTTTATAATAGGTAAAAAAATCCAAGCTAAACTGAAAAGGATTTTCTAATTATGGGAGAAAATGCACCTTCAAATAATATTGTTGCACAACACAGAGGAAAGAGTATTTTTTATCTCATATGTATTATTTGAAGTGTATTCTGTCCCAGTATTAAGCAAGTTTACCAAAATAGTTTGAGACTGACTTGTATCATCTAATACAGAGGCCCCCAACCTTCTGGGCACCAGGGAGTGGTTCTGTGGAAAAAGATTTCTCTGTGGACCAGAGGGGGCGTTGTTTCATGTGCTGCCTGCATCCAGCAGATGGGGCTTTGCTTGTTTGTGTGGACTGGTTGCTGGCATGCAGCGGCCCGGTGCTGGTCCACTGATCGGGGGTTGGGGACCCCTGATCTAATACAATAATTTACACTATCTTGAGATTTGTTACTATATACAATCAAATTTATCTTGTATCCTTCATCTCAATCAAATTTATTTTGCATCCTTCATCATTCCAGAGACTAAGGACTCCTCACTACAAACTGGAATATTCATAATTGGAGTATCACCAAATCTCTCCTTTTCTGGCTGGCTTTTAATTGTCTTGCCTGATTTACATATATTGAGAACTCAATATTTCCTGGCTATCTTGTAAACCTTTAGCTAGTTTAACAAAGATATTCCCAGTCGATACTGATTTTAATAGGAACATTTCTACATACATGGAGATTAGAATATTGGCCATGAAGGGCTTCTGATAGGTCACCTTTGATTAGGCTTGCCTAAGAAGGTAATGCTGATTTGCTGTAGCAAAATCTGCATAGAGCCATTCATCTGTGTCTATTGTCATTTTCTCTTTCTGAAAAAATGGAAACCAATATTTTGATTGAAATTAGCATTCTTGCACACTCTGAATTTCTTATAATTATATAAAGGACTTTTAACTCATGTATTTTAAAAAGTAGCATTAATTTTATTCTTAGTTTTATTTTTTTAGAGAAGGGCTATAATAACTCTTCTGCATCTAGACCTGAATTTACCAAAATCCCTCCTCTGGCATGTCATGGGTTTATTACAGTAATCTTCACTAACAGTCTTAGACTATCAATCTGACACTAGATTATCTGCACTTAATAATAGCACCACTAGAACAAAAACACCAGAAGTCAGTTGCAAAAGGCAGTTTTACAGCTAACATTCTATGGTATTACTTTTACTATTATTAAACAACATCTGTTTAATAAGGAAAGAACTCAATAGGTGGACAAAAAATGCCAAATCCAGTTCAAACATCTGGCTGATTGGTTGACCAACCATAATAATATTAATGGAAAAAGAAATATGCTTAGAGCAATACCTAAAGGATTATCACTATCTGGAAATTTTGAATTTATCAGATCTGCACATCCTAATTTTATCCCAAAAGTCACACTTTACTTGGAACTTTCTATATTTTTAGTCACTACCTTAATAATTCTTAATCCTTAGTTAAGACTTGAGTTATTAAGTTTTTACAAATCTTAGACTGTGAATCTAACTGTAGATTACTACTACTATTACTACAACAACTGCTACAAATGACATACTGAAAATAAAAAAACCCCAGAACTGCTATCTTTTATAAAGTATATAACTTTTGAAATGAATCTACAAAGGCTGTGATTTACTTTCCATCAGGTGATCCTTCATTTGAAGATGCCTCTATTTGAAGGGGTGTCCAATTCAAACCTGATTTTTTTTCTTATAAAAAGGCTATAAAAAGGCAAACTTTAATCTAAAAGTTGCCCATCAGCATCAATACCTAGATAAAAGAGCCAGCAAAGGGAAGATTTGCTGGCTGCACTTTCCCACCATAGTGAAATGTTCTGCATTTTTTTGCTAAATTATAGTAATTATTTCTAAATCTGCACCTGCATCCCTCTATATAAAAATAACATGCTGACCTTAGGCAACCTGGCATTCTGCTTTGTTCTCCTATGTATTTTTTCCCCTTTTTTTCCTGGGTGGTGATCATCTCTTAGTAACTGCTCTGGTTTACAGTGACAGTAGGTTTGTTGTGTGGATTGTAATTTGCTCTGTTTAGCTGGGAAGCAAGAGATGAAAAAGTCAGACAGTGAGGAAGCATTACAATGACATCTCATTATGCTTTTAAAATTTCTAGGTGTGGCGTCAGAGAAATAAGGCTCAGACCAAGCAGATTGTTTTAGTCTGCTTTCATAGATTATTTCGCATCTCCATGGTGTCTGAGCCACAAGTCCCAAGGGCCAAGAAGATCTAAGCAAATCATGAATGGCATCATGGCTGAACACCTGCATCTTTTCCAGCTAACCAGGGCTATTAACATTTAAATTGAGAATGCTGAGGGAGGGGGGAAAGCAGTCTAGACAGAATAAACAAACTCACTTCATAAAAGTATAACATAAAAGGCAGGAGATGAAGTAGAACCACAGAGGTCTAAGAATAAAGCCATGTATTTCAGTCATGGGTCAAAACAGTTATTATTCTTTTAAAATATATTAGTCAAGTTTCCGATGGATCAGCTTTTCAAAGTGACTCTGAGGCAATGTTTACCTTAAAAGTCCTTTATTTAGCCCTATACATGGCAAAAGCTTGCTAGAGGAAGCTGGAATCTGAATCCTCTCCCCTTTGCACAATATATTAACCACAATTCTCCACCTTTCTATTTCTGTCATGAATCACATTCTCCAATTAATTTGAAGAATCAGTTTCTCTTCTGTTAGACAACCCGCCAAGTTCTTATCTTCTCTTATTTCAGACAGCCTTGAGGTACAATCTTCCTCCTCCCTCCTCCCAGCAATAATCTAATTCTAGCTCTTATACTAATACACAAGTTTAATATATGAAATAGCTGCTTCTTCATCTCTTGTCAAGCAAGAACATTCAAAGTTAGCAGCGTTGATAATATTTATTTTAGGAGAGTGCACACAGAATCACTTACTTGTAACCAAAATAAAGGTTGATACTTTTACAGCAGCCTAGATACTAAGAACTATTGCTAGCTAATTTTTAAATTGTTTTTGTAACATATTATTTAAAATTTAAATAAATAAATTTATTTAAATAAATTTAAAATTAATAGTTCTACACTGTATACAGTGCTAATTTTTCTCAAAAGATTTGGATATACCATTTAATTGTCTGTAAGCCACCTTGTAAGACCCAACTCAGAATCTTTACTAGCACCAGTGAGGTTCAAAAGGCAGATGAAAACACTGCTTTTTCACCTTTTGTAGAAATATATAGTATAACATTTTCCCTTTAGGAAAATAGGCAAAAGTACATACAAAATTTATATTTTATTAAAAATGTCTTCTAAATAAATGCCTATTTCATATGGATGCAAGTCAGAAGGAACACTTACAAAACAGACAGCTGGAAAATTACCTGTTTTGCTATTGGTTTAAAATAGCTTAGTGCCAATAAAACTGTTCAGTTATCCAAAGCTTGCATCACATTGGCCTTTTTTTCTATTGTAGAATTCACATAGAACTAGTTTTGTTAACGTGAAACACTCTTAGATTGCCTAAAGGAGATGTTCAGTGCAAAAAATGACGTTGGATCTTTCTTAGTTTGCTTAAAATGTATTTCACAGCATGCCTTTAGGTATGGCTTATATTCTACATATGGCTTATATGCTTATATGTTTAAAAAAAAGTTCCTTAGCATCAGTAACTGATTAACATTCCTTTATATGTTTTTGTTTATAATTTAAAAAATAGGCATGCTACAGCCTGATAATAAAATATCTTGAATATCTTTGTTTAGATAGGTTAAGGATATCAGATTTCATGAGCCCTCGTTTGATTACCTTCCCTTCTTTCTCCTCCTTCAAGTAGTAAACTTTTGTATAATAATATATGTTGATGAAGTTGTACTTTGTCAAAGTGTTCGTTATGTTTGCCTAGCCCTCTATCATGGTTGCATTTTATGGTATATAATATCTATCTCAGCTATCTATCATCTATCTAAACATTTAGAAGCTATTTGCTCTCCAAGGAAAAATAAGCATTTTAAACAAATGAACTTTGGAAGGAGAATGGAGAAAATCAGTATTAGCGCTTGTGTGATATTTCACCAATCTTCTGCAAGATATACTTTTTATTACTGCTACAGGTTGGGAAAAGATATAGTTTTTATTTCAAAAGCATAGGTATAGAAAGATTAATTAAGCTCCCTACAAGCCAACATACACATAATTCAAAATATCCTTTAAAATAATTATGGAATAGATTTTTTTAAAGAAGCTTTAAGGAAGCCTTAAAGAAGGAAAAAGTGTATTGTCCAGTTACCATACTGCATATTTATATATAACATGTAAGTAGATTCAGATTCAGCAATGGGTTAAAGTGATTTACTTTAATGTAGAATGTAGATGTGCTCTAATGTGCAATTTGCCATATACTGTAGATCAGCTTTCTACAAACTGGCCACCTTCCAATGTGTTTGGATTACAAATCTCTAAATTCAGAGGGTTGACCCATTGATTTCACTGAATTCAAATCTGTTGGTAGGGGTGTGTGTGTGTATACACTTGTGTGACTATTTGTTTCTTCCATTAAAGATAAAAAATGAAATTATTAATATATTGCATGTGAAAGTTTCTATAAACTAGTAGCTTTGTGGAGTCATAGTTTTGGATTATTGGACCTGAAAGGATAGTTAACATCACACTATTTACTGGATAATGAATTGGGGTTCAGAATACAGATAAGGCTGGAAATGAGTTGTAGGAGTCTGTACCTGGCACACTCTATGACATAAATTCTTCATAAATTAATATTTTGATTATATTTATATCCTGATTTCTTGCAAGATGCTCACAATTCTGTCTGGTTTTTCATGTCAGTTTTGTTGTGAGGGCATGCAGGTATTTGGTTACTACATTATCAAAGTAAAAGCCCCTTGAGGTAGGCCATGTTAAGACACCCAAGAAATATTAGAACTTTATTGCTATGGGCTGTAGTGGTGGAATTGTTAAAGCCTGACAGAATTTCTCCTTTCCTCCTCCTCATATCAAGGAGAGTCAATGTGAGACAATCTTGACTTACTTTCTCATGCTTTTCTATTTCCAGGACTAAGTTCACATTTCCTAATGGTTGCTACATATTTTCTTTCTCTGGGCTGCTCTACACCATCTCAATCTGTTCTTCAGTTATTCTGAATGCGCGTTAAACTAATCATAGGCCAGTTCCATTTCAGTTGTAAAATGATTCCAGATTTGTTTTGTGGTTTATTTACTGACATTTGTTTATAGCTGATAAAGAACTAGGAAACTTATTTTGAAAATGCCCAGATCAGAAATCCAGATCTTGGTAGGTGGAGGCTAGAGCCAGGATAGAATTTGGGAGGTTTGTAGATTATGAGAAGGGAGATTTTTCCCCCGAAAAAATACATAATTAGATGCTTTTTGACTCAATTAAAGTTGGGATTGTTAATTTATTTAAGCAGTCCTGAGAGAAAACGTTTAGCTAACACTGCAGAGAGATGGCTCTGTGACGACTTGAATTGCTCTTGCTTTCTCCTTCTCTCAGCCCTTCTCTCCACCATACAAGATTGTCAAAATTGGTAGACTAGGATTTTCCCTGTTTTAATGGCTTATTTTAAATCTTAGTTTAATGTTGAGCCTAGTTTTAAAATATAAAATGACCATTACTTTGGTGAAAGTGTTTTTACCTCCAAATTTAGGTAGTGGTCTGCAAAAGAAGCAGTTGGAGATATGTGTGATCTGGAGATCACTTGTTGGTCTCCTCTGCCTTATTTGAAGAACTAATTCATGCAAAGAAGTGTAACAATCATTCCATTTATTGAAGCAGAATAGTAGAACTTCATCTTTGTTCTTAGTCCCCTCCTTTCATAGGCACAAGAAATAAAAATATTTTGGATTATTATTACAATTAAAACATTATGATTCTAATAGTAATAACACTGGTAATTAAGACACCATAATTAATATGAAAGAATATCCAGCTTTCCTCCCTCTGTTTTGTATCCAATACACTTTTTTTTCTTTTTACAATCCTTTAATTCCTTAATTTGTAGCAGATACTTTTTCTTTGGTGCCCTAAGAGAGAAACATGTGCCAATACTTGGCATTGAACTTTCAACCTCCTGAGTGGAAGGCGAGCTTCTTCATCACTAGGTTACCATGCCACATCCAATACATTTGGTATCTAAACAATAGAATGTTAATGACTTAAGTATATTGTATAAATATCATTGTACCGAAATAACAATGGATCAAGACTTATATTAACATAATAAAAAGGGGGGGAAAGCACAATTATTACCATTATTGACAACTGTAGATCCAGTAGCATCTTTTAATTGCATCACTCTTCATTGTACCCTACTGTGTTACAACATCAAAGGCCATTGATGGTCATTCTCCTATCTAAAGTAACAGATATGAACTAGTGATGAGAAAAATTCTCCAGTGCTTTTTCCTTAATCCCACAGAGCTCCTTCCTTGTTTCTCCTTTGTGTTTTATTCCCATTGTCTGTTCTGATGAGGGAGTCTGTGAATTGGAGATCCAAAGGTCCAGAGGTCATCAGGTTGAAGAAGGCTGTCCTAATGACCTTAGAGGGTATTGTAATGCATAGGGTTTATTCCAAACTCCTCCTTTTCTACATTATTAATTAACTATTTCTCATTTTGGTGATTTTATTGTGTTTGGAGGATGTGACATGACAGTTACAAAGGGATCCAAGTTCTTTGGGGAGGGATAATTAATTTTCTATTTATAATTTTGTGTAGGATTGATCTTCATACTGGGATGAATCATTTATTTGACAGTTTTATCTACAGTTTTGTTTGCGAAGGTTCCATGAATAGACCAATATGCTGAGAACAATAGCTGCTTTTTGAAGAAAGAAAGAAAGAAAGAAAGAAAGAAAGAAAGAAAGAAAGAAAGAAAGAAAGAAAGAAAGAAAAGAGAAAGGAGGGGAGGGGAGGGAAGGGAAAGAAAAGGAAAGCTTATCACGTATTCTTTCAGAACATCTACTTGTTACTACGTATTCACTGAATGAAAATTCCATCAATATATTTATGCAGTGGGGAGTTATAAAGAATCCTGTGATAAGTTTCTCCTTTAGGCCTGGATATTAAACCAGATTTATATCACGTATAGTTTGCAAAATGTATTTTTGCTATGTATGTACTTTGATTCTCTGCACATTGTATACTCAAACTTCTCAGCCATATCTTCCAACCACATTGTTTCTGCAATGTAATATTCTACATGAATTTCCTCAGAGTAAGTATAGTCAGTGGTGGAATTCAAATATGGGAGCAACCAGTTCTCTCTTGCGATGCAGCTTTCGGAAGTCCATTCTGGGCCTGGGCAATAAAAAATTAGCTACTGGTTCTGCTGAAGTGGTTCAAACTGGCTGAATCCCACCACTGAGTATAGTAGCATCACATCTACATTTTGAAATCCATTATCAACATAAAAGTAATCTCAAATAGCACTTTTTTGCCTGGTAATAATCTGAAAGTTCCAATGATGATGATAATACATTTTATGAGATGGATTGTACGATGATTGCACCTGTTGAAATACCTGAATATCACTTTTCCATGCTCTAAATCATGAGCATAACCCAAACAAGCCAAATAAATAAAAGAATTCAGGGGACAAGTGAGAGGTGGAGATAGAGCAAGGATGAAGAAAGAGAGAGCAGGGATAGCCAGTAATTGAGAGAAAAGGGAAAAAGGAAACAAAGGGAGTGAACTACTTGTTGTTGTCAGTTGTGAAGTCATGTCCGACCCATCACGACCCCATGTACAATGTTCCTCCAGGCCTTCCTGTCCTCTACCATTTTCTGGAGTCCATTTAAGCTCACACCTCCTGCTTCAGTGACTCCATCCAGCCACCTCATTCTCTGTCGTCCCCTTCTTCTCTTGCCCCTAATCTTTCCCAGCATTAGGCTGTTCTCCAGTGAGTCCTTCCTTCTCATTAGGTGGCCAAAGTATTTGAGTTTTAGCTTCAGGATCTGGCCTTCTAAAGAGCAGTCAGGGTTGTTCTCCTCTAGGACTGACCGGTTTGAACACCTTGCAGTCCAAGGGACTCGCAGGAGTCTTCTCCAGTACCATAGTTCAAAGGACACAATACTTTGGCACTCAGCCTTTCTTATGGTCCAGCTTTCACAGCCATACATTGCAACTGGGAAAACCATGGCTTTAACTATACGCACTTTTGTTGGCAGGGTGATGTCTCTGCTTTTTAGTATGCTGTCTAGATTTGCCATAGCTTTCCTCCCCAGGAGCAAGCGTCTCTTAATTTCTTGGCTGCAGTCCCCATCTGCAGTGATCTTGGAGCCCAGGAAAACAAAATCTGTCACTACCTCCATTTTTCCCCCCATCTATTTGCCAGGAATTGAGAGGGCCAGATGCCATGATCTTGTTTTTCTTAATGTTGAGTTTCAAGTGAACTACTTACCCAATGCCATATAATTGCCATTGTTTGCCAGCTTAATAAAATAAAATTAGACGGCAAATGAACACTCATGCTATGGTAATATAGCTGGGAGCTCGTATCTTAGAAATGGTAAAATAAAAATAGTGTAAAACCTATTTCTTAAACTCATGTACTGTTGCTAAGGATGTATTTTACAGATGCAAGTAATATTGTGTATATTTAATTGGTATAATCCATGGTATAAACATTCAGCATGCAAGTAAACCTTTTGCTCAAGGACTTGCTTGATTGGCTGAAGGAAGAAATACTAGCAAACTAGCCAAATCTGCCTTTCGATTCTCGATGTCATAGCCCTACCTCCCATGCTCAGAGGATGGGGAAGAGCAGGGGAGATCTTGGAGAATGGAATCTATAGGCAATGGCCCAACAGGGCAAGGCTGGAAGGTTTGACCCCCATTAACAAAATACTCATGGGCCCAGCTCTGATTGAAAGCATCCTCCAGTGGAAGATGATTTGGAGATCAACCCCAGGTATGTCCCAGAGCTGAAATATATCAGGAATGTGAGATTGGACGGTTCCTGTGCTCTTGGAATAAACTGGCATTCTGAGTTGAGTGAATGCAGTCCAGCTGGCTAAGAACAGAGATTTGAAATCTGGACCTAAAAGCTTACCATCTGATGTGAGTCAGAGCTGGGTTCATCTTTGATGTGCTTCACTAAACAGCTGCCTGAAATCCTGCTGACCTTGTAGTCTCTGCTTTGGTATATTTGACTTTGTCTTCACTTAATGCCATTTTGGATTTGGAATTTAGCTAAATTGGCTCAGTTCAGATATTGGCCTGTTTTTGGACAATTCCTTTGCATAATTGCCTACCTATTGTAGTTCATAAATTTGTTTGACCTCTCAGCTTAGCTGTCTGTTAGATAGGAAAATGAACACAATAATCTCACTTTCTGTGTACAACGCTTTCTAGTTTCTGAGTAACTGGCTAAGGAGGAAAAATGGCTTTTGTTGCTAATCCTCCACTTGATATTAATAAAGTTTTTCTTATAAATGGATAGATTAAAAGGCCTTTATTGTATGGTAAACTAGAAAGAAATGCACTAGAAAGAAATTACTGTGCATGCTTCTAAAAAGGAACCTCTGTTCCTCGGGTTGGCCTGGGGCAAATATAAGCACAGCACTTGAGCACAGGTGTCCTCCAGCTAAGTGAAATGGTCAAATGCCATATAAACATATTAATCTTTCCGAGGAACACAGCTGTTTGGTCTAATTGGAAAGTTTCTCCAGTGGGTTTACTCTGTTCCTCGAGGGAACGGTTTTTTCTTATCCCTTTTTGAGGTTGAGAAACCAGAAGTGCTTAGCTTTGAGTGATCTTTCTTATTAATAACTGTTATAGTTCAACCTTAGCATTTCTTCAAGAACCCTTTAATTAGCAGAGATGAGGTGATACGTGTTGGCTTGGGAAGTAGACCTTTTGTGTCCTACAGTAATGAGTTGTTCATAAAAGTTTAGATTTTGAGCATGGCAGACTTTTTCAGGTATACTTGATTGCTAAATACGGATTGCAATTGAGTAATAGCTGTCTCTGGAGGTGAGCATTTAAAGGCAGATATCAACTGCAACTTCCAAGTAGTCTTCAAAAGTAGCCTCACAATAAAGTACATGACAGTAGTTGACTTTAGAGGTGATAATAGAATGGGTACCTGTGAAGTGGCGAGATTACAGTGCCTTGAATCTGCATGGCCAATAATTATTGTCACTGGATTTAGGGATGGGCCAAATTAGCACAGCAAGCGTTATTCAGCAAAATGCCATAATTTAAGACTGCAGCTTTCCATTGAAGTCAGTGAGACTTAATATACAATTGAAATATAGCTGGTTTCAAACACAAATCCCTTAGCAAATGAAGGTAAATATGCATGTCCTAGGACATGGGCAGGCAACCTTGGCTCTTTTATGACTCATGGACTTCAACTCCCAGAATTCCCGAGCCAGCCATGCTGAGGAAAAAGGAAGAGGTTTCCAAGCCGAGCCATGCTAGCTCAGGAATTCTGGGAGTTGAAGTCCACAAGTCATAAAAGAGCTAAAGGTTGCCTACCCCTGTCCTAGGATAATGTTGCAGGATCCAATCTGAATCGGTCACCAGGACCAAAAGTTTATTCTTCCAAGGTTTCGGACTGGAGAACATCATCAGGGAACTTCTCTCTCCCCAGAATATGCACATAATTTGAAGAGAGAGAAGTTCTCTGATGATGGGTTCCAGCACAAGCCGGAAAGCTTGGAAGAATAAATCTCTGGTCTGGTGACAAGACTCATATTGGATCCTGCAACAAACCTTTTAATGTGGTTGTTTCCTGGTGATTTCTTTTTTTTCCCCTCACACATTCCTGCTTTTTGGCAAATCATATCCTGTCATTTACGCTTTAAACTTTAAAGTATTTTCAACTACCTTGTAAATTAGTGTTTCGTTTAGGAAAAAAGAGTCACAGGAAGGAGACCTAGGTCCACCACTCTGTCACATAATTGCAAAGTTTGGTTTGTGGAATCATTGCATCCTGAAGATTTGTTTTCGAGCAGTACATCAAACAAATCTGTACAATAATCTGGGGGAATAGTTACAATATCCTGCTCCCAAATAATTTGGTTCAAGGTAGCATATGCCAAATATTTTCCGTAGTCATCCATATGTATATATCTATGAAATGTATGAATAATAATGTAAACTGAATACTCAAATCTAGGTGAATGACTTGCTAAATATTGTGAATCTAGCCTTGAAGATAGTTGGGAACTGATATGATAATGAAACTATTTAAATAGGAATGATCTGCCTGTTTGTTAGACTTTAAGGAACAGCTGGTGTTTTCAGTGTAATAGGTAACAATGATATCAAAATATCACACCTTCTCTTGATTTTTGGATAATTCTTTTCTACTGGGAATTTTTTTTTAACAAATGTAAATGTTGCCTTTAAAGTAAAAGTGTATGGAAAAATCAGGTCATATGCATGTCTCATTCAGTTTCACCTTATACTGTTAGTCGTTTTATAAATTGTGCAATGACAGTGAAGCCAGTCAAACCTGTTTCTCCAAGTGCTGCCCTTTGAATTCAACTTTCAGGTTCTGAAATTCATGTGAATGTAAGAGCATTTCAACGGGTTTATTTTCTTATTGAGGGGGCTGTGTGAGAATTGCTTCATATAGCGATTTGTGGAAATGGCAAAGAAGGGCCATTCCAATTCGAATCTCCTTCATTCTCTTTGTGTTTTACTCCTTCTGTTTAAATCTAAAGATACTATTTTAGGTTTGCATTTGCGTTAGACTTTTTTTTAAAAAAAATATAATTCCTATAAGTCAACCCCCTCCCCCCAATCTTTAGAATACAACAGAAAGATAATTATTGTTTACTGCAGTGTGGCTTCTGTAACGTCGGCACATAAATGATAAACATAAATGATGAAAATGGAACTTTATACCCATTCTGGCTAAACCTTTGTTTTGCTTCTCTTTTTTTTCTTCCCCACCAGGATTTTGGCATATATTCACAGGCTCCTACAAGACAATAATGAAGCCTTTGAGTGGCAGGTGATGACATACATGCAGCCCCAGTAACTGCTCATTTTGTTAGAAATCTAAATTCCACATTTTCCCCTAAGAGAGTAGTACCGCGCTTCAGAACTTGCTGGGAGAGGTATGTGGGTTCTACGCATTTTTGTTTGAGAGTTTCCTATCAGGAATGAAACTTTTGAGACTAGGGCATAACTTATCATTATACCCGTTGACTTCCCATCCAATGACTACTGATGGCACCTCCCTTCCCCCTCCAGATTTGAATTGCTTGCCAGCCAATTTTAGAATGCATTTTGTCCTTTAATGGATAAATAGTAAATAATAAATGGCCACAGACCATTCAAACTGAAATATTGCTGCCGTGGTATGCTGATAAAGATTAGCGTTGTGCATTACAATTAAGCAACACAAAAACACAAAGTTAGTTTGACTTCTGAAGATTTTTCATTTTGTACAAAATACAGGTTTGCTACAAGATACATCGAAAAAGTCACCACCACCACCACCGTCACTTCTTCTTTCACTTCAGTTTGCCAGCCCATTTTTGGGTGGAGGGGAGGGAAAGGGCAATGAACACACTTCCAAAGAAAACATGGAGTTGCACTCACAATTTCTCCCCCCCCCCAATTTGGTAACAATACATATAGGGGCCTATGTCAGAGCTCCAGAAGTGGTAGATGCTCATGCTTTGCTTTGCAGTGGGCTAACTATCAAAGGAAAGAATGAGCTAAAGATACTGGAGCAAGTGCCCTGGAGTCTTCAAATAAAGTATCAACTAGCACATTATTAGCCTATGAAAACGCCTTGTCTTTTGTGGTTAAAAGTAGCTGAGACAGACTTGGCTTTAAAATAAATAGCCTGCTGCTATCATATATAGCTTGAGCCTAGAATACATTCAGTTCAGGGGACGGAAGTTTTGTATTGTTGAACCTTTCTTCTCATTTTCACAGTCTTAAAACCTAGCTTGCAGCAGAAAGCACAGATCTGATGGTAATAGCCTCCCACCAGAATCTAATTTCAGTTTGCAATCTGTTGTCTTGTAAGGTACTTCACATTTAATGGTGGTGGTGTAAAATCAGGAGAGCTAAAACTTTGGGGATTTTAATTTAGCTTGTAATTTTGAGTGACGTTAATAAGGAAAAAGAGCAAAATACTTAATAAAGAGATGATTTGTCAGGAAGCAAGAGCTGGGTAAACCAGAAGCTTTAATTTGTAATTAATATATCAGGGTATTGGTTTGTAAAGATTTACTACATAAACAGCTGAGATATCATAGCAACAATATCAAGAGCTATAATCTAGAAAGCACTCAGTTCATTTTTATTACTTTAATTATTACTATTAGTTCAGACATGTCAAACTCGCGACGTCACATGACATTGCGCGATGTATTGGAGCTTTTTCCCCATTGTCCGCAATGGGGTGAACTTGTGACATGTCCGGTCCGCGGGCCAGCAGTTTGACACCCCTGTATTAGTTGATGTTGATTAGTTTTACATTCCATTTTCCCTTGAGGACTTCAAAGTTATAAACTGAACAATCCTATGGGAGAGGGAGGGATTCAGAATCACACGGAAAGCTTCATCCTTAAACAGGAAATATTTGAAAGGAAGGAAGCAATAGTATCTTCAAGAGGAGGCAACTTTTGTTTGTAGGAACAAACATAAGTTGGTCTAGTATTTTCATTTTATTTCTTTTAGCATTTATTAATTTATTTCACTATATTGGAAGTCATACACTTGTCATATGTCATAACAACTACCAAAAGAAGACCAATATTCCTTATTACAGAAGAATGGTCAAAACTGGACTGTGTGAGTTTCCTAACAAATTAATTGCATAACTGAGATTCAAAAAGCAAACAATTATTCTTTTTCCTTTATGAATTTTGAATGTGAAAGCTTCAGGGAATTGTGCAGGCCAAAAGACCATCCTTTTTTTAATTACAAAGGCCATTGTTATATTAGTTTTAAAAGCCTGTTACGCTACACAGGTTTTACTTCAATGTTTATTTTATACCTTTATTTAGCCAACAGACATATCATAGCAATATACTTCCTTTCACTGAAACATTTCACCTCGGAAATGTATTGCCCTAAGAGAGAC
This sequence comes from Vipera ursinii, assembly GCF_947247035.1. Classification (NCBI taxonomy): domain Eukaryota; kingdom Metazoa; phylum Chordata; class Lepidosauria; order Squamata; family Viperidae; genus Vipera; species Vipera ursinii. Next base: position 50,215,414 of record NC_139514.1, on the reverse strand, counting down.
TGTGGAATTTGGGGGGGGGGGGTTTGCAATACTGCTTACTTTGCTTTTTCAATTGTTTTACCTCAGATACATAGACAGTATGTAGCCTGACCAGTACTTTACCTCGTTTTAAATAATTGAACAGTGCAAAAATGTAGTAGGATTAACATTTATATTGTCCCCATAACCTTTGGGGATTGTGAGAAATCTTTCAAAAATTAAGTAATGTGTTTTGCTATTTGAATACTATCCATGGCACGTTACAGGCTCCGAGTTTATATCAGCTCCAATGTACTAGAGCTGCTTAGGTCAGAGTACTATCCTGTTATCATTTGATATTGGTGGCTAAAGGGTTTTCATTATTTCCTCTGTTTGTATTCCCAAATATAGTAGTACTTAGGGAACTATTATCTGAGATTCTATGTGGTAGCAAATCTATTTCTGCTTGCATTAGTACACTTTTCTCTTAGCTGCTTTTCACCCAGCATAGATTACTCTAGGATTACTTTGTGTGGAGGGGGGATAAAGAACCTTTTTATATTTTGTACATTTATGTCCATTATTTATATTTTATGCATGGTTCATGGTAAAATGAGGACCCAGATTGTTGGGGGCAATTAGGCTGACTTTGTAATAATGCCGCTTGGTGTGTGTGTGAAAGCCCTAATAAGCAGGCATATACATAGAATGAAGGCCCTGAGTCTTCGGAGAAGGGCGGGATATAAATGGAATTAAAATAAAATAAATAAATAAATGGTAGGCCTTAATTGAACAGCACATTGTCTCCAGTTGCCTTTCTGAGAACAAGTTTTGACATGTCTAGGGATGGAGCTTCTGTATTTATTCAGTCTAGAATGAGTAATTTCGAAAACTTTTTCTCACACGGTGATCTCATATTCTTGAGGGTGATCTATCACAGAACAGATTTTACAGCTTTAAAAAACTAAGATGAAATATGGTTGCTATTGAAAAACAATGCCTGGTAGTTCTCAAATTTTATCTCTGCTTCTTCCCTAATTCAAGATAAAAAATGAGTGAAGACTAATCCTCTAAAGATACTAACCTTGGGATAGAATCAATTGAATATTGTGGAATTTCTGAAAAGGAGACCGAGGATTATGTCTCAAATCTAATAATTGCAGCTAAGAAATACACACTTAACATCCTTTGATTCAAATTAGTTATCTTAAATCTTTAAAACTAAACTTGTGTGCTTCTGTTTAGGATTGTTAAATAGCGATGCATATATTCTTTGTTTTTTGAACTTTTGGAGGTTGGAAAGAGAATAACATTTTCCAGTAAACATTTAAAAGTGTGAAACATGTAAAAGAACTATTCTGAGCATCATTCATAAACTTTGTCGGAAAGAAGAACATGGGGCAGCTTTCCTCAGAAGTTTACCATACTGACTGTAATCAATACATTTGGGGGATACCTTATTTCCCTGAAAGTAAAACACTGTCTTAAATTATTTTTGCCTCCAAAAGAGGCATAGGTCTTAATTTTGGGGATGTCTTATATTTTTTGTGACACCTGCCTCGCCTCGCGGCAGTGGCACCAACTGCCTCGGCCAGCAGCCTGCATGGCTACCGGCCCACTTCTGCTGCTTCCACTCACGGCAGGAGGCCACGCAGCACATTGCGCCATTGCTGCCATGAAGCAAAGCAGGTGGAGGAGGGGGATGGAGCTGCCCCATGTGCCCTGCACCTTCTTACTGGTACTTCAGCCCCCCCGCCAGGCCATTCCTTTATCGGTGACCTTTCACTCCCCTTCCGAGCCAGACTGCCATGCTACGGCAAATGGGATGGGCGGGGTAGGCCCGGTCCCCCTCCGCCATTTCAGAGCCAGGGGGAGTGACGGCAAATGGCTCCGCTGCTGCTGTGCGCTGCTGGAGGGCCTTTCTTTAAGCTTCACCCCACAGATCACCTGCGCTTTGTTCTCCATCAACTCTCCTGGCCACCTGCCTCCACCAGTCCTTTGTCACCTGTCTCATGGAGAACAGAGAATGCAGCAGCTCTGTGCAGGGATGCAGAGCAGAGAACAGCACTTGATTGCTGCCTGCATTGCCCCACGTCTTCCTTCTCCCTTCTCTCTTCTGGAAATGACAGCCCCCTTTCCTGCCGTTTCTCCTCCCGGCGAGCTCCTCCCTCTTCCCAAAAGTATTTCTTCGCTAACATGCTTTCCAGCTCTGGCATGTTTCTCTTCTGCTGCAGGGAAACGGAGTTTGTGGAACTAAACAAAGGTCAGTCAGATCTTCCAAATTCTCGCTGAAAAAAAAAGATTTGCCATCACACCTCATTGGCTCCAAAACAGCAGAGGGGAACCAGGCCTACCTCACCCATCTCATCTGCAGTAGCAGTCTGGCTCGGGAAGGGAATGAAAGGTTGATGATCAAGGAATGGCCTGGAAGCGGGGGGGGGGGGGGCTGAAGTACTGGTAAGCAGGTGCTGGGCATGTGAGGCAGCTCCACCTCCTCCCCCACCTGCCTTGCCTCGTTGTGGTGGCAGCAGCGCGATGTGCCACGCGGCCTCCTGCCCCATTGCAGCAGCGAGGTGGGACGGAGTGGGCAGGCTCCTAACTAGGGCTTATTTTTGGGTAGGGCTTATATTAGCCCCCCCAAATCAGGGCAATTTAGGGGAGGGGCTTATTTTCAGGGAAACACAGTACTAGTTTGGGAAAACTTGGCATATAATTTTATCAGGGATAGCAGAAGATATTTTACCGCTTGAAGAGAAGATGGTGCTCCCCAACCAACTGCAAACTATTTCAACTAAATGAATCAACAACTAGTTTCAGGCTAGAGTCTATGCCAAAAGGAGAAATACAAAAATGAGAAGTCAGTCAAGCAGCACAGGCCAGTGTGCAGGTGACCTACTGTGTTACATAATTATCCAACTTGATCTTGAAAAGTTTGATAGGTCAAGCAATAGGCCAAGCAATAGAGACACACCAGGAGAGGAGGGACCTATGATTCTGTCAAGCATGGAGCGAATAGACAAGGGTGAGAAGAAGCAAGCTGTGCTCAGACACTACTGAAATCTGTTGCCTGAGGCCAAAGTCTCACTCAATCAGGTTAGTTTTGCCTTCTGGCAGGGTGAATTATCCTAATGGACTTTGGATGGTATAAAACCTCACTTTTTTAGGTAGGGTATATAGATAAACTTTACTGCCCAAAAGATGCTTGTAGCTTGTACATAATATTTGGGTTACTTCTGATAAGGCTATTGTTTTTTATTATTTCAGATTTTCCAACAATTGTGTTTATACCATGCTTTTAAACATAAAAAATGGAACCAATATAGCCCACATTTTTGTTCAATTAAGCTAAATTTTGCAGCTTTTATTTAAGGTGCAAATTAAATAACTATTGATTATGTGCTAAGATGTAATGTAAAAATGTCACATATAACTCCAAACTTGTTTGAAATAAATAGGAATAATAAGAAGGTACATCATATGGAACCATACTAACATGCAAAAGGATATTAAGAAATATTGTAAGAACATGCATTATCCAAATGATTAATAATTACAATCAGTTTGGTCAAAGTAATAATTACTTTCCAGGAAGAAAAAAGAGAGCTTATAATTATATCTATGCAGACAAAGTTATGTAAGTTACCTATTTGCTAGTGATACACAATAACATATTCCAGGCTTACAAAAAAAGGAAAAAGTAATATTTTCAAGTTTATAGAGTGTAGATCAAACACCACTGTATATTCAGTTTCTAACCATGACATTTTGCATTCTTGCAGGTATTAAAACAATGGGAAATGCAGAGAGCCAAAGTGTAGAACACCAATTTTATGGAGAGAAACATGCTAGTTTGGGACGAAAGCATACATCACGTTCTCTTCGCCTTTCAAACAAAACAGCTCGCCGGGCCAGACATGCATCCTCAGGAAAAATTATTCACAGAAACTCAGAAGTAAGCACAAGATCTAGCAGTACTCCCAGCATCCCTCAATCATTAGCAGACAATTGTCTGGAGTCTTTTACTCAAGAATCCAGTTTAGGGGATTTTGGAAACCCAATTTGGATGGACAGAATGGATATGGGCTTGAGGCCAGTTTCTTACCACACTGATTCTTCTGTCACTCCTAGCATGGATAGCAGTTCAGCCCTTATGGCAGCCTCGGTACAAAGCATGCCGGATACCGAAGGTGGAAGACTCTACAGAGATGAATCAACATATTTGACTGAAGTAGGTGGTAGGCAACATTCTTATTCAACAAATGGGACCACATTTTTGGAGCCTATGACTTTCAAGAAAAAACGTTCAAAGTCTGCAGATATCTGGCGGGAGGACAGTTTGGAATTTTCTCTATCTGATCTTAGTCAAGAACATTTGACAAGCAATGAAGAGATCCTAGGCTCTCCTGAGGAAAAGGATGGTGAGGAGACTCCAGGGAGAGAACCTAGTAATAGTCGTCCAGCGTTGGTCACATGCCAGCGTGCCAATTCCATGAGTGACTTGTATTCTCCTAAAAGTTCAACTGTTACAATAAATGGTGGACCACGTAACATGCTAGGAGGGTATTGTCGGAATATAGGGTCTCATATCCCAGATATGGAAAACCACAAAATATCACCAAACACAGTGGATAATGTGTCCTCTTATAGTAATTACAACACACTTCCCTGTCGGAAATCTCATTGCCTTTCTGAAGGAATCACTCGCATCAAAATGAACCACAGCAACACTATGCATGGCAGACGAGCAAAAACAACTCAGGTAAGAGGCCTTTCAACATAGACAAATACCAGGTTGGCTGATAACACTTTTACTTACCGTAGATAACTTCAGATAAGTTATGTTTAGTTTCAGAACCTTTACAGGCGATAAAAGGGCAATATAGTTATTGACAGAACTGAAGCAATTGCTATGTTTTAAAGAGAACTTTGTTTTCCAACACTTATCTTACATGAAAACTTTTCCGAGAATAAGACTCTCAAAACATCCCTGATGGTAACTGAATTTAAGCCGAATAGTAGAGAACAGCATTTCCCAAACTAGAATTTGTCAGATACCTTGCAATGAAGTCCCAAATTTTACAGCTGGGCTTGCCAAAGGTATGTCCCAACAAATGTAGAAGGCATTTATGTTGGCTAAGATTGGAATAGCCATAACTCTTATAGTTCAAAGAACTGCATTTTTGCCCCATGAAAAATTCATGAATGGTGAAAAAAATTACCTGCTTAGTTATCAATTTATACACAGTCCATGATGTTTGCATTTTACTACTAATCTTGGAAGAAGAAATTTTTTGTCCTGTACTGAAAAAGAATTTACTCTATTATATACAGTAATGGTTCAGTGGAGTGAAATAGTGCTGTTGTCCATGCTTCCTGTTGTGTTTTTTAAAATTTATTTAAAAATAAATATGCTTGATGGTGAATGAAACAATATAGAAGTCACCAGTGCTTTTTTTCTAAAAGAAAAAGGTGCCGGAACTCACACATGTCATACAACCCGCCTTGCCTAGCCTACAAGGTTCCATCCAAAAAAGGTGCCGGAACTCCGTTCTGGGTGTTCTATGACAAAAAAAGCCCTGGAAGTCACAGTCAACAAAGCTGATTACAAAAATGAATCTTTTTTTTTATGAGAAGTACTATATGATGATTACCTGATAAGATTTCCAGCAGCCACTTCCTGATGAACTTCTGTTTCTCCTTGCAAGCTATTAAGCTTTCAGTAATCTTACTTTTAAACTATTTGTATTTGATCAATGGAAGCACTCTGGGAATTTATTCTCATACTAGACATGCAATATGAATTAATAGCCAAATGTAAAAAAAAAAGTTTTCAGAAGCTTTTGCAAACAATATTGGAAACCTAGAAAAGAAGAAAAACGTAGATCTGTGTTCCATTTTTAATAATATTTATTAATTCCTTTTAGCTTGACAGGTTAACATTTTTAGAAATAGTCATTTCAAAAGCATCTGTATTGTAAGTTTTGCTTTGGATTAACATTTTTCAATGTTCTGGGCTGAAATGGTATATGAGTCAAGGTTAAAAAAAATGAAATTGATATCCCATGCAATTGATGCTCAAGATGCAACTCTTCCAATTGGAATGTTTTCAGTAAATATTCTTTGCAGAGTACAGATTTAAGAAATAAGTGCTAAGATAATCTTAGTAAAATGTTTTTGAGTAATCTCTAATTGCTTTCATTCAACATTTGATGTGAAATGTAGCCAGCAGTGTGAAACAGGATACAATAGTCCAGGAAAACAACTTGAACAAATAGGTCAAGGCTCGGTATAGTTTCCTAGTATTCTGATTTTCTTATATTTTCAACCTTGATATAGTGGGAGGACTTCAATGGTCCTGTGAATAACAGTGGCGGGTACATGAGCTGATAGTACCCTGGTGGGGTCATGCAAGCATGGTAAAAAAGGAGAGGTACGAAGCTAAAGGAATTAACAATCAGATGAGTGCAGATGGGACTATACAGTATGAGGGAAGCCAACAAACTTAGGAAATGGAGCTCCAGAATCAACCTGGAAGAAAGCAAACCATTATTCTATTCTCCTGGCAACAACGCAACATTGGTTTACTTTCTTCCAGTAATAATGTCCTCATTGTTATTATTTACATGTATTATAAATTTATTATAGTCCAGACTCTGGGTAGCTTACAAATAATAGAATGCATTAAAAACATACAACCCATTGGCAACCCAGACTAAAACGATCAACAATAACAAACCAAACCAGAATCCTCACGAACATCATAATCCCAGTCCTAAGACCAAGGCCAGGTCTTAAGTGCTTTCCAGAACACTAGGAGAGAGGGCTCTATCTGTATCCTCAGGGGAATTATCAAAATTAGACGCCAAAACACTAACAACTGAGGTCTGCAAATGTTACCACTTTGTTAACTGAAAGCTTAGAGAGCTAAGAGATTCTCATTATTAAAGTAAAAGTGAAGAGGAGAAATCTTGTTTAGCATTAAATATTAAGAAGATAATGTTGATATTAACAGCATACAGTATGGTTTCTCTTTTGTTGGCAATAAAGCCACTTGTTTAGTCATGTTGTTCCTGTGGGCTTTAAAGGTAAAGGTAAAGGTAAAGGTTCCCCCGCACATGCGTGCTAGTCGTTTCCGACTCTAGGGGCCGGTGCTCATCTCCGTTTCAAAGCCGAAGAGCCAGCGCTTTACCATTAGTGAATTCATTAGTCTTTTAGGGTGGAAATTTATTGCTGAACCGGGCATGATGTCTGACACTTAGCGAACTTACAATTTATAGGAAACAAGTGAAAGTATAGAAATTTTTTTTTATCCTGAGCACAACAATCTGGGAAAGTCGGTAGAAGATTATATAATGCTAGAGAGGAAGATAATCATAACTTAGACAAGACCATGAAGGATAAGGATACTTCTATTACAACAAAGTTCAGAAGAGTTAAAGTTTGAACTCCACTGATTATATGGTTGTAAAAGCTGGATATTGAGAAAACTAGACCAAAGTGATACCTTTCAGTTATTCAGTTATTCCAGCAATTTGCTAAGGATAGTAAGAGTACCATGCCTGAAAGAAGAACCAACCTGAAGCAAAATAAATGCCAATTGTTTCTCGAGGCAACTATCAGTAAGCAGAAATTCCCATGCTTTGTCTCCTGTCCATTTGGAAAACTATCTGTGTTTGGCATAGGAGAGGGAAAGGTAAGACTGTGGACATATGGAATTATAGAGGTTACTGAAATATTCTTAGAAGGGCTGTGGATTATTACTGGAGACACGTTGAGATGACATTTGCCCATACAGTTATCAAGTTATCTGCTTCATCTTGGTAGCACCAAACTAACCGTATGTGACAGGGAATGCAGACTGCATCTTATGACCCAGAAAAGAAACATTCTGAATATAAATATAATATGGTGGTGGGGTAGTGGGGTGAGAGAGATCTCTGGATTGGCAACCCAGATGCCTTTGGCGATGCAGCTCTCCTAAATGCTGTTCGATTTAAGAGTTTTAAACATCCTGCAAAGTGCTTGGAATCTGCGAAGAGAATGCATTAGATAGAGAAGCCCACTGAGTAATGAAAATAAGTCTCAACAAACAGAGAATTTGGGCAGGAGGCAGGGAACACATGTCTCCATTGACACTCAGGCAGCTGGAGGTGGGTTTCTGGATTTGCTGCCTGTGCTTTGTCTGAAAAGATATGCTGCTTCTATATATAACTGTGACATTTTGAAACAGATGCTGCTGTTTTCACAGCAGAAGCTCTATAAGCTTAAAAAAAATCATACTAACCTTTCTTTCCTTTTTGAGGTTTTTTATCCAGGACAGATCAAAGGTCTGGTTAAAGATCAGAAACAAACAGAAAAGTCCTTATAGATATCTACCTTGGTGTCTGCTAGGTTATCTTCCCCTTGGAGTAATTTTTAAAATAAAGGTAAAGGTAAAGGTAAAGGTTCCCCCGCACATATGTGCTAGTCGTTTCCAACTCTAGGGGCCGGTGCTCATCTCCGTTTCAAAGCCGAAGAGCCAGCGCTTGTCCGAGGACGTCTCCGTGGTCATGTGGCCGGCATGACTAGACGCCAAAGGCGCACGGAGCGCTGTTACCTTCCCACCGTAGTGGTCCCTATTTTTCTACTTGCATTTTCACGTGCTTTCGAACTGCTAGGTTTGCAGAAGCTGGGACGAGTAACAGGCGCTCACTCTGCTACGCGGCACTCGGGATTCGACCCGCCAAACTGCCGACCTTCCGATCGACAAGCTCAGCGTCCTAACCCACTGAGCCACCACGTCCCTTTTAATTTTTAAAATACTTTTACTTAAAAATAGAAAGGGAACATACTGCAAAACATGGTGCCAGCTTTTAACACTTTTCCAAAAAAATAAAAATAAAATCGGAATTGCCTTAAATCCACACACTGTATGCCCCGTGGGCATTTTTTAAAATAATAATAATGATTGGCAGTTTGCCTTCTGATAAATGTATGATGGGCCACACTCAGTCACCAAGTTTCCTAATAGCAGCCATTTTGTTGGCATTGACAGAACAATCTCAGAACTCCAAAAGCTTATTTCTGAAATAGATGCTTTGTTACTACTATCAAACAAATGTTCAACACAGAACATAAAAATTAAAAAAAAAGTTTTGTCTTGAAGCATATATAATTCAGTCTTTATAAAACAAAGAACACAGAATAACGTCTGAGTTTCTTTTTTAGCTTTGTAAGGTTATCCGTTGGGAATAATATGGAAAAGTTCAAAGCAGATTTTTTTCTTTGTATTGACTAAGATAATATCTATGAAAATTAAGTCTAATATCAGTAGGGACTTACTCTGTGATGTGCTTTCAGAAGATTTTTTATTCCTAGGCTTGTCTTTCAATTCTGGGCTGTTCTAATATACTGTTCTGCTGATACTTTCCAGAAGTTTATTCTAGAAAAGAGAAAACAGCTACAAATCTGAATGCACTGACATTTCTCTTTGCTTTAAGCTATAGAAAAGTAATAAATAAAGGGATGATTTAAAGACATAGCTTTCCTCAGAATGATTAGCTCTACATATTGTTTTCATATTTTCTTCAGATGTGGAGAAAACCGATCCATCGTATACCGAATCTCTGTGGTAGATGATCCATGAGTCAAATTTGCTTCTGAAATACAAAATCCAGCTGAAATGCTGCAAATAACTTTTATAACTTAATTATACAAACCTTGTTCCTAATTTCACCGAAAGTATGAACAGGCATATGAAAATTGCTTTGTGGTTCAAATAAAAAAGTTTTTAGTTTCCTTTATTTAATTTAGATTAAGCAGGAGTATAGCTTCTGAGAACTGGAGTGCTTTTTGAGTGCTCTGAATGTGAATGGATGCAAGTGATTAACATCTAAAATATTGGGGTAAGGGTAACTACAAAGCACTTAAGAATTCAGCCTAACTGACAAAGATCCCCTGGAGAGGGGGAGGAAATATCGCTTCGATTTTGCAGCTTATGTTGGCATAAAAGCTCTGAAGGAAGCCAGCTTTTCGGTAGCATTCTTTGCTTTAACATAAATATTCCTTTTAGATAGCCACGGTTCTGAGCTTCTTTCTGATCCTTTCCTTTTCAAACAAAACTTTTATTATTCCAGAGTGATCTCTAGACCCTTTGCTGTCCTTTCATACCACTTAAGAACTGCTGCCTATGCAAACTACCCCAAGGACTGACCTTGAAGATGAGAGAGAAAGACTGATTGACCTCTGTTGCCTTCCTTTCTTTTCTGAAAGACTCAGATTGGGTCCACAACCATTTCTTCTCATTAAAAAGGAAAGGAAAATTAGAGGTCTGTAGTTATAGAATGGAGTTAGTTGTTTTTCATTTTTAGCAGCTATTACTAAGCTTGTTGGGTGTGTGTATGTATGTGGGTGTGCAAAAACATGATAGTTACATGTATCTCCTGAAAAAAATTATTTAGATGATTGCATTCTTTTTAACAATTACCATCAATGCATTTTTAGCTGGCATTGCTGTTCTGCAATCAATTGCTCATTACTGACACTCATGAATTGTCCATGTGCAATAACTGCTTATAATGGGAGCAGATATCTAAGTTGTTATTGTGATTACAAGATAAATAGCTATATTTCAAAATAAAAAATTAAATTGTTTTTTTTTATTGAAAAGTTTTATAAAATACAATTTTCCTTTAAAAAAACCCCCCTTCCCCCTCCCTCCTCCCCTCCCTACCTCCCCCCTATCTCCCCCCCTCCCCCTCCCCCTCCTCCCTCCCCTACCTCCCCCCCTCCACTTCCCCTCCTCCCCCCTCCCCCCCCCCCCCGACTTCCCAGAGCAAAATACAAGGTATATATCTAAAAGGCAATCATAAACAATCATATACTAACAATTATAAACTCTAAAATCCATCACTCTCTAGCTTGTATATAGTAAACCAATCCTTAATAATACTAAATATATATAAAAAACTAAAATAAAAGAAAACTAGCATCATTCCCATCTATGTTCTTCCACAATTCACTATTACCTTAACATATTCTCATTTGCACATTAATAAATAGTTCTTACACAAATTAACCCACATTAACCCACAAAACTTTCTTCCTCTTCCTCTGTAGTAAGTTGTCCATTAATTCCAAATTAAAAAAAAAATCTATTACCATACATAGCATCCCAAAACTTTTTTTTTAAAAAAAAAACACAACTACCACTTAACTATAAATATTTTGTGGAAGTTCCATAGATTTCTACTGGTCTTAAAAAAATAAAAAATTAAATTGTTTTTTTTTTTATTGAAAAGTTTTATAAAATACAATTTTCCTTTAAAAAAACCCCCCTTCCCCCTCCCTCCTCCCCTCCCTACCTCCCCCCTATCTCCCCCCCTCCCCTCCCTCCTACTGGGAGTAGGAACAAATTGTCACACAGCATAGAAGAATGTTAAAAATGTTTTTAAGTAAGTGTATACTATCCACATTTCTGAACGAGATATCCATAGCCTTAGTTTTTCAGCTGTGAAAAGGACAAATTGTAAATTGGATATGTGAGATAGCCATCAGTTGTTGACAAATCTGCTTTTAACTTAGTAGACCCAACTCCAATCTTATTAAAAATAATAAAGATTAGAAGAATACAATCTGAAATGTCCCTTGACAGGTTTTTGAACCTTCCTGATATAACCTACATGGAAAGGGATTTGTCTGTGCTTCTAGTGACTTGCCTCATAAGAGATTTTGTACCCTAATCCCTCTGGGTTTGCAATAATGGTAATTAATGTGTATTTAGCAGCACTAATTAGAGCTTGAACATTGAGATATAAATATTAGAGCATAAAGCCACATTGGGATTCCAAAGGAAGGTGAAAGATCTATTGAAACCAGTGACATTTATTTCCAAATTAGGGTTAATTGAATGAGGTTGAAAGATTATATTTTAAGCATTCTTCTTTTTGTCCTGGGCCTGGTTTGGCTGGTCTTTATTTTATTTTATTTTTTGTATATATTTTATTGGTATTTTTTAACATAACATAAATCATTCAGTAATTTGTAAACAGTATGTTGTCTGGGTAACATTTATAAGATAATCTTTAACAACTGATTTCTATAATTTATATTCCATATGTTAATTTCAGTTGATTTCCCCTTTCCCCAAAGTATCTTTCTTTGCAAACATTAGATTAAAACAATTCTCATTATTCTGATAAACAACGATTAAGTATGTAAATTTTTCCAATATTCCTATTTATCATTTTAGTTGCCTTATCGTAAATCCTGTTACCGTGCTTATTTCAGCTTATTTCTCCCCCCAAATTCTAAATATTCTTACTAGTGACAATTTTCTCAACAATTAACTACATTTATATTGGTGGATTTAATTCTATTTTTTCCATATAAGCCCTCTCATACTTTTATATTTCTTAATCAATAGGTAAAAAAGTAGAAAGAGAAAAGAGGAGAGAGACAAAAAAGAGGAGAAAAAGAAGAGAAAAAAAGACAAAAGCACTGAGATACAAAAAATAACATACTACTTAAAATATGTATCCCTCCTAATTTAATATATATTTATTCCCTCAATTTCTTATTCTTTTTGACCATAGCTGAGAATGTATTTAATCTATTTAAACTTTAAGCATTCCATTCAATAGATCTAATCATCTAATCCTTTAACTCTCATTCAAAACACATTTTTATGCTTTTCTTATCATCACAATTAAATAACTAAAATGTTTGCTTTGTTTAAATCATTTCAACTTTTTTTTTACAGAAAGGAAAAAGAAAAAACATATTGTATTAGTTAAAAAAAATCATCCCTCTAAAAGTAATGTATTCCAAAGTTTTTCCATTTCTTTAGCCATATTCAGACAAATGTTTCTTATTGTGTTAGTTAACAACAACAAAAAAACATCTCTCTAAGAGTAATATATTCCAATGTTTTTCCATTTTTAGCCATATTCAAACAAATGTTTCTTTTTTAAGTATTCTCTCTGATAAGTCCCATCATCTATTTTCTAGATTTCCATTTTAATCTTTTTTCTCTGGCCATTGCCTTTCTTAATCAGTATGTTTTGTTGCATCATTCGTTTACCTGTAAAGTATTTTTTCTCATTCTTTTCCTTATCTTCAAAGTTGCTTGGACATGTTGAAATATTTCCCATTTGAATTAAATCATTTTATTTTATACGGTTCCATCTTTAAGTCTCTATTCTCGGAATTATGTTCAGTCATCTCTACTGTATTTTCCTGGGAAATTTCTTGGAGTGAAATTAAGTTGGAGATAAGTTGATTCATACTCTCAAGGTTGTTCTGTATTTCTTTGTGGTTTAAAATCATTGTCCTTTGAAATTGTTGCTGCTTATCATATGTTTCCTTTTGTAAAGTATTCATTGCTTCAGATTTGTTACTCTCACTTTGTTTACACAGCTGCATTCTTTAAGAGCTTTGCGGGTCAGAGAAAAAAAATCCTCACCCACCAGTAGGTGTCAGCGTTTGCTCATTTTTCAGATCTTTCTAGTCTTTTTTCTCTCTCTCTAAAGGGTAAGTTTTGCCGCTTCCGGTAACCAAAAGGAGGAAGTAGAATCCCCCTCCTTTTTTCCCCCGGAGATCTCTTATTTTGGGGACTTTCTTCTTCAGGAAAATAGGTAGGATAGAGAAAATCAATATTCTTACCCAGATTCAAGCATGCTGTTTAAAATCCGCTTAGTTTAAAGCTTATGACTTCCATTGTTTTCAGCTATGACTGGACAATGGAGTTAGCCAGCCTTTTCTTCTGTTGGTTTCTGGGAGGCTTCTCCTGGACCATTCAGGGAGACCGCCATCTCTCCTAAGTCCCTGGGATTTCCTTCCTTCATTCCACCCCTTCAGGGTTGGTTCTGGCCCCTTAGGGTCCCTAACAAAAAGAAATTTCAGCTGAAGAGTTCGGCATTCCGAATCTTCCGACTGCTCCACTGGAAACAGGAACCGGAAGTCTATATTTTAAGTATTCTTATTAGGCATTGAAGCAGGCAAAGATTTAGTTTTTATAAGATTTGTATGCCTGCCCATCATGTGAAACATATCCCTGGGCAGCTAATAGCATAATAGCACAAGAATAAAACAATCCAGCAAACAAACAAGAAAAACATGGCACTTACTCAGTCAAAGGCATCTATCCAACTATAGAGTCCCTTGAGTTCCAACTTTGCTATTCCAATGCCTGATGGAAAAGCCAATTCTTAATGATTTTCTGGAAAGCTAAGAGGATGGGAGACTGCCAAAGGGGAAAGTATTCCACAAAACAGGGTCTGTCATAGAAAAAAAACATGCTTCCTGAGTCCCACTAGATGGCAACATTTGAGGGAAGGGACCTGGAGCATGCTACTTTATCTGACATAGTGGGATGAGCATATACCCTCAGAGAGAGTTGGTGCTGCAGTTAACCTGTTCCTATGTCATATAGGGCTTTAAAGGCAATGACCAGTACCTTGAATTGTATCCAGAAAGAAACTCAGAGCCAGGGCATCTCACACAGCAATAGTATAAAATAGGTGAATCAAGAAGCACTCCATACAGTACAAGCAGTTGTACTCTAGAGCAGCTATAATTCCCAGATGATCTTTGAGGGCAACCTTAGGTGGGGCATGTTGCAAGAGTCCAACTGGAATGCGACCAAAGTGTGAGTGAGTGCAAGGCTTCCCATTCTAGGAATGGGAGTAATTGGCATACAAGACATATCTGTGCAAAGGCCCCCTAGCCATGCCTGCCAGTTGCACCATCACTATTGCTGAGCCATCCAAAGGTCATCCACAAGCATGAACAATGATGTTTCTGTATTATGTCCTGGGCTGTAATGGAATATGTAGATGACCTTGGAGGAGAAGGGAAAGAGGTGCTGCAAAGATCTCAGTAAAGGTGTTTACCTCTGGATATACGAAGGAGGAAACATAGCTTGATGAGTTAAATCTACTTGATTGTATGGCTACATTACTGTAATGGTAACTTGCAAGTCTGAAAGTATAAAATTTCCCACTACTAATGCTTGATTCATTAGGGTGAATCTTTTCTCTTTCTCTAATTGTTAAGTCACTAGAGGCTCCTGCCTCTGTTGTCTGATTACTGTCTAGACAGCATCTCTTCTCTTCTTTTCCTAAAGTCATTCCCACATTTCATTAGTCTAGGAAACAATCAGACAAGACTAGTAGTAGCCCCCAGTGAATTATCAACCAAAGGAAGAAAGTCCATAGCAATAAACATATAGCCATGTGCATCCCAGGTCCATATATTGTACTTAGGGTTTCTTGGACAAGTTTTCAGGAAGTCAAGATTGAAATTTAGAGTTTTTTATTATATTTTATTAAACGTAACTGGAACATAATAAAATATGGGATTGATTTTATGTTAATAGAAACCTAATACAATACAATTAGATGTAATACAAGTTCATTTATAGAGTTCCTCTCCAGAAATGGTTTCAGGTTGAAGTAAATTCTGTGTCAGATTTATTTGTGAACCATAAAATTATTATGGACAATAAGGCATACCCCCAGTTTATTAACCTTTCTTCTGAGAAAGAACTCTGTGTACTTTCAAACAGGTGTAAACCATAATTGTTACATTACAAAAATTATTTTTTTACCAATTTTTTTGGTAAAAAATAAAAATATATAATTGTAGGCATATAGGGTTTGGTAAAATTTAATTTAAAAAAAAAGTTGAAAAAAAATTCAATAAAAGCTTTTTTCAAAATTATTGAGTGTTCCAACATTGTGATCAAATTGGAAAAATCCTCAGATTTGTTCATTATATTTCAAACCATATTAAGAGAACTGCCCTTTTTAGTGATCAGACTGGATTGTTATACCAGCGCTAAAACATGTTACATCAGTTTTCTCTAATATTCGCAGTAAATATTTTTCTCCCATTGAAATATCCATTGTTGCATATAGAATAGAAATAGAAATAGAATAACAGAGTTGGAAGGGACCTTGGAGGTCTTCTAGTCCAACCCCCTGCTCAGGCAGGAAACCCTATACCATTTCAGACAAATGGTTGTCCAGTCTCTTCTTAAAAACTTGCAGTGTTGGAACATTCACAACAACTATTAATTATTGTTGCAAGTTCTTCATTTAACCGTATCCTTGCTTTGTTGGAATTTACAGCAGACAAAGTAGAGAGTCATATTTCATCAACAATTTAGAAACAAGGCCCAATTATTGCTTCAAAATTTGTGTTATATGGTTTTAAAATAAAGTCTCAACTTCCATAATCCTTAGGCTGTTCAGTCACTGGCTTTTCAGGATAGAGACTATGGAAACTGAAATGCAATATATCTAGAAAGAAGAAAGCTTTTCTTTTTCTTCTTTTTTTTAAAAAAAATCAAGGTACCTCAAATGGGCTAACTTAGAAAATATGTCCAAAATTCACAATCTGTGACTTCCCTGGAATTGAAATTTGGCAAATTTTATAAAACATTTTATAAAACTTAGCATAAAACAACACAAAACGTCATTTCCTGTGCTGATGTTTGTGCTGCACATATCAACATGGACTATTTTTAAAGCAGATACATCTTTGAATGTATCTCCACATTTCTAGTGAAAGTAACAGATTAGAACAGGGGTCCCCAACCTGTAGGCCCTGGTCCACTACCAGGCCATGGCCTGCTGGCCACCAGGCCACAGGACAGGCTGGCCAGTGCACACATGTGTTTGCATGCATTCACCCCCATTCGCGCTAGTGCCGTGGTCACGTGGCCTAAATGGCAAGCACTGCCTAAATGGGGCACCACACGGCAAAAATGTGGCTCTTCACAGGGAAACGGGGTGCCGCATGGCTTAAATGGGGCACCAAGCAGCCTAAATGAGGCTCAGCACAGTGAAAACGGGGCACCGCACAGTGAAAATGGGGCATCATGCGGTATAAACGGGATGGAGCTAGCACCCGTGCAGCAAAAACAGGGCAGGGCTAACAAGTGTCACGTGGGCACTACCACTACCCCATTTGTGTTGCGTGCAAGCTCATGGCCCTGTTTGCGCATGTGTGCGCATAAAATCCTTTCCCTCCAGTCCGCCAACGGAGAAAGTTGAGGACCTTTGCATTAGAAGTTCTGTCATTGCTGAAGGCATTGAAGAATCTGGTAAGGAAATGTCTCATCTGATATGACGACTCAGCGAGACACAGGTTGCCTAGTGGCTATTATAAACCATATATTTATCACTCTCTGACATTTAATTTTTGGGCATTTAACCTAGATCTAAAAGACCACAATATAAAATATTAAATTAACAACAGTAATACCATTTTCCTTCATTAATTTAACATGAAATTCTACTGTATTGTGCAAATTGCTCATTGTACTATGTTTGGATACATTATTCAACTGAACTGAAAGTTCAAGGACTTATTTAAAATACCTTTCCTCTCCAAATGCAATAAATATGTTAGCAGGAATGTAAATTATGGCTAAAGTTAAAAATGGTGTGTAAATCATATATTGGCCAGGTAGCTGGTGTTCAGATTTACTAGGCAGCAGTGTTCCCTTTTTTTTTAAAAAAAAATCCTGTGAAGATTCAGCAGGAATCTGCACTTTTGCTAGGCTAGATGTTAAAAATTTTCACCTGGGGAATATAGAAATATCGTTGTTGCTGCTCTTGTGAAACAAATGGTAGGTTGGCTTTTTTCTCTACCACCAAAGAACTAAAGAGAAAAAGAGGTTTCAAAGACCTGAAGAGAAAAAAGGGAGGAAGTGAAGAGAGGAGTGTTAAAAGTTATTGCTCATAAACATCATTTGATACCTGAAAACCTTTTCGGTTATCTTAATAGTAGAATATTTTGAAATGATTGGAGTTTCATCGTATTTTCTATTTCTAATGCTCAAGTGTGAGTACCATTGCACATGTAACAAAAATCAATAAGTGGTAATGGTTTAAAGTCTGGAGACATACAATAAACCAAGTAAGTAAGTAGGATGATTGACAGAGCTGCATAACTCAGAAGCTGGAAACTGGAAGTTCAGAATAAGAATGATAGATGTCAGAGAACAAACCAGAGGAAGAAACCAGAATTATCGTACAAAACACCAGAAATTTTATATGCTCATAAGAGTATCGCAAGATTTTCTTGCCTGAGCAGAGTTCCACTGGGAAGAACTCTTATATGCACTCTTATATTTTTTTCTTTCTCAGAAGAAAGTAATGGCCAGCCTATAAGCAGCTAACCCCAAAGGCTTTTTTTTTTTTTTTACCAAGAGCCATGGCTGTCAGCCTGGGTAGTGTTTCCAAATTATTGGGATGGTCAAAAGAGCTTTGATTTTAAAGGCTTGATATTGTAATACAAAATAAATGATTTCAACTAGTTCAATAAACATATTGAATAAATAAACATAAGGCTTGAATAAATAAACATAAGGCTTGGTGGAGCAGTGGGCTAATGCCTCCTTAAGTAACACCAGCTGCCTGCAATTGCTTATATTTTGTATTAAGGCCTCTACTGACTATCTTGATGCCATATTGACTTGGGAGGCCGGTGTGTGGTGTAGTTGGTTCACATGGTGTGGTAGGATGGAGGGTTTGTTGTCACTGTGTGTTGGGGGGAGAGAGCATGGGGGGAGGCTCAGCTAATCTCAATGTATACATGTTGTACTTTGACAATAAAGGTTTTATTATTTATTATTTTATTATATATCTTAAATTTCCAAAAATAGCACTTAAGACTTACATACTGCTTCATAGTGTTTTACAGCCCTCTCTAAGTGGTTTAGAGAATCAGCTTGTTGCCCCCAACAATCTGGGTCCTCATTTTACTGACCTTGAGAGGATGGAAGGCTGAGTCAACCCTGAGCCCTGTCAGTATCGAACTCCTGGAGTAAGCAGTGAGTTAGTACTGATGTTTCTAAGCTAAGGTTTATGCAAAAAAGAGCTGATTTAATTCATTTACTCACAACAGAATTGGAAGTTTTCATGGTTGAAAACCAGTCTTAGTACTGGTTTAGTATGGTTTGCTGGAATAATGTAAATAACAAGTTTGAAATTCTAAGCAGTGAGGTACGGTAATTATAAAGAAGCATAATAAAGCTTTCAGTCCTCTCGGCTGGACTACTGTAATGCTCTTTACATGGGGCTTCCCTTGAAGACCACTCGGAGGCTCCAACTGGTACAGAATGCGGCCGCGAGAGTTGTCTTGGGAGTTTCCCGGTACTCCCATGTTACACCTTTGCTCCGCGAGCTGCATTGGTTACCAGTTGTCTTCCGGGTGAGATTCAAGGTTCTGGTAATGGTCTTTAAGTCCCTACATGGCATGGGTCCGGAGTACCTCGGGGATCACCTGCTGCTGGCGTCAACTTCCCTCCGCCCTGTGCGTTCCCACAGAGAGGGCCTCCTCAGGGTGCCTCTGGTCAGAGAATGTCGGCTGGTGGCCCCCAGGGGGAGGGCCTTCTCTGTGGGCGCTCCGGCTTTATGGAACCAGCTGCCGGTTGAGCTCCGGATGGCACCGGACCTTCGCTCCTTCTGGCGCGGTCTGAAGACCCATTTATTTGAACAAGCTGGCCTGGCCTGATGGGGGATGTTAGGGTTTTTAATGGGTTTTTATATTGTTACTGTTTTATCTGGGCAATTATTTAATTCTCTTTTAATTTTTGTATTTTCTATTTATATGTGCCCTGTTCACCGCCCTGAGTCCTTCGGGAGAAGGGCGGTATACAAATTTAATAAATGAATGAATGAATGAATGAATGAATGAATGAATGGAACTGCCAGATTGAGTACAGATCATCTTGGAGAAGGTCTATGTGGTCATTCACTTGTTGGCATTTAGTCCAAATATGCACTTGGAAGGAAAGCACTGGTTTTGATTTCAAGGGAAAGAAAAGAACTTGATGGGAAATTTGCCACTTCTGGCTGACTGCATAAGCATGTACAATCTGGACAATATTTAATTATCCTTTCTTTTTTTATTAATGATTCTTACACAGACTATAGTTACATTTCAATATGAAATATTTATTTATTTTATTTATTTTAATTCCATTTATATCTCGCCCTTCTCCGAAGACTCAGGGCGGCTTACAAGCTTAGCAGTAGCCTTCATTCTATGTATATGCTTGCTTATTAGGGCTTTCACACACACCCCAAGCGGCATTATTACAAAGTCAGCTTAATTGGAGCCTTTGTGGAGCAGTGGGCTAATGCCTCCTTAAGTAACACCAGCTGCCTGCAATTAGTGCAGGTTCGCATCCCACCAGGCTCAAGGTTGACTCAGCCTTCCATCCTTCCGAGGTAGGTAAAATGAGGACCCAGATTGTTGGGGGCAATTCAGCTGACTTTGTAATAATGCCACTTGGGTGTGTGTGTGAAAGCCCTAATAAGCAGGCATATACATAGAATGAAGGCTACTGCTAAGCTTGTAAGCCGCCCTGAGTCTTCGGAGAAGGGCGGGATATAAATAGAATTAAAATAAAAAAAATAAAATAAAAAAAATTGCCCCCAACAATCTGGGTCCTCATTTTACCTACCTCGGAAGGATGGAAGGCTGAGTCAACCTTGAGCTCAAAAAATAAAGGGAACAGAAAGTAAGACACCCTACTATTAAATACAGTACATTGTGTTGTTTAAGTGTTCCCTTTATTTTTTTTGAGCAGTATACTTTTATTTCTGAGTTAACATTTCATGTAAACCTGTGATTCAATTGTAGCTATATTTACCATTTTTACATGCTGGATATTTCTATACATTTTATGGATTTGGTCACAGAGAACATAAACCATGTAACGTGCTTCAGTGATGAAATTGTTTGCACAATTGACTAATGTATTAACAGCAAACAAGGGCACAAATGTTGGAATAAGAGCCTAGAGCCGTCATTCATTTTGTAAATATTTTTTTAAAAATATTCCAATTTTGCTATTTTTAACGAAATGACTTGAGCAAGATAATCTTGTATTAACTTTCTATTTTAGAAATTCCTCCAATAATGCAATGAGGAACTAGAACCTGTTAAATTTCACACAGGGCAGTAGAGATGGTATATTTATGTGGTTATATTTTTTTAAAGGCCATGGCTTGAAATTCCTTTCCCAAAACTATAAAATACCTGGTAACTTTTCCCTATTTGGCAAGGATTGAAATATGTGAGTTTTGAAAACATGTGCTTCCATCCTGTATTTTGGATATTTACTACCAGTGAAGTAATATACTGTACATCAGAGCAAAAATAAACTGTAGTAGCTAAAAATTGTCATTAAACACTTTATGACATAATATAAAATGTCATAAAACATTTCCTGTGCTGACATCTGCTGATACAGATCAACATGGACTATTTATTTAAGACATGAACATCTCTAAATGTATCCCAGCTTTTCCAGTAAAGTTGGTACATTAGAAGTTCTATCATTGTTGAAGGCATTGAGGAATCTGGTAAGGGATCAGAGATTGTTTAGTAGCTAATTAATTCTACCTTGTCTTAAATAAGTTTTACTTTCTTTCTTGCTTGCTTGAATAAAGAACAAGCCAGAGTTTCCCATTCAAGCTGAAATAGAAAACCACCACTATTTTTTATTTTTATTTTAATTCCATTTATATCCCACCCTTCTCCGAAAACTCAGGGCGGCTTACAAGCTTACCAGTAGCCTTCATTCTATGTATATGCCTGCTTATTAGGGCTTTCACACACACCCCAAGTGACATTATTACAAAGTCAGCTTAATTGCCCCCAACAATCTGGGTCCTCATTTTACCTACCTCAGAAGGATGGAAGGCTGAGTCAACCTTGAGCCTGGTGGGATGCGAACCTGCACTAATTGCAGGCAGCTGGTGTTACTTAAGGAGGCATTAGCCCACTGCTCCACCAAGGCTCTTTGTTGGATGGAGTGATTTATTGGTCATAGCAGCTGGGGCTGGTGGAGAATAAATGAACTATACATATATTTTAAAGTGTAATGTTTTATGTGACCTTCTAATGAACCCCTTTCAATTCAACATAATTAATCATAACATATTGAAATGCCAGTGGAAATATGTAATTGTTTTCTTAATTTTAATATAATGTTTAAACAATGTTATGGAGTACAGTATCACATCAAAGTTACTTGGTGCCTGAAGCTGCAATACACTTTTTTTGAAGGCCATTTTTTAAAAAAATGAGGCAACTCATGAAAATGAATAGAAAGAGAAGCAGTGATTGACAGCTTACTTGAAGCATCTGAGTTGGAATAAGATGCAGCTGAAACAGCCTTTGATGTAGTTTTATCTACATCTGTTATTCAAACTGGAAAGGTATGAATGAATTATGGCTTCACAGCTGAGGAGCAAGTTATAGATTCACATTTTTAAAAACATCTGTGTCCATTAACCAATGCCACTTTTTTTAAATGGGTCAAGTACATTTTCTTTAAATCTCTAGACTAGTAATTCCAACTTTTTTCTTTAGATAGATCACTACATTATCATTGAAAACTTGTCAAGGGTTATTACATAAACCAGGAATCAGCAACATAATGACATAGGTATCCTGGCACAAGAAGTTTCCATTAGATTCCAAAATTAAATATTTAGAATTGATAATGAGCAATCTTGTGAGATTTTTGGCTATTTTAAAAATATAGACCTGAGTTTATTTTGATAGCTGCACTGGAGACAGTCTGCTGTAACTCTGCATTATGATCTATGCATCACAAACTTGGAAACACTGTGCTAGACCACTTTTCTCATAAAAGAGATTAAGTTCTCCAAACACTACATCTGGACATTCTAAAGTGAGTCACAGTTAATGAACAATGTTTACTTGATTGGTATTTTTATAGACATTCCTCATTCTACTTTTTTTCATTTTTAACATTATTACAAAATAGAAGTTAAAATCTTAAAGCAGAACAAAATAATTCTTTATGAATAACAAGTAGGACTTCTGCTTACTAGTTCAATATAAAAACGTGTTTCTAAAACAGTATGATCCAATACTAAACTATGTTTTGAATTCCGGAGGGAGAACTAAAAACTGATGCTAACACAATTTTCAAATTTGTAAGCTAACGCAATTCATTTTGAATTGCTATTTCCATTATAACATTACATTTAAAATTTCTAATTAATATTTTGAATATTTATAGCCTAACTCTAGTAGCCTATTCTCTAGATAATATTCTGGATTATTAGAAAAATGAAAAAAAAAATCAACATCTGAAAAACTTTATCAAAATAAGAAGAGACATGTTATTAACGTATCTATATTTAGCCGGAAATGTTTAAATCATTCAAGTAAAGGTTATATACTGTAGTGATAAAATCATAAATTAATTACTTATAAAGTCGACACATTTTTCCTTAGAACTAACCACAAGAAATATATAATCCACAGAGAGATTCTCATTTTTAATCAATTTTGACAGTTTGGCCTAATCTAAGCTCCAGGATTTGTGTTGCTCAAAAGCTGAACATAAATCCAACATTGAAATAAAGCTGATAGAATATTCATGGCTAATCACCAGCCACTTGTCCAGTCCCAGAATTGGAATCCTCTGATCCTGATACCACAAAATAGTTAAAATAAATTCACCACCTCCTATTTGCCTCTTTTAAAAACTTTTGTTATAATTTCAATCTGTATCTGACAGGGAACAAAAATTTAAAATAATTTATTTCCAGGAACCGAGAAATTGTTTTTATACAACTGTAATTTTTGCTGTTCAGTGACCAGAACTGAACAGAACAAAGCTCCAATTCTTCAAGTGCCTGTTCCTGTTTAGATGCATGGAAAAAGTATGACAATGCAGCAGTTTGCATTTCCAGACTTAGTCCCTAACAGTCTATCTGAAGGTCATTCAGACTGTCTGGGAACAGCTGATTGCTCTAATTTCACTGAATGTAGCACACTCCCACAGTTATCCACTGCTATTTATGGAAATTTGCCCTGAAAGTTCATATTTGCTGTTTCTGTGCCTCTTTGTGAGAATCATTTGTATGATAATCCCAAGGGTCTGAGTTATTTTGTTTATATCAGATTTCCAAAATGTTTTCAGGATATGCAAGGGGAGCATTTGTTCTTGAAAACATTCCTAATCAGCCAGACAGGATTCACTGTTTTGCAGGCATTCAGAAATGTCTTGGTTGCAATTTATGTCTTTATTCCTCACTACTTCAAATGGAATTCTGTCTAAGGATTACTTCAAGCACTTGGTTTATTCACAGCATTCAGTCATATTGGAAAGAAATTAACTTTGATCCTTTTGTTGGGGAATTTGCTTCTTTTATTTTTGAACCCAAGTGCTCCATTACTATGGTCATATTGTAAGAATATATAATTCACCAACAAAATTAGCCATATGAAAATGTATACCGAAATTCTGCAGCTTTTACACATGCATCTAAAATGTGTAGCATATATCAGGTATCCTTGCTATATTAAGGTTGATTTCAACCCCACCTCAAAAAAAATGTGCTCTTATGAGGGTGATTTTTAATTTAAAGATGATTAGCAATATGTTACAGTTGTTGAATATTAATAAAATCCAAAAATTATTTCAAAATAAAATATTTTATCGGTTTTATATTCTAGTAATTTGTATTCATGAAATAAAGAACAAACAAGTTCAGTACAAAGTTCCTTAAGAAATGTTTTAAACTCTTTACACTTCTGGTTTAAGTTTGTATCTGTGAATTGCTTTCTAAATTTGGAAATTAGCATGGATGGAGATTTAAGACAGAGAAAGAATAATTCTCTGCTGATTCACTTTAAGTAGTCCATTTGTACATACACTCATGTGTGCATGTGTCAATCACCATCATTATTATCATTCCAAATAACTCCATTTCAGGATGAATGCCTGTTAATTGAAATTTGTAGACCATAATTTATCTCTCTGGCCCAATCAGGGTTGTTAGGTAGCCTTTTTTTATTTCTCAGCTTAAAGTTGGGAGAGACTAACTGGTTGAAAATCACCCAGCTGGCTTCTACTCATAAGGAAGAACTACAGCCTTTAGTCCATTTTCATTTCGACCCCAAACCACCCCAATGATGCCCTCGACGTGATGTCCCGTTGCCTGGAGGCGGTCTGGGTCTGGATGGGGAGGAACAGGCTTCGGCTCAACCCTGACAAGACTGAGTGGTTGTACGTGCCGGCATCTCGGGAAATTCAGATTATTCCACCTCTTACTATGGGGGGTGAGTTATTAGCCCCTGTAGATAGGGCTCGCAACTTGGTGTCCTCCTAGATTCACAGTTCTCCTTAAAAGATCATATAGGAGCTGTGACTAGGGGGGCCTTCGCCCAGGTTTGCCTAGTGCGCCAGTTGTGGCCCGGGATGCCTTGCGTGCAGTCACTCATGTGCTCGTGACCTCTCATTTAGACTACTGCAATGCTCTCTACATGGGGCTGCCCGTGAGTACCACTCGGAGGCTTCAGCTGGTGCAGAATGCAGCCGCGTGAGTTGTGTTGGGGGTCTCCTGATACTCCCATGTTACACCTCTGCTTCGTGAGCTGCATTGGCTTCCAGTTGCCCTCCGGGTGAGATTCAAGGTGCTGGTGATGACCTATAAAGCCCTACATGGCATGAGTCCAGATTACCTACAGGAACACCTGCTGCCGGCGTCAACTTCCCTCCGTCCAGTGCGCTCCCACAGAGAGGGCCTCCTCAGGCTGCCACCGGTCAGAGAATGTCGACTGGTGACCCCCAGGGGGAGGCCGTTCTCTGTGGGCACGCCAGACCTTTGGAACCGCTTACCGGTTGAGCTCCGGATGGCTCCCGACCTTCGCTCCTTCCGACGTGATCTAAAAACTTATTTATTTGAACAAGCCGGCCTGGTCTGATGGGTTTGGGGTTTTAACATTGATTTTAACTAATGTACTGTATCAGGCACAATTATTTAATGTTTTTTAACTTTTGTATCTTGTATTTTTGATATTTATTGCCCTGTACACCGCCCTGAGTCCTTCGGGAGAAGGGCAGTATAAAAATCAAATAAATCTAAATCTAAATCTAAACCTTAACCCCTACATGCTGATGTCTATATGTGTATAGTGGGGGTATTGTTATAATACATGCATATTAAGGCAAACTATACTAATTTTTGAATTTGCTACATGGTACAGGTGGTGGAAAATAGATTACTGTACCAGATGGCCTGTTATTTAAATAAATATAACCATAAAAGGGACGCAGTGGCTTAGTGGGTTAGGACACTGAGCTTGTCGATCGGAAGGTCGGCAGTTTGGCGGGTCGAATCCTGAGTGCCGCGTAACAGAGTGAGCGCCTGTTACTCGTCCCAGCTTCTGCCAACCTAGCAGTTCAAAAGCACGTAAAAATGCAAGTAGAAAAATAGGGACCACTGTGGTGGGAAGGTAACAGCGTTCTGTGCGCCTTTGGCGTCAAGTCATGCCGGCCACATGACCACGGAGACGTCCTCGGACAAGCGCTGGCTCTTCGGCTTTGAAATGGAGATGAGCACCGGCCCCTAGAGTTGGAAACAACTAGCACGCATGTGCGGGGGAACCTTTACCTTTTTAACCGTAAAAGCAATCTTTGTTAGTGGCAGTGACTGATGGGATAACCATCAAATCCTTCTGGCAGGAAGAGACAGTCTACTTGAGCCAATTCCAGTCTAAAAATCATTATTTGTTTTATTGTCCTTTATAATTATCTCTGCAAGGGAACATAAGATCTCTAAACAAATTATTTGTACATATATATGTCATATATATTCTAAAAGACATGTTTTTCTTGTTATCACTTGTGTTATCCAGACTTCCCAGTGTATGGATTTTTTTGCTGCTGTGATCTTAAATATATGACCAACTGATGAGCTTTAATTGCAATAAACTGTAAAAAAATGTTCTGATGCCAAAAAATGAATATTCTGCATTTAGTTTTTAGATGCCTGCTTGGCTAAGGATCTTAAATATTTGATGTATGTTATAAATCCTTCCTTCCTTTCATTTCATGTTTATAGTAATTTTGAATTTTGTATCACTTGACTGTATTTTACTTGTTTTAATAATTTTCTTTTCTTTTACCTGATGACATAGAAGAAGCATAAATATATTTAAATAATACAAAATATGATTTTAGAGTACTTAAATTTGATGAATTTGTCTATCCTTTAAAAATACTGTTTTAATTTAGTATACAATGACTACTGTTATTTAGACAATGCCACCTCTGGATTGTGAGTATCATCAGCAACTGCAAGAAAACAACCGTAAAATTCAGCATCACCAAAGACCAGAGGAGCTTCGATTTTCATTTTCTGTGCTTATATTACCATTTCAGATCAATTTAAAATGCTGAATGAATAGCTTGAAACTTAAGGACAAATGGTTTTTATCTCTCCTTCTGAAAATCCACAAGACTTAAAAAAGTTAAACTTTTAAAATGCACTTGTTTCCAATAAATCTATTAAACTATTTGATTGTTAATTTTTTTTATAAACAGGTTTTTTTAGGACCCAAGGAATGTTTTTTTAAAAAACAAAAAAAAAAACTAGCAATTAAGATAAATATAGTTTATGTAGAACTATAAATGATATGCTCACTGATTTCTGAATGAAGGTTCCTCTACTAGGTGGTCATTATGAGTGCTAATTTAGATGAAACTACTCTATGTAGACAACAAAGAATAGACTTTAACTGCAAAAAATGAAGCTTTTAGTAACTAGACCGAGTTGGAGAACTTCTTCATGTTGCTTTTATTTATTTATTTTAAATAGGATGTTAATACGGGAGATGGGAGTGAATTTGCTGACAGTGGAATTGAGGGTGCAGCGACAGACACAGACCTCCTTTCTAGACGTTCCAATGCGACAAACTCCAGCTACTCACCAACCACCAGCCGAGCCTTTGCTGGCAGTGACAGTGGCAGTTCTTCAACTGGAGACGGGGCACGTCAGGGAGTCTATGAGAACTTTCGGCGAGAGTTGGAGTTGAGCAGCACCAATGACAATTTGGACGAGGCTGGCTCTACCCTGAGTGATGAACAGAGCAGTGGGACTTTGAGTTCCCCAGGACAGTCGGATATTCTTCTTACAGCTGGGCAGGGAACCGTAAGGAAGGCTGGAACTCTTGCCGTGAAAAACTTCCTTGTCCATAAAAAGAACAAGAAGGTGGAATTGGCCACACGGAGGAAATGGAAACAGTATTGGGTTTCCCTGAAAGGTACAATGGATATGTTTTGTTTATCTGCACATTACAAAAATATAGGAGTGCCTAAAAATTACATAGAATTAAGGAAGGCTTGCTTGGAAGTTTTATGTGTGTGTGTGTTTGTGAGAAATATTGTGTGTCGCATGCTATTTGTAAACAGATATCAAACTTGTGTATACCTGAGTGTGAAGGTTCGTTCTCTGAGCTTGTGGGTTGGTTTCCAAACGTTTTGTTAACAGGCTAGGTAGTATCTTCAGCAGAGTTTAGGGGGATGTTAATGTTCTTCTGCTTATAAGGGCTTCAGATGTGGGTGTGTGAAGTGAGGGTTTGTGATGGGTCTTCTGATGAGTCAGGTGTGAGTCATCAGTGAGTCCTCTGATGGATCTTGTGATGGGGAGGTTACATCAAGTCAGGGTCATTGGGAAGTGAACACTGACATCCCCTAAACCAGGGGTGTCAAACTCGCAACATCATGTGACGTGTCACGACATATCGTGACTTTTTTTGCCATTGCTGGCAATGGGGTAGGCGCAGTTTCGCTATGATGCATCCGGCCCACAGGCTGGCAGTTTGACACCCCTGCCCTAAACTCTGCTGAAGATGTTACCTAGCCTGGTAAGGAAATGTTCAGAAACCAACCCACAAGCTTGGAAAACGAACCTTCACCCTTATCCTACACCCCAATGTACAGATATTCACCACTATTGCAAACCGTGTATACCTTTTGCAGGTTCATTTTGTGAAACGATCAATATTCTTTTCTGAACATACTGAGGTGTTGAAAGGCTACACACTCTTGAAGGCTTAGTACATGTCTGTTTTGAAGGTATTTCCACCTTGCTTGGTGAGACAACAGTTCCACCAAGATTGCAACTGAAGCATAGAGGCTTGGAGGGAGGCTTGGTCAAAGGCAGTATGACTAATTTGTCAAGCACTGTTAAGTATAGTAAATGCAAGCAAGAGTCTTTTGTTGTCTGGGTTTTTCTTTCTTAACATGTTTGGAGGTAACATAATATGTTAGTACAGGTAGTCTTCAACTTTATGACCATAATTAAGGCCAGAATTACAGCTGTAAGTCATTGCAGTTGCAAATTAAGACATCACATGGCCAGACCCAATTTTTCAACATTTTTTGTGGCAGTTGTTAAGCAAACACCATGGTTGTTAAACAAATCCATTTTCTCCAATGGGTATTTTTTGCTAGAAAACTGGAAGTAAATGCCACCAGCAAAAAATGTTGCAAATTGTAGTAAAGTGACCATGGGCTACTGCAAAGGCCCATAAAAGTGAGCCAGTTGCTAAGTGCCCAAAATGCAGTCACATGTTTGTGTGTTTGCATGAATGTATGAACACTGTTGTAACTTCAAAAGTAGGTCATGAGTAACTTTAGGGAGAGGTCTGTCAGAACTTTGCATGTCATTAAGACACTGATCATAAGTCATAAACATTCAGTAGAAATTAATGCAAATGGGGATAATTGGATACCAATGATTTTAATGATGGCCTCAGTTGCTGGTTTTTCACTGGGTAAACACTATCTCAAAATCAGCAATATTTTAAATTCAATTCCTTTATCTGTAAAAAAGCAAGTGTTACAAGCTGATATTTGATAGTAGTAATTTCAATCAAAGGTTTTAAAGTACCTTTATCCATGGATTAAAATGTATTTTTGTATTGGGAAAAACTCCTTTGCTTTATTTTTTTTATTTTAATTCCATTTATATCCCGCCCTTCTCCGAAGACTCAGGGCGGCTTACAAGCTTAGCAGTAGCCTTCATTCTATGTATATGCCTGCTTATTAGGGCTTTCACACACACCCCAAGCGGCATTATTACAAAGTCAGCTTAATTGCCCCCAACAATCTGGGTCCTCATTTTACCTACCTCGGAAGGATGGAAGGCTGAGTCAACCTTGAGCCTGGTGGGATGCGAACCTGCACTAATTGCAGGCAGCTGGTGTTACTTAAGGAGGCATCAGCCCACTGCTCCACCTAGGCTCTTAGCAGAAACAGTATGAGATTGTGATGAATGATAAATAGTGTGAATTAACATTAGATCCCAATCCAAAGTACATTTATTTGGAAATAACCTCCTACTCATTATACTTACAATAACCTGTGGTGATTGTTTTGGAATACATATGCCTAGCCTTGATTTTTTTTTTCTGATTTTCCTTGTGATTACAGTTGTTTTTCCCCTCGGATTGCTGAATAAGACTAGCTACATAACTCTCACAGTTTTACTACTATCTTAAGCAAGTGTAGTATAAATATTTTGTTCACATGGGCAATATGTGCGTAATTGCAGTTTTGGTTCCATTGCTTTTCCTTCCCAAGAGCACCTTTTCAGCTACAACTTAAGATGCAGCAGATAATAGGAACCATAAGAGCTTCAAAGAAACAGAATAGGATCCACAGTTTTGAACCAAACGATGCTTATTATTTCCCTCTGAAGACTGAGTAAGCTCTAGGTGAAGCTCATATCACCTTGCCCTAAATGAGAGGATTCCCATATGGTATTTGTAATATTAGGAGGTGGTGATGCTGGTAGTGAGAGCATCAGAATGGAATATGGCTCAAGGCAGATCAAAGAACAAGGGACACCGCAGCTATTTTCTCTATGGAATTATTCTAAAAAAATCAGCATTGAAATGCTAGTTAATAGCCAGATCCAAGGGATGGATGGTGGGTCCATTATTTCATAGCAAGGACAGCCTGAAGCCTATAGAAACTGAATGTATGTACAGATAGCCCTTGACTTACAACCACAATTGAACCCAACATTTCTAAGAAAGACAAATGTTGAGTGAGTTTTGTCTTGTTTTACAACCTTTTTGCCACAGTTGTTAAGTGAATCTCTGCAGGTGTTAAGCTAGTAACATGGTGGTTAAGTGAATCTGGTTTTCCAATTGACTTTGCTTGTTAGAAGGTCTCAAAAAGTGATCATATGTCCATGGGATGCTGCAGCAGTTGTAAGTGTGAAAAACAGTCATAAGTCACTTTTTTCAGTGTCATTGTAACTTTAAGCTGTAGTAATGTTGAGGCCTATCTGTAATAGCTTTGCTTGCATTACAGCTGAGTCCAGAAAAACTGATCAGCTATGGCCAGTTAAGGATTGGAGAGAGCAGTGATTCGGTTAACCCAAGCAGTGTGCAGGAAGAATGTGATAGTGTGACACAAATAAACCCAGCCATCTGGAGAGAAAG
Source organism: Vipera ursinii (assembly GCF_947247035.1). NCBI lineage: Eukaryota > Metazoa > Chordata > Lepidosauria > Squamata > Viperidae > Vipera > Vipera ursinii. The sequence continues at coordinate 50,184,175 of NC_139514.1, read as the reverse complement.
AAAAGGGAAAAGATGATTAGAAAAGAGGTATTAAAGGATGACTCAGATTGGATTACTGAGGTTTAGTAAAGTTAGTATTTAAGCTTTGAAATTAACAACTGCTGTCTCTTGCTGACAATTTTCTGAGGTCTTGGGTTAACCTGGTAACCGTATAACTTGAAAGTAGAAAATATACATTACGGTAAATTGAAAAAAATGATCTGAAACTCTGAAACTAATATAAATTTTAATTGCATCCTTCCAAGCTATTAGCTTAACTGAAAAATTGGGTTTTTTTAAAAAAAAACTTGAAACTTATCATTAGCTAAAAGATTATGCTAGTTTTTGTTCCCTTTCAGTGAGGCTAGATCAGGCCACAACATTTCCCCCCCAGAAAATTCTCATTATTTACTTTAAATCAGCTTGGAATATATGTTTCAAGGGTGTGTATCTTCTTTTGCATGTCTAATTACCCCCAAATGATTTTGTTTTAGGAACCAGTGGTTATATCTGCTGGTTCTTCCATTATTTGATTTCATTTATAGAAAGGCAGGACAATATTACTTGTGCAGATGGGTAAAAACAAAAAAAAGTTGTTTAACTTATGAAAATACATTCTATTTCCCCTTGCTAACTGACCAAATGGGCTCTAGTCCCAAAAATTTAATGACAATCAAGAGGTGTATTAAAGAGATATAGGACTCCTTCAGAATTATGCACATATGTTTTTCATCTATTTTCATCTATTCTATCTGCCAGTGTAATGTAGATTTTTAAATTATGATAACAAGTCTGACTCAGATTCCTTTCCTCACATGAAGTGGTCTTATCTTTGCTTAGTAGTGGCAATCCCTTTTATGCATTCCTTTGCAATTAGATACTCCTTTGAGGACCAGAACTGTATCAAGTTAATTTATTTCCAAAGAAAAAAAGAACTCATGAGAAATCTTGAATAATTGTTTCATGGAAGAACTTTGTTCTTTATATTTCTCCTCTTCCTTTTGAGGATTTCATCCACTCCATCCAATATGACTTTCTCAGTCTTCTACTTCCTATCCATCCATTTCCTTGTTTTTCTTTCATATACTTGTTTTGCAGTTAAGTCCTCATTCATATACTCTGTATGACCAAGCCATTTCAATGTACTTACTGTATTTCATGCTGGTCACTCACTTTTATACAGTCCACATTACTTTAATATAATAAAGTGGACAGAGGTGCACTGTTATGCAAGGCCCTCTTTACTTCTTATGGACAGTCATTTCTTACAACAAACCACATTGCTATCTATTAAATCTTAAAAAAAATTAAAATTTTCTATCTTAATACAGCATCATCTGCATACAAAAATGCAATGCAGTCATAGCATTCTTTTATTTATAAATTTGTGAAGTAATCAAGAAAGTCATGGACATGTCAAGCTCATGGCAATTGTTTTTAACTCAAATGCAGGGTTCCCACAAAGATTTCTTTAAACAAATGCGTTGCATGTATCTCAAGCTGTTGAGATGTAGAGAAAAAGACTGTCTCTAAATTAGATTTAAGCTTGCATAATATACTGTAGTATTAGGATGCTCAGTGTAAAATTGGGCTTTGTTTGAACCTTTTCCTACTGCCCAAAATATGCCATTACCATTGTCCTTACTATTCTGAAAGAATGCTACATATGGCCCAGTTATTGAAACTGGTAACATAGTTTCTGTATTATACTTTATGCATCTCTGTATTACTAAAAGTGCTATGTGAAATATGATTATTATTACCATGTATGCAGAAAATTCTGTTAATACTGGTCATTATATTGTCAATCTGGCATCAGCTCTGAACAAAAGGTGGGGAATGAAGATATTGATTTTTAAGTTTGTCAAAAATTCAAGTTTTTAGGGGAAACACTCTCAGTCCATAGAAGGCGCAACATGCTTGGTGAACATGGAATGCTAATTTAATGATTGAATAGGAATGGCAAATATTGTATATATATTATAATGCATGAAATGGAACATACTAAAGGAGGACATGGCTAAGTGTAGATATACACATTCCACAGCAGAATATACTTGCTTGCTTATTTATTTATTAGAGCTTCTACGGGCTATTATTTCTATTGTTTCATCATTCTGAATGCTGGCATTACATAAGATTATATTCTGCTAGCTGTGTTGTCTTGTTAGATACATAAGTTGCTAATAAGTTGCTGTTTTTCTCAAGGTTGTACTTTATTCTTCTATGAAAGTGATGGCAGATCTGGGATAGACCACAACAGCACCCCAAAGCATGCAGTCTGGGTGGAAAACAGCATAGTGCAAGCAGTACCTGAACATCCAAAGAAAGATTATGTCTTTTGCCTCAGCAATTCTCTTGGAGATGCATTTCTCTTTCAGGTTAGTTCCATCCATGTTGTTGTGGCTGCTGATGCTGATTTCCTTCTTGATCTTATCCTTCAGAGAAAGCCCTGGATGATACATCAGCAGTTGAAGAGGGCTCCTAATTATTGACCTGCTTAATTACTTATAACTGTATAAATTATAATCACTATTGATATTTAGGGTTTTTCCTTTATTCACTACCCAGAGTTTCATTGCATAGCTAAGTGTTGTAGATAGATAGATATCATAGATAAATGTGGGCTCATTTTATAAATTGGGCTGATCCAAAATACATAGTGATAGGATGTAAACAAATGCTGGGGAACTTTATGCAATTTAGAGCTGATAGGAATTTGTTCCCAGGTTGTTGTTTGTTTGGCAAGACCAGTCTACATCATATCATTCCATGGTTATCCTGTGATATATTTGGGGCTCATATCTTCCATTCCATACTCAGAACTGCCTATATACTCAGACATTACTTTAACTTCTTAGGTAAAGGTAAAGGTAAAGGTTCCCCCGCACATGCGTGCTAGTCGTTTCCGACTCTAGGGGCCAGTGCTCATCTCCGTTTCAAAGCCAAAGAGCCAGCTCTTGTCCGAGGACGTCTCCGTGGTCATGTGACCGGCATGACTAGACGCCAAAGGCTCACGGAACACTGTTACCTTCCCACCGTAGTGGTCCCTATTTTTCTACTTGCATTTTTACGTGCTTTCAAACTGCTAGGTTGGCAGAAGCTGGGACGAGTAACAGGCGCTCACTCTGTTATGCGGCACGTGGGATTCGACCCGCCAAACTGCCGACCTTCTGATCGACAAGCTCAGCGTCCTAAGCCACTGAGCCACTGCATCCCTTTTAACTTCTTAGGACGGTCCTTGATTAGGACTTGAACTGTTAAGTTTTTACCAGTCCCAGACTGTGAATCGAATTGAAGACTAAATATAGGGAGTCCCCAAGGTACGAGCCTAATAGAGCCTGCCCATTAGGCTCATAATCGCCAAATGAATCAGACTCAATATTACAACATTTTCAAATCAAACTTATTAATTGAATCAAATGGGTCGTTAAATGAAAAGATTTGACTTACTATTTCCTCCAATGGCTGCCTGAACTGAGAGACTTTTCCCACTGCAGCTGCAGGCTGTTTCCAGCCGCCAAACAGCTGTTTCCGGTTTCAGTAACTACAATACTGTAAACTGCCTCCCAAGCAGGCAGTAGGCTTAAAAAATACCCCATTTGTTACTAGGCAGCTCAAGCTTCTTCAGAGGGTGTGTGTGGTGGAGAACTCTACGATTGCAGCTGCCACTAAAGTAATTAGCTTTAGCGTCTGGAGGCAGGCATGCAAGGAAATGGAGGTGGAGTTTACAGATCTGTTGGCTTGCAATAGTAACTGAGATGGAAGGGACCTTGGGGTCATGTAGTCTAACCCACTGCTCTCACAAGAGAGCACAGTACTGTACTATATTTCTGATAAATGCCTATCCAGTCTCTTATTAAAAGCCTCCAGTGAAGGAACACCCGCAACTTCTGGAGGCAATTTAAATTTAAAACCTTAAAAACAAGAACAACATTGCCCCTGATCAGCACAAGCCTCTAGGGGCAGAATTTATGGTTGGTGTGTGCTAGGGAGAGGAGGCAGCAGCAGCCACATGCTATAAGTTTCAAGCAAATGCAAACAAACAATCTTGCTAAGTACTGTACTTACAAGCACAATAAAAAGCAGAGCAGTTTCCAAAGTGATTACAAACAATACACTACACTACAATACAATACTATACAGTAGAATATTTTAAAATACTTACAGAAGTAATTCTAACTCTACAGTAGTCCTCAAGCCCAGCAAGCAGCAGATCTTCCATGCGGCTCCAGGAAAACAAAAACAAACAGTTGTGTCGGCCTGCAATAATCACTGGATCTTGTTTTGCCATGTGACCAGGCACAAACATACCCCCCAAACCCTCACTTCCGGTTTCTCATAGGCCTGAACCAGCCCAGGCAAGTCACAGAGTTAAAATGGCCACCGCGGCAGCCAAGACTGAATCCAAGTCACATGGCTACAGAGGCCTGTTTTTGATCGCAATTTTGAATTTCTAATGTAAGTACTGTTTCTGAATAACCTCGTTTTTGTGAAATCTCACTAAATAAATGCTCGTATCTAGGGGATTATCTGTACTAACAACAACAACAATAACAATAACAACAACAACAACAGTAATAATAATAATAATAATAATAATAATAATAATAATAATAATAATAATAATAATAATAATAATAATAATAATAATACATCAAGAGAGTGAAAAAGATCTTAAGGAAGATACTGGACTGGACTGGACTCAAGCAGAAACTAAAAGCAATAGATAGGAAGACCAGAAAAATAAATCATGCCTTCATCCTTGCAGCGACACTGACAGACTTTACCTACCAAGGCAAATAGGCGAGCATGGAAGATTGCAAGTACATCAGATGCTTGAAGAAGAAAAAATGTCTTTGGAAGAATATCTGAAGGACAATGATGAAAATGCACTGAAGTTAGGACATCAGGAAGGCTTACTGACTACTTAAGAGACCAAACTGGGCTACAAAAAAGACTAAATGCAGAACAGAATGGAAGCATGGGAAGAGACATTACATGGCCAATACACTAAAAAAAATTGCTGGGAAAGCAGATAATAACAAGACCTGGCAATGGCTAAGAGCAGGAAAATTGAAGAAAGAGACTGAGGGACTAATTCTGGCTGCACAAGACCAAGCCTTAAGGACAAATGTATACAAAGCCAGAATTGAGAAGACAGCAACAGACAGTAAAGTGACTCCTATGCAAAGAAGATAAAGAAATAGTGGACCACTGGTAAGCTGCTGCAAAAAGATCGCACAGACCAACTGCAAGCAGTGGCATGACAAAGTAGCAACAATGGTATATTGGAAGATCTGCAAGAAATATAATTTGCCTGCAAGCAAGAACTGGCGGGACCATAAACTAAAGAAAGTCATAGAAAATGAAGAAATTAAATTGCTCTGGGAGTTTAGAATTCAAACAGACAGGCATCTGCCACATAACACTCCAGATGTAACAATTGTTGATAAGAATGACAAAAAAAGTCTGGATAGTAGATATGGCAGTGCCTGGAGAAAACAGAATAGAAGAGAAAGAACTGGAGACAATAACAAAATACAAAGACCTACAAATACCGTATTTTCCGGCGTATAAGATGACTTTTTAACCCATGAAAATCTTCTCAAAAGTCAGGGGTCGTCTTATACGCCGGGTGCTGAAACTTTAGGGACAGGGCTGGCTGGAAAACCTGGAGCGGATCTCCCATTTTGTCTGCGCAGGGAAAGCGGGACCAATTGGAGAAGAAGCTGCAGTCTGTGATTTTTTACAGGCTGGGGTCTGGGCGTCTTTCCTTCTAAAGTTGAAGAGCAGCTGTAGTCTATCCCAACTTGAAAGGCAGGTGGGGAATGCAGCAGTCAGAGCAGCTGCTTAGCTCTAAGGACACATTTGACTCAGGAACTGGGCGGGCTGGCTGGAAAACCTGGAGCGGATCTCCCATTTGGTCTTTTTTTTAATCCCATTTATATCCCGCCCTTCTCCGAAGACTCAGGGCGGCTTACAATTTAAAGCACAAATCAATGTGCTTAGCAATAGCCTTCATTCTGTGTATATGCCTGCTTATTAGGGCTTTCGCCCCCCCCAAGCAGCATTATTACAAAGTCAGCTTATTGCCCCCAACAATCTGGGTCCTCATTTTACCTACCTCGGAAGGATGGAAGGCTGAGTCAACCTTGAGCCTGGTGGGATGCGAACCTGCACTAATTGCAGGCAGCTGGTGTTACTGCGCAGGGAAAGCTTTAGAGTGAATTACGAAAAGTTTAATCCACTTGCACTGTTTTATGTTTACATGTTTGATGACAAACAGCCTTATGTTTATAAGTGACAGTTTTCCTACTAAGTTCCTGCATGTCATAAGCATTTAAATTAAAATTACCATATCAAAATCAAATCTGATGTTTTTTTAATTTTTATTTGGTGTGCGTTGGAAGAGGGGTAGTCTTATACGGCGAGTATAGCCCAAACCCTATAATTTAACAGGAAATGTAGGGGGTCGTCTTATACGCCCAGTCGTCTTATACGCCGGAAAATACGGTAGAAATAGAACAACTGTGGGAAAGGCAAGCAAGGATAGTACCAATAGGAATAGGTTCCTTGGGTGCAGTGCCAAGACAACTGGAGCACCACTTGGACACCACTGGCATTGACAAATTCGCCATCAGTCAACGATCCTGCAACAACATCTGTAACACCATAAAATATCCAGTTCTACCTATCCTAGGTCCTTGGTAAGGATTCAATAGGTGGACAAAAATGCCAAACCCAGTCTGAACATCTGGCTGAATGTGTGATGATCAATAATAATAATGTTGGACCTCAAAGGTGTAGAAAACATGTTTTTAATACCTACATTTAATATATGGGGAAACATAACATTAAAGGTAAAGGTAAAGATTCCCCCACACATGCGTGCTAGTCGTTTCCGACTCTAGGGGCCGGTGCTCATCTCCGTTTCAAAGCCGAAGAGCCAGCGCTTTTCTGAGGACGTCTCTGTGGTCATGTGGCTGGTATGACTAGACGCCAAAGGCACACGGAACGCTGTTACCTTCCCACCGTAGTGGTCCCTATTTTTCTACTTGCATTTTTACGTGCTTTCGAACTGCTAGGTTTGCAGAAGCTGGGACGAGTAACAGGTGCTCACTCTGTTACGCGGCACTTAGGATTTGACCCGCTAAACTGCCGACCTTCTGATCGACAAGCTCAGCGTCCTAACCCACTGAGCCACCGCGTCCCTAACATAACATTAGAACCCATAAAATATTTTACTGCAGTTCTATAAACACTACTTGGGATATTGTTTATAACTCTTCCCTGCTCTGCTTTCAAGTATGCATATATCTTTTGCATCAAAGGGGAAAAAATTGCCTAAAGACATCACAAAATATTTTTTTGTAAAGGTTTACTTTTTTAGATGGAGAGATACTCTTTTGTTAAAGAATAGGTATAGCACTGTTTTTCCAACCAGTAAGCAATTTCAGTGTGTGCATCTGCCAAAAATCTCTGGATATTGCTGAAGATTCTGAAATACTGAGTTGGGGTACTAATTCATGTGGGTTTCACCCTATTTGATTTTTGCATAGCCTGCATGAATTGAGGAGCATCCTAGAGCTGACATTCTTCATTTTTTGCATATTTATACTTGTGCTTAGGCATGTCTTGGCAGTTTTCAACTCTGCTGACCAGTATGTCCTTCTGAGCTGGCTCCACAGGTTGGGGATTGTATGAACTGTTTTATAATAGTTCTCGTCCTATCTCTGGGATCAGTTCTAGTCATGAGGGTGAGGGAGACATTGCTCCCTAGAATCCTCCTTTATGGGATGCTTCAGGTCCTGTTTTCTCTCTCTGCCTTTTCACTATCTACATTAAATCACTTTGCTGATTTGGGGTTTGGTATCATCAGTATGCTGATGACACCAATTTATATCTTTTGACCCTTATACTGTGATACTGTCGTTATTATTATTATTATTATTATTATTATTATTATTATTATTATTATTATTATTATTATTATTATTATTATTATAATTTAAATTTAAATTTAAATTTAAATTTAAATTTAAATTTAAATTTAAATTTATATACCGCCCTATTCCCGTAGGACTCAGGGCGGTTTACAGGGAGAATTAAAATACATAGCATACAAAAATTAAAAGCAGTTAAAAACTATAATTAAATTACAGTCCCTGAAATTAAACGTTATAATCGGCTTAGCACTAAGAGGGCCCCTATGTATTTATTTATTTAATTTAATTTCGATACCGCCCTTCTCCCGAAGGACTCAGGGCAGTGTACAGGGCAATAAAAATACAATAAAAATACAATATACAAAAGTTAAAAATAAGATTAAATAGAGCTAGCCCATTACAATAAATAATTAAAAATACTAAATAAAATACCCCAAACCCATTAGACCAGGCCAGCTTGTTCAAATAGGTAAGTTTTCAGATCACGGCGGAAAGAGCGAAGGTCAGGAGCCATCGGGAGCTCAACCGGTAATTGATTGATTTATTTATTTAGCAGCTATCTGGCCCATTGTTTTCTAACTTTCTTTTTGAAAACATTTTGTATCTTTACAGACTTATTAGGAATAAGATTGGTACATAAAAGGCAAATTCACTGAAACAAAAGAGGCAAACTCTCTGAAGGATACTTTGCCCTTCACCACTAATCTTCCTTAGCAATATAATAATAAAAATAATTACTAACAGTAATCTATTAAATACTTGTATATACCATATGACTGACAGTATCCTGATAATTTACAAATCAAAAATAAGAAAAACAAGAGGAAGAAAAGAAAAGTAAAGATGGTGAAAAGCAGACAGAAACATAATGAAACCATGCAATCCAAAGGGGACTTTACTCATCCTTCCCCATCCTTGCCAAAGGCCTGGATGAACAACTGGGCTTTCAAGCTCTTCAAGGCACCAGTAGGGTGGGGGTGATTCAAATCTCATTCCAGAGGGTAGGCACTGCTACAGATAAGCCCACTTCTGTGGTCTTGATAGATGATAATAGTTAAAGACACCTTGAGCATGCCAGCCCTGCCAGATTGAAGCAGCCTGGCAGATATTACAGAAGGCAGGCAGTCTCTCAAGTAACTAAGCCCTATGCCCTGTAGGGTAATGACAAAGCACCTTGAATCATATCTGCAAGCTAGCTGGCAACTAGCGCAGCTTGTAAAGCAAAGGGTTACATGAATATCCCAAGACATGCCCATCACTGCCCTCACTGTTACCTTGTGGATCAGTTGACACTTCTGGGTGATCTTCAAGGGCAGCCTCATGTAGAATACATTGTAGTAGTAAGTAAGTCGTAACTGACTAAAGGCTCCCTTGATCTAGGAAACGGTACAACTGGCATACCAGATGAAGCCTTGCAAAGTTCTACCTGGCCACAGTTGCCACTTGCTCATTGAGCAGGAGCTCGTGAGTTCAGTTCAAATGGCACTCTATCCTTGAATGGTGAAGTGCAAGGTTAGAGATGAAATATCCCCAAATCTGGGCAGCCCAAAATTCAAAGTCACTTGTTAGAAGTGAACCAGATGTTTTCAAAAAGAAAGTTAGAAAGCAATGGGCCAGATAGCTGCTAAATACATAGGGGCCCTCCTAGTGCTAAGCCGATTATAATGTTTTGTTTTAATTATAAAGTAATTTCTGTCACTGATATATCTATCAGGCCTTCCTTCCCTCTCTTTCTCCTAAGATTTAGGAGAGAAACTGTAGAAAGAAATATATAAATATAACGTATTATGGTAGACTTAATCTGCATATTATTATACCTCCCCAATTTTGATTTGTAAAATTTTATAAAAATATGCATTATAATTTAAATGTAATAATCTACCTTTGCCCACATAATTCATGAATATTTACAATAGCATATACATGGTGTCAAGTAGCGTATAAAGTTAATAGAAAGGTCTTATTTATGAGATGTTATTGTTTATAATTTCAGATATAAAGTTCCTTGGCCATTTTCATCTCATTCAGGACTTCAATATGTAGCAGAAACTGCTGATGAAACTAAGTGCAAAACAAAACTGTAAAAATATTGCTACTTAGCATAAGCGAAGAATAGCTGTTATTGTGGGTTCAGAGATAACTTTGAAGAAGGCACATAATAGTAGTTAGAAAAAGCATCAAAGAAGGAAAGACAGGAGGAAATGAGGAAGACGCTTAAGCTTGTCCTTCCTTGACTCTCTTTAGCGTAAGAAGGAAGGAAAAAAAAAACACTGTCAAGATTCTGTTGTTATATTACATGACAATAACACTGAGCTTGTACAGTTCTTCTGGTGTCTATTTTCTGACCTACCTCAAAGAACTGTCACAATTTGTGCTGCCTTGCCTCCAAATATACTCCTACTGATTTCCTCTTTAGGTAGGCAGCTACCATGGATACCTGTGTGGATCCATTAAATTTGAAAGACATCTGGTGTTAATCAGATGCCTGTGACATCTTAAAATGGCATGCTCATGTTTCACGTACATACATTTCTTTATAAGGTTTTACATTTCTTTTGGAGAAAACTAAATTCTGCTTAGTTTGTAATAGCTCAGCCCTCCTCTACTTCACTTAATTCTGAGACAACTTAAATAATAGTTACATTCCCTTTCTGTCACTGACCAGTCAAAACACTGACATAACTGATAAGTGAATTCTTTGCTGCAGTAAAGCATTGTAATTTAAACTTCACTTACAGTTGTCTATAGCCAGTGCTTTTTTTGTAAAAGAAAAAGGTGCCGGAACTCACACATGTCATACAACCCGCCTTGCCTACCCTACAAGGTTCCATCCAAAAAAGGTGCCGGAACTCCGTTCTGAGCGTTCTATGAGAAAAAAAGCCCTGTCTTTAGCCAATGTCAACCAGAATTGTTCTGGCTTTTTCCAGCTAATGAAGCTTATTATGTGCTCCTTCCATAGTTATTCCATATCAATTCACTTTAAACAGCTATTGTTATTATAGTTGGCCACACAGTCAGCCAGATGTTTAGACTGAACTTGGCATTTTTATCCAACTATCAAGTCCTTCCCAAGAACTTGGCTTGTCATATTGTTATTATTATTTCCCCATTATTTAGCTTGTTTACTGAAGGTTATTACATATTTAGCTATGAATAAGGAAGTATGTGGGCAACATAGAAATAGAAACATTATTCAGTGAAATATTCTTTAAGATATAAAACAGGTGAAAGAAAAATGATGAAAGGGTTAATAAATATTAGTATGTAGTTAACAGATTTCTGGGTAGGAATTTGAATCTTAGTTATTTGTAACATTTTGTGTGTGAGATCTTCAAAATAGACCCTCTGTTCCCTTTTTTACCCGCATGGTCTAATTACAAGTTTTCTCATGCATCTTCAAGTTATGTCTGCACACAAATTAATTAATTTGGTTAAGGATTATAAGAACTTACTCTTAACTGAAGTTTTAGAAAGGGGTTTCAGATCTCATACATCTTTTTATTTTTTTTAAATGGCAGTGATATAATGCTGGAAAACAGTAGCCAGGGGATAAATTTATGAAAATTTATTAACCAAGCAATTGGTTCTTCATTTTAACTGCAACTTATTTATTTATTCTTTATTTTCCACCCACCTCACTTTGCAGGATTTATATAATAGATAAATAATATTCTGGAAAAATAATAATCTAGCTAGCCAGAAGTGGTTGTTCAGTCCTGAGCTATATTTTAAGGGCATTTAAAATCAAATTTTGTTCATTTCTCAACCTTCCCAGGAAATAAAACAGGTAAATCGTTTTATCGCTGTGTCAGGAACATAAGCATTTCTTTTTATAAATCTAATTTCTATTGTGCTTCTATTGATTTCTTCTTTTTTTCCTGCTTCTTCATATTTATTACTAACTATCGTGGTAGCAATGGTGGAGATAAATGCCTATTATATAATAAAGTCATATAGATCTAATAAAACTCTTCATGTCACTTATTCTCTGATGTGGGTTATTCTGTCAGTTGTTTCATAATTTAATTACAAAGCTGATAGAGATATTATAGAATAATTATGATCATTTATAAAGTTGCTAAATGATACTAATATTAATGAAGCTATATGTAGTTTTTTATTATTATAAACAAATAGTTATACTATAAATATTTACTTGTTGCCTCTAAAACGCTAGTCTAAATAACTGAATATTCCTTTGGGGATGTTCTAGGAAGCTTTTCTTAACACAATGATTCTTTAGTTTTAATGACACATTCTGCAGTTGTTAGTTTTGGTTCTAATGCTAAATACAAGGTGATAAAACAATGTCTAGACAGTTTACTGAAGCAGAATCTTTTAAAACAGCTTATATTAAACAAGATGCTTCTGGCCTCTCTATTTTATAGACTTCTAGCCAAACAGAATTAGAGAATTGGATCACAGCAGTTCATTCTGCTTGTGCCACAGCAGTAGCACGACAACACCACAAAGAAGATACTGTGAAACTGTTGAAAACTGAAATTAAAAAACTGGAGCAGAAGATTGATATGGATGAGAAGATGAAGAAAATGGGAGAAATGCATTTCCTGAGCTTGTCTTCAGTTAGAGACTCTAAGAAAAAGAAAACGATTCTCGATCAGGTAGTTTTACTTTAATGTATTCAATATGCAACTCTAAACTAAATTCAGGTGACCTAAAGTACTTCTTATGCAATACTGAAAAGTTGTTAGACTTGTCTTTTCTACTTTCTTTCTCAAAATTTGTTATGTCAGAATTTTGTAAATAAGAAACAGTCTGGTTTCTGTTTTGAAACACAGGCTTCCCACATGAAAGGGATCACTTTTGATTGACTTTGCTAAGGATTAAAATCATACGTAAATTCATAGAGCACAGTCTTTTTTGAGACTGTTTAAAATTGCAACATATGCCATATTGACCTCCTGAAGGAACATCGACAAAAATAAACAACCAAATTTCAGACAATCACCTGTCTGAGATGGTATAGGTCAGACATGTCAAACACAAGGCCCGGGGGCCGGATCCGGCCCACGAAGTGGTTTCATACAGCCCACGAAGCCATCCTGGAAACAGTGAGGGAACGGCCTCCACTGCCTTGGCCCTGGCCCAGAGACCCTCCTTCTGCCAGAGACCCTCAGATCTGTCCCACTCCTGCCCAGGCCCCCATAGGCACCCTTGATGCGAACGATGTAGAGCTGGCCACGCCCACCCAGTAGGCCAGACACACTAGCCATGCCCACCCAGTAGGCCATGCCCACCCTGGCCATACCCACCCGGCCCCCTGAGGGCAACCGCAATGCTGATGCGGCCCTCAATGAAATTGAGTTTGACACCCCTGGTATAGGTTCTCCAGCTTGAGCAGGGGACTGGACTAGAAGACCTCCAAGGTCCCTTCCAACTCTATTCTATTCAAATATGTATTCAGTAAACAGATTTGACCTCCTGTGCTGAGTTATCTTGGACTACTAAATGTGTATAGATTATCCAGAAGAAAACTGTATCATACAGAGATAGTCCTCATTTAGCACTTATCAGAATCAGAAACACCATCATTAAATGATAAGAGCATAAGTTTAAAAAATCACATGAGTGCTGCTTAGTGATGGTAGTTCTGGTTGCTGTTGTTAAATTTGAGGTCATTAGAGGAGGACTTCACATGACCATGATTTGCAACTTTTTGGCAGCTTTCCCACTGACAGAAGCTGGCAGGGGACTGCATGACTCTGCTGTTATATGAGGGCCAATTGCAAGTTCTATTTGTTCAGCGCCATCGTAAGTTTGAATGGTTGTTGAATGACTGGTTATTAAATGAGGACCACCTACATTATGGGAATTTCCAGGCTATTGGAAATATTTTCCATTAGCAAGGTGAAGAACACAAATGATGATACAGCTGGTGAAATTTATTACTCCCCAGAGTATTTTATTTATTTTATATAAATAAACATTGGCTTTAAACTGATGGTGTCAACAGTCTAGAGCAGGGGTGTCAAACTGCCGGCCCGCGGGCTGGTTGCATCATATGGAGACGGCCCCCACCCCAGCTCCAGCAATGTAAAAAACATTGTGATACATCACGACACATCATGTGACGTGGCGAGTTTGACACCTAAGGTCTAGAGCAGGGGTAGGCAACCTTGGCTCTTTTATGACTCGTGGACTTCAACTCCCAGAATTCCTGAGCCAGTCCACGAGTCATAAAAGAGCCAAGGTTGCCTATCCCTTGTCTAGAGAGTTTTTCTATTGAAGTGCTGTCTTCCTATCCCTATGATGTTGCATGACAACTGTTTCTAAGTGATTTTGGATCTTTGAGTGAAGAATCTAGCCACAATAAAGAAGAAATTGAAACTGGACATCTATGGAAAGCATGACAAGACACTTCTGCTTTTTAAAATTGTAATCTTATTAACATCCAAGTAACAGCTGTTTCAGGATCTCTGTCACTTGCTTTTTCAAAATAAGTATATTTACGTTGTTCTCATTTAGAACATCAGATTCTTCCTTCTTCATGGAAAATGTGATCTGTTTGTATGATATAAGACAGGGTTCTTCAGACTTGGCCCTTTTATGACTTTTGGACTTCAACTCCCAGAATTCCTCAGCCAGGCATGCTGGCTGAGTAATTCTAGGAGTTGAAGTCCACAAGTCATAAAAAGGCCAAGTTTGAAGACCCCTGATAATAAGGTATACTTTTTCTCCTTAATTTATTTTGTCTTCTTGTAGATCTTTGTTTGGGAACAAAACTTAGAACAGTTCCAGATGGACCTCTTTCGATATCGTTGTTATTTAGCTAGTCTTCAGGGAGGAGAACTGCCAAATCCAAAAACATTACTTGCATTTGCAAGTCGCCCAACTAAAGATGCAATGGGTCGTCTTGGAATCTTTTCAGTGTCCTCTTTTCATGCACTGGTGAGTTTAACCTGAAGGTTATTTTTGTTAAACTACGTATTACCTGGTGCAGAGTGCAGAGTGAATGCTGTTGCTATGCAACATCTGGTTTCTGCTCCCCTAGCCATAAAAAGCCAAATGTATTCTTTGTGACAAATGTTTCTCTTTCTCTTCCAAACTCCTGACTAACATAGATTTACCTTAATAGGTGTTTTTCTTCTGTATTATAAATTTATAATTCCAAGGCTGCATGAAGAGAAGTTGGAGAAATGGGGAGGAAAGGGAAAACAGTAAAAAAAAACATTCTGCTCCTGTTTCTGGAAGTTTAATCAAAGAAAAAAAATGTCTATTGCAGAAAAGGAAAGAACCATTAAGATCAACAGTATGAGTGGCAGAGTCAGTAAAACTCACATATAAACAGTTTTAATTGACCTGTTGAACTAAGAGGCCTTCTGTTGTCTCTGATTTGGATCTTTGAAAAATGTAACTTTTTATTTTAAACCGATGCACTGCTATTATGGCACATGTGCAATTGTTTTCTGGACAGGTGCAATGTATGTGAAACCCAAGTATGGATTGAGCACATCTATCTCGTCCTAAATAATCGTTTGTGTAATACATATGTGTAGATGTGTATTTCTTGGCATTATTGTGAATCTCTTAATTAAGGGATTTTTTTTTGATGGCTGATAGGTGGCAGCTCGCACAGGTGAATCTGGTGTCAGAAGACGAACACAGGTAATGTCAAGATCAGCAAGCAAACGAAGAAGTCGATTTTCTTCTCTTTGGGGCTTGGACACTGCTTCAAAGAAAAAGCAAGGGAGACCAAGCATTAATCAGGTAGCCCACATGGCTTAATAATTAATTGGAGGCTTTGAAGATGGTCTTTTTATTATTACATTCTTTTCTTTTCTGTCGGGATGTAGGGCAGATATGAACTATAATATTAAACAAAAGTAACATAATCCATTATTGTATGTATTCTGTCTTTCAATCTTCTCCACAATTTTTAAAACTTGGAATATATGTCTGCTTTCTGCATCACCAAGATTTATTAAATGTAACAGATGAAAATTTGTTGTCTGTGATCTACTTGATGCAAGCTATTTCCCATTCCTGGGTCATGTAATTTTGTAATCTTTCCTGCAGGAAAAAGTATGATTAATTGTTAATCAAGTGTCTGAGGTTTATTAAAAATAAGCTATGTTCTTAGCAGTGTATCCAACTTGCTTAACTTTATAATAAACACATGTCAACAAAATATGACAAGATTTTCTTATCCATCTTTTATCCATAAAATCTAAATTTGCAAAGGGAGGCAAGTTGAAATCTGGGCCTTTGAACTGCTAGCAAGTCTATATCTTAGCTTTTCTAAGAAAGGACATGTCATCTTGTAGATACTTTTTCAGAATTCACATTCTGTGTGCTGAACAGCCTGGGTGAGATTAATAAAATTATGTATGACTTGGCTCTAATATAATTTCATCAATTTACAGTTCCTGCATTTTAACACAACAGAAGAATAATGTGTTGCAAGTATTAATGAATGATTTAACATGTTGTCCATACAGAGTCTCTTTGGGACTGGGATTAGCTTAGAGACACTACTTTATAAACTATAGTGAATATTTGGCTGCAATTTATAAGTTCTGCCTATTAGCATCCTCACTTCTGGCTTGAAAAAAAGTTTTTCTTTTGCTCATAACTCGTTTTTTCCAAATAGTTGCAGTTTAGAATGAGTACAATTTGGATTTTGTTTGAAAAGACCAGGTAATGAGCATAATTTAGCTATTTTTGTACTTAGAAACTAATTTTATCCAAATATAATTGATATGCAAATTTTCCTCCTGAGCCCTTCTTCGTTTCTTCTATCAACATGAAGTGTTCCCAGATTTAGCAATTATTTGCATCATCTTATTGTATTTAAAATAGCACAATTTCTTTGTCTTTTGAAGGTTTTTGGCGAAGGAACTGATTCTGTAAAGAAATCTTTAGAAGGAATATTTGATGACACGGTGCAAGAAAATAAGGTAAAAAAAAGAATATAATTAATTCACATAAAAGAAGTTCAATTAGCTTGTGACCCAGTACAGTGAAGCCGAGTGAAATGATATGAAATGAAGATCTGAAGCGAAGGGGAAGAAGAAGCAAAGCTCGAAACATGATGACAGCTCAGTTCAAAGTCTATTTGCTAGTGATATGAAAGTTTCTAAATATTCGCTGGCATTTAAATTAGTAGTTGGTGAACACAGAAGTAATCAGAATTTTGTTTATTTTAAAAATGACAGCATGACTATCATTGATAGAAACTTCTTCCCATGAAAAATATTTATCCAAGAACTTGCTATTTTGAGAAGCCTACAGGTTTTCATGCATATTAGGTTGAAATTAGCTGAAGTTGAATTGAATTCTGCTTTCAAATCTATGGTGACACCTCCTTTTACATGAAGAGATATGAAACTAAATATTTCCCCTTCAGATTATATAAGAACATAAAGACTTGGGTATTTACTCTGCTAGATCAGATCTCAGCTCAGATTTAACAAGCATTTAACTAGCATAGAGGAACTTTATGTCCCATTTTGACTTTTATTGAATATGTGGATAGAAAATGGACTGGTTTTGCAGTCCTGTTCCCACACCTCTCCTGCATTCACATGTTCAGAAAGGACCCTGAAGTGAAGCTGAATGGGTGTACACTTAAACAAGAATACAGCTCTCCACTGTTAAGCTCAGTTACAGTGGCAATTGTATTTGCATTCAAAAGAGTCGAATCCACTTTTCCTTCACGAGTATGGCCTGAATATTATGGAAACTGACCTAAAACAGACAAGACTTTTTCATGTGCTTATGTTCTCATTTTACCTCGCATTCTCCATGTGTTCCGGTGAATATATGTTTTTGAGACAAAGTATTCTGCTGATCAGCTTTCTCCTCTCTGGATAAATATATACCTTCATTTTATAAGGCTGATTTTATTTTTTGTTGAACTGACTTTTGTTGTTAAGATATTTTTCTTCATCACGGTATATATCATTATTTATCCAACATGCTTTGGTACTTTTCAAGACCTTTTCTAAACTGTGAAGAGCTTTTATACTGCACTATTTTTACTTTACAAAAAAAAAACCCCTCAGCCTTACAGCTACTAGAAAGAACCAATTTTTGTAATCAGTGCTTTTTTTCTAAAAAAAAAAACACAAAAAAAGGTGCCGGAACTCAGAGGTGCTGTCACTGGGAGCGACACCGGTGTCTTGCTATGGCGTTGCCACCCGTCCTTTGCACCCCCGCCCCTGCAGCTCGGAGCCATATGCCACGGGGATTGCCCTCCCCACAGCCACCATGGGGATTCCCTTCCCCGCAGTTGTCACACTGCGGCCCATCCTGAGCCCCCACCCAGAGCTGCTCCGAACCCCAACCCAGAGCTGTGTTCCTTGTGGCAGTGGTCTCCGGTGCCAAACAGCCTCTTTCCAACCACATCCAGAAAAATTTGTAACAAACATTGGAATTCTCAAGGCCATGTTTGGTATTTCCCAGCAATCTGTTACTGGAAGGAAAAAGCAATCCCTGCTGCGTTACTGATCCCAGAGAAGCATTTGCATGTATGCAGGTATCCTTAGGGTGCCATAGTTATGGATGAGAAATATTGGTTGCAAAGTTGGCATTTCTGGATGTGATACAGATATTTTGGACTTATTTTTTGTTTCTTTGCATATTTGATATTTTTTAAAAGGCATATACTACTGACTACACTTATGTAACATCTTTTGCTAGGATACATGACCACTGCTTGTCCAGAATGTGAAAAGTGAAAGATTGTGACTAAACAAAATTTTAATGTACAGATAATACCACCAGAAATTATTTTAGCCATTTTAATAAATGTTGTTATTGATGTTAAGCTCACCATGGAAAACATCATATATTGTTATGTATATACTAGGTTAATTATTTAAAGACTGAAGTGCAACATAACTAGATTCTAAATAATCTATTTTTCAAAACACACAACAGTCCAAACAGTAAAAGTAAAGTCCAAATTAAAAATATTTCATTCTTAAGAATTGTTTAATTTAAAGTGGTTTAGTTGTAATAGATGGTTATAGATTCAAAATATTTTCAAGAGTTTACAAAAGATACTATTTTTTCTAGCATCAACTAAATTAGACATATTACATTGAGAAAAATGTTTCTCATTTCTTTCCTGTTACCTTTATTGATTTCATTGGAGAGATGTTAACATAGGAAATAGATTATTTTGTTATCTAATTTTACCTTCCAAAAGACAGAAGCAGATGAAAAATGTGAGGTTCTTTCCTGTTGGCTTTTTTGAATTAGTTGTTTTAGATTCTAAAAGTTTAGTTCCTAAAGAAGTAACCTTGTAAATAATTTTAATGTCCTTCTCTAGTGCAGGGTAAGCAACCTTGGCTCTTTTATGACTCAAGGACTTCAACTCCTAGAATTCCTAAGCCAGCATGGCTCAGCTTGGAAACCTCTCTTTTTCCCTTCAGTGTGGCTGGCTCAGGATTTCTGGAAGTCCATGAGTCATAAAAAAGAGCCAAGATTGCCTACTCCTAAACCCAATAGAGGGAGCTTTTTTTTGCAAAAAAAAAAAAAAAAGGTGCCGGAACGTTGTTCTGAGTGTTCTATGAGAAAAAAAGCCCTATTTGTAATATTTTCTAGAGAATTCAGAAGAAAAAAATACCATATTACAGTCACTAGGGCTCTATTCCTTATTAATAAACTATATTATTAATGATATGCATGCAAAGCCAAATGCAGAGACTTTCATCAATAGTAAATATAATTCTCTTTCACATATTACTTTGCTGCCTGGACACTTCTGAATTCCACTTGTGTTCCTTCATGTTAAGAGCCTCATTGCATTTACTTTTCCTACTGCACACAACAGAACATTTATTAACTTTCTATCTGTGTCATTACATGTGGTTTTATGTCTGTTTGTGCACCAGTAATATACTTTTCCTTTCTTAAATAGGACAATACTGAATTTTTCAATGCTAACATTAAATATAGTTGAACATATAACACTTTTTTCCAGAAAATATCAGGTAATATGATATGCAATCATAAAGTCTAAACATAAGTGGAATAGTTCCATTTCATATTGAAGAACCTTCATAGAGACCTCAGCTAATTAATTTTTCTCTATAGTTGATTAGTATGTATAGTTTAGTGAGACTTCATTTTTGGTAAATACAGTTCTGTTTTATCTTTTTTGTATTGTATGTACATAACTGAAACTGAATTTTGAAACATTATTACTTAGGGCCAGTGGGCATATTTTTAATTGAGCAAATGGGATTTAACAGTGTGATACCATTTAAAACTAATGGAAATTCCATACATCTATCACTTGATAGAAATGGTAACCTCAGGGTCTAGTTTAAACTTACAAAAGCAGCAAACATTTGAAATGAATGCTATAGTTTGCCACAGGACATTCGTAATTCTAAATCAGCCAATTCCATAGTGAATTTATCACCTTGATTTATTTCTGTCGTATTAATACAAGAAAATGTTAGCTTTAACTTCAGGGGCCCAACTCCAACACATGCAAGAAATTCAGGAGAAACAGGCTTCCCATTGGGAATCCAATGCATGTATGGAATTGTTCCATCAAAGAAAGTGATCCTTTCCCCAAATGTTGGGAAATTGCTAACAAAACTGACACCTGGACGATTTGCTGACAGTCCTTAGGTTTTTCTTTTCAGCACCAGGTGACTAATTCCCCATGTGTAATAAAATACATTAGATTTTATAATTTAATTTGATAGAAAATAACTCTACCTCAATAAGCTTGTTCTTAATTGGAAAAGCTGAGTTACATTTAATCAGAAATTTTTTCATTCCTTTTTTCAGAGAGAAAAAGAAGTAGCCCTCACTACTGTCCATCCTCATAATCCTGACTCTGACATCTGGGTTCATGAGTATTTTACACCATCATGGTATTGCCTGCCAAATAACCAGTCGGCTTTGACTGTGATCCACCCAGGAGACACAGCAAGAGATGTCCTGGAAATTATTTGCAAGGTAAAGTAATAAACTATACATAAATAAATACAATTGTGTGTTTGTGTGTGGGGAACTTTATAGAATTGGTATCCAATTGGTTATTCAAATGGTATTATTTGAAATGATAAGAAATTATTGATAGATGGCTCCAATTTCAAAGCATTTCCACTAAAGCCAGCAGTTCTGTGAATTTTTCGCTTATATGCAAATACATTGGATAAAAAAGCAGTGCATTTTCCATATCTGAATGATCTGTATTTTAATAAATGCATGGAAAGTGTACACTTGAAGATTTTGAGCTTGAAAATCACACTGAAATCTGCTTTCCTTCCTAATATATTGCTGAAAGATGGGAAAAGGAGAAATGCTTCAGCTGTAATTCATTATACTCTTATCTTTTCAACTAGATTTAATGCAATTAAATTCAATGTCAGTATAATCTGAATTTAGATGATTTAGTGGAAAACATTTCTAAAGGCAATAAATATTGGAGAAAATAGTTGCTCTGATATACTTGCATTTCACAGCTTCCTGTAATCTATCTCTTTGCATGCAGGGAATTAATTGTGTGAGACATTCATATTAATTATGTCTGCCTGCAGATAGTCTTTGGTCAACAACCTCTTATTCAGCAACTGTTTGAAGTTAAGAACAACTGGTAGCTTTGACCAGTTCTCAAAGTTTTAGCTATCCCAGCACCCTTATGGTCATGTGATCATGATCTAGGTGCTTGAAAACTGGCTCACACAATGTTTGCATCATTCTGCTGTCACGTGTCCCATTTGTGACCTTCCCTGCCAGTTTCCCAAAATCAAAGTCAATGGGGAAGATGGCAAGGAAAGTTGCAAGTTGCTCAGGTAAATCTTCCCCAACCCTGCCTCCTCCCTCAACCCCTCTGCTCATGCACCCTCCCCGGCTACCTGTGCACTTTTATGTACCCTCCTTGAACCTCACTATGCTTGTACTGGACCTCCCCTGCCTGCAGCAACCTCCCCAACACCTGGCATTAATTTGATTTAATTTAATTTAATTTATTAAATTTTTATACCGCCCTTCTCCCGAGGGACCCAGGGTGGTGTACAGGGCAATAAATATTAAAAACAAAATACAAAAGTTAAAAAACAATTAAATATTATGCCCGGTATATACAGTAATTAAAAACCATGTTAAACCCCAACCCCCCAACCCATCAAACCAGGCCGGATTGCTCAAATAAATAAGTTTTTAGATCCCGCCGGAAGGAGCGAAGGTCGGGCCATCCGGAGCTCGACCGGCAAGCGGTTCCAAAGGTCTGGCGCGCCCACAGAGAACACCCTCCCCCTAGGGGCCACCAATCGACATTCTTTGATCGGAGACACCCTGAGGAGGCCTGCCCTCCTCACGCCATTAGCACCTGAAGCCCTGCCCTCCTCACGCCATGCCCCTGTCACACCTTTCCCACCAGTTGTGCACCCTCTCACTCCTTCTTCTGCCCGGCAGCAGCGGACTTGCAACTTCCTGTCAGCTTTCCGACTGACTTTGCGGAAGTTCCAAGAAGGTGCTTGTTCAATGATCCACAATCCTCGCTTAATGACAACAGTGGAGACTGCAGGAATTACTCATTCATGTAGATACTAAATAATGTTATATTTGAAAATGACGTGGCTCTGTTCATACAAAACAAACCAAGATTCAGAAACTTAGTTCAGTCCCTGGCTTTATATACGAACAGCAATCAGAAGTCTCTGTTTAGATATAGCAGTTTGGAAACAACATAAGCTCTTTGTAGCAAGTTCTGCTGTTGGAAAAAGTCAAACATGCCCTCAGATAGTTTATAGCTATATAAGTCAATAATAATTTCAGGCTATCATTTTCTGTCAATATGTTCACTGTGTGAAGTATACCTGTGCATATATGTCAACATTCTTTTCATCAGGCTGTGAAATGTCAGTTTCTCTAAGCAGCAAGTATCTTTCAACTCACCTCTTGTTCCAAGATGGTATTGACAGAACAAATATTCGGTATGATATGTATATGTATATTCAATATACTATGCATACTGTTTTTGATTAACCCATGAATCTATATGTCCAAAATTGTTCTGGATTCTCAGGCGGGATCTGATGTATACAGATGTGGAAATAAATCTTGATGGGCAGGTTTTTAATTGTTGAACTTTTTCAATACTGTTCCTTCACATTAACAATTTATTCTCAAGCTTTACCCCTAGGTTATTTCTACTAGTAGAATTCAAGATTAATGTAATGTAAAGACTATTTGCTGTATTGCAACAAATTGAACTAATAATTTTTCTCCAAATTAAATTTTTACACTTGAGAAAAGAATAATTAGAAAATGATGTGCATTGTAATTCAAAAAGTATAGGAGGAATGGATGTACAGTTATAATTTAGAAAATCATCACTGTTATCCATGGTGTTCATCCCCAATAACATAAAGTATTGTACAATGTACATGATATTCTGTATTTTCTGTATTCAAATTATATCTTAAGGCAGATTTGCATATACTGTGTGCAAAAGGTCTAATTTAGTTAAATCATATATCATTTAGTAAATAGATTTCTATAAATGGATATTCTTGAAGAAAAATATTTCATTAACACTTATTTATAAAAATCAAATGATATTTTTTTAAAAAATGTACACAATAGAAAACATTTAACAGTGATCTTAGAAATAATTTTATTTTTAGAACTTTTATATAAATAGTAATTTTGTACAGGTAGTAACTTGCATACATAGCAAACATAGAACATGAGAAGTTCCCCCCCCCTTCTTTAGTTCACAGTATGTAAAATGTAAGCACATACTTTATATGAGACCAGTGTTAAATTGTTTTAAATGAATTCACTGGCTAAACTGGTTTGTGATTCACACTATGTATCTGTCTCTTTCTTTCTGAATTATCTATGCATGAAAATGCTGATGGTTCTGTCTTCCCTGTAACATCTACTAATGAATCTTTCTCTTCTGTCTCTTGCATTCAGCTCATTCTTTTTCCTTTAATTCTCTGAACCACATCATTTCACATCAGTTTGCCATCTGCCATCTGAGAATCAGTCGAGTTCTGGTATAGTAAACATTTCACGCTCTACAGTTCATATAGCTTCTTCATGCTCTAGATGTTGTAAAGACTCCCATATTGTAATTTTTACCTGGATCATGGGAACTAAAGATGAAAATTCTAACCTTTGCTAAATGTTCAGGACTGTAATTACTGCTAGCAGTAAATATGCTTTGATTTTGATGGTATGTACTATCCATTCACGTACAAAAGGAGACCCAATACTCAATTTAACACCATGTAGTTTTATATAAAAAGAAGTGGATTCCACCCCTCTCATTTCCAAGCAGGTGTGGATAAGATTACTGTCTAAAATTGAACCTACCACTATTCAATCCAGAGAATGCAGAGTTTAACAGATCTGTCACTCTGATCTGGTTTTTGTATCATGCTATGTTATTGTCTTGTGAGAACCCAGCTGATTGTGGTATTCTATAGACGAAGTTTAAACAAAGCATGAGCTTAGCTTAATGAATGTGTGAATTCAGTCATTGGAAAGCAGTTTAATCCTGTAACCACTAATAACAAGTCTACTGCTTCAAGACCAAAAAAAGAGACTATTCCATGTTAACAATATCAGTCCTAAAGTTTAAAGTGCTAGGGAAAAGAAATACCTTAACTTTCTTCCCATATGTCTCCCTCATACAAAGTGAACTATAAATTCCCCACCCTCCAATAAGAAGGTGTCCAAAAACTGCCTTTAATCAGCATATGATAGATATCAGTATTTAGTATGATGTTCCCAAGACATTAATTAGTCTGTCCACTTTAGATTGAATTTTCCTGCCATGTCTTTTTGGCTTCTGCATTTAGAAGTTGAATGAGGTGCAGAATGTACACAAGCTTCCCATGGATCAGTAACTCCCAAAAGGCTATTGGGAGGTCATCAATTCCATTTATGTGGTTTTATTTCTTTGTTCTTGTCCTAGCCTCTGAAGTTCTGTTTTAATGTGTTTGAGAAATATTCAGGTTTCTCAAACATTGTCTTCATCAATTACATGTTGTATCTAATCTGCTTTCTTATTGGTAGCTTGAATTTATCTGGATTTATTTTGGAAGGGATGGACATTAAGAACAATAAAGCAGAAGATAACACCTGATATTGCATGTATGAACTGTTGCTTGCACACAATGAGATGGCTTTCTTTCTTCGGTCTACTGTAGAGGTTTACAAAGCAGAGAGCAAATTTCAGGCTCAGTACATAGAGGAAATATGATTTTTTTTTTATACTTAGAGGAAGAAATCTTCATCTGTCTTGGGTGCTGCATTCCAGAAGATACATAGGCTTCCAGTTGTGCTTGCAATCATAATGGAATATAGCCTAGAATTCTCTGAATTGATTACAAATGAAAATTGTAATCAAGAGTACTTCTGGGCAAGACAATATCTTCTGTTTGGTATAAATCAGGGGTAGGCAACCTCGGCTCTTTTATGACTCATGGATTTCAGCTCCCAGAATTCCTGAGTCAGCTGACTCAGGAATTCTGGGAGTCAAAGTCCATGAGTCATAAAAGAGCCGAGGTTGCCTACCCCTGGTATAAATGTAATAAGTCACACTGGAACTCATGTCATAAGATACTATTAATTAGAAAATGTTGTAGGAGAAGTGCTGTGTTAACCTATGGTAGTATAGAAATAGGAGTCCACTACACCTTCTCTAACAAAATACTAAAAGCATACGTTTTCATGACTTGCAACCTTTTACTAAAACCTGTTAGAAAAATGCTATAAGACTTCTGTTGTTGTTTGCTGTTGATTTGTGTGAATCAGAATAGAATTTGTGCAGGCCTACCTAATGTGAATAACTATTGTGTCTTTAGGAGTGTGGGTAAATAGCAGTCCTAATTTGCCCAGATTTTTTTATCCAAGACACTGTCGTTTTCTTTGTGCCCAATCAAGAAAATGAAAAATGTGTGTGTGTAAGTTATCAAACATCCTTTTAATGCCAAGATATTGTAAATGCAGCCTTACAGCTCCTGTTATGTGGCTTTTGATCTCAGCAAGAATATGGCAGTGCTACCCTTGGTTATGTTTCTTGGGCCTTTAATTCCAGAAGAAAAATAAGTGGCTTTTTTTTCAGCACAGAACCTCCTATTGCATTATTATAGCTGAATCACAGTGGGCAATTCTTTAAAGAAAGGATTCATATTTTTTCATTTGAAGGAAAGAATGTTTGAGGGCATTCAAGAATAGGAAAGAGAAATATGCAAGTTAGCGGTACAATAATAAGGACATTGGCTGCTATAATTGGTTAAATGAACATTATAGCAGATTTAGGCTTATAATGTTTTCAATGAGAAGAAAATACACTTGTTTGATTTGGTTTTGTAATTTTTTCAGCCCATTAAGAAATAACTTTGGAATGGTACCTTTGGTCATCATTGATCAACTCTATTTTTAGTCTACTTTAATCAGTAATGGGCAATTAACTTGGAAATACCATAACTTATGGCTAATTATAACTAATTAATTTTTATTTATATAAATTATTTTAGATGAGAAAAGATTTTGGGAATTCATCAAGTATGGTTTGTTTCAGAACAATGTTTTCATAATAAATGGAATTTATGTTACTAATGTTCCCCTTTACACTCAGAATTATAATATATTTAATGACCTATTTAGAGACAATGGATACATTTAGTAGCAAACTAGGTTGTATTATATGTAACATGAGGTTTTTATTGGGAAATAAGAGAAAGAAACTGGTTAATTTTAGTATTAAGTTTAGTACATGTATTTCCACCCAGATGGTGATGTTTCTGTTCAGAATAATGTTGTTGCCTTTTCAAATTAGGGAGTCAAATGTGACCAGTTCTCTTTTGAGCATCAATAAAGTATTTTTCTTGAGTTGTTTAGACAATAATTGTAAACTTTTCCTTTTAACTAGAGCAGAGTTTTCCCTCCATTAAAAGATGCACTGCACTAAAAGAAAATATTTATTGATATGGACATTTATTTTCTTTTTTCTTTCAGGCACATCAGTTGGATTACTCAGCTCACTATCTGCGTCTCAAGTTCCTAATAGGAAAACAAATGGAATGGTACATACCAAAGGCAGAAGAAGATATTTATGAATTGGTAATGTGGAACTTATATAGATGTCCTATATATATTGTTTCAAATAGAACTTAGGAAAAAAAGAGATTACTATCACCGTATCTTGTGTCCTTTTGATATTAAGAACTCTAAATATAGAGCAAGATAAATTGAGCTTGTGTATAGTAGAACAAAGGAGCATCCTTAGTTTTAGTATATTGTTCCATCTTTCAGAGAGTTCACAGAAGTAGATAGGCTGCTCTGCTCTAGTAGATAAATATTAGCTGAGCTAATATCACTAGAGAGCATGGGATTTGAATTCAAGTCCCCTTGCTTATAATAATAAGCAAATCTAAGCCCTTCAGATGTATTTCGGCTATAATACCCAGAATTCCCAGCTAAGGCAACCCCTCTGTTTGGAGAATTGTAGTTTTAATACATGACATTAAATTTAAGAAATAAGCTACTTCAGGACATGCTGACATTACTGTCACTCTTATTCACTAATTTCTTATATTGAGAGAGGGAAGAAAAATGGGCTATATGAAAAGGAGGAAAATAAATAGATATTGATGGAAGAAAGAAGTGAAAGTAGACATTAAAGATGAAGAAAAAATATATCTTGCATTAGGGAGCATAAATTAAAGTAGGAGGATATGCTTCAAAATATTGTTAGATTTACATTTTATAATCTTACAGCGCTCTGAAGTAATGTGACTGGGATATATATACATATATACATATACATATACATATAAATATACATATACGTGTGTGTGTGTGTGTGTGTGTGTGTGTGTGTGTGTGTGTGTGTTAAATGTTTGTTAAGTATTTAGATTACCTTGCTAGGCCCCAAACATGGGACAAATCTTATTTCCTGTTTCAGCCTAACCCAAGGCAATCAACAGGCAGTAGTCACAGCAGTGACAGCTCATATTTGTGTAATTTTTTTGGATTGCTTTAATTCTCCCTTTAATTCTTTGTTACATACACACACATATATCTCAAAAAAATAAAGGGAACACTTAAACAACACAATGTACTGTATTTAATAGTAGGATGTCTTATCTTGTGTTCCCTTTATTTTTTTGAGCAGTATGTATCTATCTCTATCTCTATCTCTATCTCTATCTCTCTATCTATCTCTCTATCATCTATCTATCTATCTATCTATCTATCTATCTATCTATCATCTATCTATCTATCTATCTATCTATCTATCTATCTATCTATCTATCATCTATCTATCTATCTATCTATCTATCTATCTCTCAGTGTGTGTACACACACACACACTGATCCATAGAGGAAATGATTGAGATTATGTGATAAAGAAGGAATATTGTGCAAATTCAGTTTATTAGCTGAAAATTACATGGTAGTTATCAGGAGCTGAGGTCCACATAACCCAATTAGAACTTTACCATACTGTGATTTTTTTTCTTCTCATCTCTGTGTTTTTTCTACATTCAAAAAGGATGATGCATGAAAAATGGCAAGGAGTAGTATAATTCTCTGTAACTAACTCTTTCTAAAAATGTGTTGGCTTTTCAGTTATATAAAGAAATTGAAATCTGTGAGAAAATTACACAGAAAATTCAGCTTGAAAAATCTGACACATTGGATAACTATGGTGAGTTTATATTTGTATACATTTGTATATCAGGTTTTCCCTTACACATGTATCATAAAATACTTTAATATTCACAACAGCAACTTTCTTCTATCTAGTAGTTTCTAGAAGTGTTGACTGCAAGCCATGGCATTCTGAACAGGTAATGGGGGTTGTGAATTATGAAGCTGAAATCTTTAAAAGCCTTATTGAATCTAGTCTGTAGCCAGATCTGAGGATGATCATTTTAGGTGGCTAACTGTGATTATACTGGCCATCTTTCCATTTATAAAATACAGAAAGAGGCGCTGCTGAAAAATAATCCACTTTTCAGGGGAGAAAGAAAGTAACTTTTCATACTGAAGGTAGGGGATAAAACTGTGCACTGCTAAGTATAAAAACATTAATCTTCAATGTTGAAACTTTCAGAAAATGTAACAATTTCATGAAATCATAAAAGGCCACTGAGTTCATTCCCTATGGTCTTCCAAATTAAAGCATTCCCAAAAGATTGCTATTCAGCCAGTTAGTGAAGGTTAATTCACAATCTCTCTCTATAATTGATTTTACTGTCAAACTTTCAGGAGTTTTTAACACTTTTCAAGAAACCTTTTCATACATATTTTTTTCAGTCTGGCTAACTTAAATTTACTATTCCTGTTGTGCACTCGAGTGTGTGAAGGTCTTGATTTTTTTTGGTGTGATATATTTTCAAGTATTAGAAAAGTGTTATAGTCCATCTTACCTAGCATTTCTCAAAGTTAAACTTACTTAACTCCTTCAGTCTCTCTCTATGAGACCTCATATCTAGTCCCGTCATCCTTGTTGTTCTCTGAGCCTGTATTAGTTGTTCTGAATCTGTCCCAAATTGTAGCACTTAAGATGGTAGCTGATCAAAACAGAGTGAAATGGAATAACTACTTTTTATGATTTAATACTTGATGTCACTTGATGCAGCCAAAAATTGCCTTTGCTTCCTGTGCAGCTTCATCACTACAATTATGTCAACTATTATTCCATAAACTTTGCACAAGTACAATCATATAGCAGGGTATTCTCCATTCTTAAATGTCATGTGGCAGCTCTAAGTAGCATTTCAAATGCTAAGAAGAACATTTTTTTCACTAGTTGACCTTTCTTTGGAAGTTCCTTAAGAAAAAGATACCAATCTATTAAAGCTTTCTTTTGGACCATTAACCATTTATTCTTTCAAGATGATATTCTTTGCAGCTGGCAAAGAGTTAGGGTTATTGACCTCTAGCTGTATTTCTTTATCAACATCATGGTGTTCTGAGGAATCCCACTTGTTTTTACACTAAGTCAGCTCCAAAACATTTTTTCCTCTATTTTGTCATGGCTTGGTGCATATTTAGGCATAATTTAGATTATTTTATTCATTTATTTATTAAACAAATTTATATAGCTGCCCAGCTCACACATAGCTGACTCCAGACCTTACAACAATGTTCAGAGAATTTACTTTCATAGTACGTCCTTAATTTTAAAAAATGAAATTTTGTTTGCAACTCTTCACCCTCTTTATAGTCTGTCTGAAAGAATAATCTTATTTAACAGTCCAGGGAAAGCTGCATCCTGCAAATGAATCACTACTGTAGCTTTGAAAGTAATGATGCTATCAATGATATCTTTAATAAAGTCAATTAAGTTTCCTGCACACTTTTATAAACCAGCAGATGGTCAATGGTAGGCCTAATTCAGGTTATATTACTGTAGAATAATATAGATAATACATCTGGCCAATTCCTTCCTTTGTCTTCAGTGACAGTGTCCTTGCATTGTAAACTGAAAATGATTCTTGATTTTTTTTCCTTGGGATTTTTGGTTTGCTTAAGATGTTTTAGAGGAATTTAGTTGGCTGTGTGCTACAGTGATACTGTGTAGTTGTAGTCTCTTGGTTATTTCTGAAATCCTTTTGATTTATGGGTGTGTAATCCTTTTCATAGGTTGTATTAGTTGTGTTAAAGCAGATTATGTGGCTATGCACTTTTTGATAAAGTTGTGTTATCTATTTTGTTGGTATATGTTTTATAGGTCTGTTTTTTGTTTCTGGCATACTGGGTTGCTGCAGTGTGTTTGGACTCATCTGAATAATGTTCTTTCATAGCTTCTTTTATGAGAAGTTGGGTTGTTGCTTTGGTGGCTGAGCACTAGGTTGCTTTGTGTTATTTTCTGATAGACGTGGGTTTCTAATTTGCCGTCATTTTCTGTTCTGGTGAGGATATCCAGGAAGAGTAATATGCTCTTTTTCATCTTTTCTTGTCAATGTTATTCCTTGGCAGATTTTGTTCACTGTCTCATGTACCTGTTGTAATTGTTCGTTTTTTATTACCATGAAGGCAGTGGTGGGATTCAGCCGGTTTGTACCACTTCGGCAGAACCGGTAGCTAATTTTTTGTTGCCCAAGCCCAGAATGGACTTCCAGAAGCAGCATCCACACAGAGAACTGGTTGTTCACATATTTGAATCCCACCACTGGATGAAGGTGTCATCTACATAATGGACCCATACTTTGAATTGTATGTATAGCTTCTAGATATCGCATCACAGCCTCTGCTATGAATCCTGAGACCGATAATCCCATGAGTGATCCACTTTAATATCTGTTTCTCCATTTTTATACTATAAATATTTTTATACCCAAATCTCCAAACTAGCATCCAATATAGCAAAGCTGTTTTTATCTCATACATACTGTTGATTTTCCTGATGACTGCCAGATTTTAATAGTGAACTTTTAAAACCAAAGTCAACCAATTTGCACGCTATTGTTTCCAAGATTCTACATAAACTTGAAAGTTTTGTGTCATTAATTAAAAAAATACAACATCTGAGTCTTATTTTACAGCATTTATTATATAATGTATACGCATATGACTGCAAGTGAGTGTACATGCTATTTAACATACCCAATGTTCCCAACATATATGTGTTTTGTATGTATGCAAAGTCTGAAGAAGAGAATCATAACATTTAAGCAAAAAAAAACATTACTGCTGGGAGAAGTGTTATAATCTGAAGAAATGGTTGTATAACTCATATTATTTATTGTGTTATTCTGTTATTACTTGAATAAGATTTTTCATTTTTGTGTGGGAATCAGCAAATAAAAATAGTTTGCTTGCAGAGAATCAAATGCTTCATTTTAAATGTGTTGCTTAAAATATTAACAAATATTCTTATTTTTTTATATTTTAACAGGTTTTTCTCTATCCTCTATAGAAGAAGAAGGGATTCGTCGTCTCCATGTCAATAGTGTCAAAGAAACAGGTCTGGCTTTTAAAAAAGGTATGATACTAGAACCTGTGTCATACATTCTTCTCTAAAATATCTTCAGCATTCAAGGATTTCCCTCCTCTGGTATTCAAGAATATACCATATACCTTATACCATTTTTACTGTGTAAAAATAATTTGTGAATCTCTATAAGAAATAGCGATTCTTTTAAAATTATATATGTATTCATCATATTTTAGTTATTTTATATATAATAACAGGTTAGTGTATACTTTTTTTCCATTGAAAATTCATGATCTTAAATTTATTGTACCTTTAAACATCTTTCCTAATTTAACAGGTAACAAAGCTATGGTTCATTGAATTCTGAGTTATGTACATGAAGTTGCTGAGTTTCTGGTCAAACATTACAATATATATAATCTTACAAATTCTCTATCCAGACTTATGCAATTTAACATTCCTAGAGTACTGAACAATTGTGTATGTGAGTGGGAAGCTCCATTAAATTTTAACAACAACAACAACAACAACATGAATAAATCTGTGAAATAGACTGATTCCAAAAAGAATGAGACCAAACTATATACTCTCCCCTCATTTATTCACCCTATATCCCTATATGTGGAAAATATTGAATACTTATTCACAAAAGTCACCTTGCAAATGGTACTTATTTATCTACTCTCGTATAACATGCTTTTGAACTGCTAGGTGGGCAGAAGCTGAGGCAAGTGATGGGAGTTCACCCCACCACTCAGTGCTAGAACTCGAATCTCCGTAGCAAAGACCATCTCTAGCATCATTAAATCACAGAGACACTGTGCTTCTATAATTTCAAAGTATTTGTATAGGAATAGAATAGCTGCAGTGACTTCTTTGCAAACTGTGCTTAGTATTTGGCTGTCATATATGCCAAGGTTTATTGCGATTCAGGTACTGTTGGACTAGATTAGTACAGTAGAATGCATCTGTGAATGTTGTCTGGAACTGTTTCATTAATGATCAGTAAAATGCTTTTTATCTCAAAATACAGAATGTACAGGAAATGAAAGGATTTGTTCTTTGGTGTCTATGACTTAAGGAAAATAAAAATCCTAACATTTAGGTACAGAGCAACCCTTGTTGAGCTTTAATATGTCCCTTTTCCTTTTCAGGTCTGAAAGCAGGTGATGAAATAGTTGAAATTAATAAGAAGGCTGCTGAAGACCTGAACTCAGCCATGCTAAGAGATGTTCTTGTTCGGCCTTCTCTGTGCCTTATTGTACAGACTTATCCTGAGAGAGAGGCAGGGCAGCATCGAATGCACTTACCACCTCGGCGGGCAGATGGTTCTTTTGACTTGACTGACAGTCCATTGAAATCTGTATGCAGTGCCCAAGGTACCCATGTTTATTGCCATGAGATTAGCTTACATTAGGATTTTTCTCTACTGAAGCATGCCGTATGTAACCACTTAAGAGTAAAAAGTACTCTAGACCTTTGTGTAAGCAAATTCCAGGTTATGCTTGTTGTTTCACCATGTAAAAGTGCTAGATATCAGCATTATTTAGTAGTTCAAAATAAGGGATCTACAGTTGGAAGTAACTACAGTGATTTGTCATATATGATATTAGTTGTTTCAGTATAATCAATCGTAGTGCTGGATTAAAAAGAACAGGGACTTTCTGTTTATATGCTGGACTACAGAATGTTAAGAACAGATTCAAATTTTTAAATTCTTTTCTCTGAAGAGATTCATCCTTCACGTGTATTGATATTCACAATTGGATGGTGAAGAGTGGGGAATTTTTCTGCATAATTAAAAATAATTTAATTATACAACGTATAAATCTGAGTGTAAAAATGTAGAGTATGTCTGTAAAAGAAGTATGAAAAGAAAAGGCTTGTGGTTTTGAAAACGGAAGTGGCCATATTTATAAAATAATAAAAATACAGGTGGATAACAATATATCTATCTCCCAGCTAGGTGGCAGCACCTAGCAGCCTTGAAAAACTAAGAAGGTCTCATCTATTTTGTACTTGGGACACAGAAGACAGCAAAGGCAATTCAACGTGGATATGGAAGTCACTAGGAATCAATCTTGACTTGAGGACATTTTATCTTTTACACAGTTATTTTTGTTCTATATCTATATCTAAAGAAACTTGATAAAAATATAGAATTTTAGGATACCACTGCTTGGTCTCTGTCTCATATATACCAACAAAAACATACATCAAAATATATTTGGCCACAAGATGTCAGTACCGACCTATATGGAAATTCATTCACTGTAGGCATTATTTGTTACATTAAGTATACTTGACAATAACAAAAGAAAGCTAAAAGGTTATTAACAATGCAGTGAAAATAGACCTTCAAAATAGACCTTTTATACAACTTGGGAAGCAAGTCCCTTTGTATTCACAGAATATACACTGCATAGAACTTTTTATTGAGGGCCAAAAACATTTAAAGCTACAAAGGGCCCCTCACGTTTGAATGACAGCAAGTTGCATACGTTTGTTGCATAGCAATAAAGCAACTTGGGCTCAGAACAGTTTGGCAACATAAATTCTGAGTGTACCTGTGTTATATAACACACTAAGAGGACATTGCAAGTGCATGGATAAAACCAATGTTTAAATGTGAACAGCATGTATTATCTTAGCAGCAGAATTCACTAGTCATGCCTTTGGTGAAGCCAGACAACAGTCAAATATACTCCTTGTAGAGACCAAAAGTACTGCCGGTCCTATGACCTCAGAACACACACCGTCATGGGTATGCGTTTTGGGAAGCCAGACTTTTTCTATCACTTGTTCTTGTGCTATTCATCTTCCTTTACTGTATTTTTGATGTGGGAAAATTAATAAATTCTAGTAGTGTACATGTTTTTTTAGAGATTCTTCCACACTGAAAGGACTTTTCTATTGAAGCCATTTGCCTTGCTTTTTCTGATAAGATAAATTGGAGAAATCTTCAGAGAAATTTCCTTGGGGAAAAGGAACTCATTCAAATAACCTGACTGCAAGTCTTCAAGACTTGGAAAGTTAAACTCATTTTGAATTGGACTATCTCACTGCCTTATTTGGGCTACCTGAAATTTAGTTTAGATATGGCAGTGTTTTTAATGTACTTTTTAATGTATTTATATCTACATATACACATACATAACATAATAAGCACACTTACTTTAAAGAAGAAAACATATATTAAACTTAAAATTACATACTTTATTTAGTTTCAACCATGAATTATATCTAGACCACGTTGCCCAGTCTTGTCTCTTTCAGTTCAAAATTTGAAGGATGAGAATTCACTAATTTGAAGGATGAGAATTGACAACTTCACTCAGCAAAATCTTAGATTTGTAATGTTCATATTCTTCCATGAGTACATAAACAATTTTTATACAACAATCCAAGATTGGTAAATCCTGTTTTTCAATTTGGGTGATAAGGTTTAATCAAACGTTAATATTTTTAAATCTCAATTGCTTTCCAAGAACATGGTTCACTATACTAATAACATTTAATATAAAGAATCTTCTCTGAAATTCTGCAGCCCAAATCAACCCTAACACAATGGAACTTATTCAGCTTATAGTACCACAGACAATATTTTTATTTTATGAAAAGACTAACTATTGAGGCTTGTATCTATAGTTAATATTAGAAGGTAAAACATTAGAAGACCTATGTTTGCCATCTTCACTTGCCACTATTTTATCTAATTTTTCATCATTGCCAATTCTCACCCAGTCTTCATTCCTTTAATATAATCCAAAGATAATTTATTTTTTAATGATCAAGCAAGAAAGCTCATAGTCTGAAGTATACACTACATCTTCTATAGCATGAACAGATAAATAAAAATGAACCATAAATACAAAATAAATACAACAAAATTGGGCAAGTGTTCCACTACCGTTGGTAGAAATTGTATGAATAGCTTGCATTTTGAAATAATAGCATTAATCATTGCTAGTGAATAATTGAAGTAAAGAATTTATGTTTTTAGAATGGAAGCCACTATTGGTTGTTCTTTATAATTCAAGATTAAAATAGCTCACTTTGGGGGAATAATGTTTCTGTTGCAGGAAGCAGATTACTGTATGGTATATTTTTTTGTGTAACAGGAAGAAAGTGCAGATAGTTATAAAAAGTTCATTAGCATCAGCTAAGAAAGTTAATATTGACTTGACTTAAAGTCACTTCTCCATATCAAATGAAGCTATTACAGCTAGGATACATGACATTGTTTTAGCTATTTTTGTAGATGCTTTATACTTTTTTTTTTAGAAAGGAGCCCATTGTTATTTGAAAGCTGAGTATTTTGATATATTGTGTATATACACGCACGCGCGCACACAAACACACACACACACACACACAGAGGGAGAGAGAAATATGCCAGATATCCAGTTCTGTATGGTAAAATATCTGGCAGTTTTATTTTGATCTGAGACTATCCTATTGACATGATGCTATGATCCAGTAAAAAAATCCATTTTTTTTAAAGAGTCTTGCCAACATCAGAGAAGAGACAAGGAGATTTTTCTTTTCTTTTTCTTTCTTTTTTTTACTTATAAACTCTTTTTGTGTGTGTGTTGGTACTGAAATGTTACCAATCCCATTATTTCACCCTTGTTTTGCATCCTGGCAGGAGGACCCTTGGTCAGCAATGATCAAGACAGCTGTGTTGAGATATCTCTAGAAGAGGCAGAAGTGAACATCTTGGAATCCTCTGATGAGAGTGATAAAAGAAGCAAGGTGTGAAACTTTCATTTTCACATTTTAAATAGCAAAATCTCTGCTGGCTCATACTTGTAATGCCGATTCACAAGACTGTGATTAGAGTATTGCTTTCAGGAGAATATTGTTCTTTTTTTCCCCCTGTTTACAACTAATATGAAATAAAACCAATTAGTGCCTTCATTATAGCTCATTATCACCTGCTAAATCCAAATGTTTCTGTCTTGCCCATAATAAGTGCAAGAGCTATGAAGTCCTAATAACTACCATGAGTTTCAAATATTGATATTGCCCCTTTTTAGCGTATCACTGCTTATTTGGCACAATTTTAGACACATCTGTACGTATGCCTCCATTTTTAATATATGGGACGTGTGTGTCTGTGTCTGTATGTAACAACAGTTTTCATGGAAACACTAATTGGAAAGTTATTTCAGGGCTATCTACCTTTGACTGAAGCAGAACACAATTATATTAAAGTGACTGAACAAATGGATTTCTAATTGCTAACCATTAGCGTATGAGCTTGCCAATTTCATTTTCTTATCTAATACCTTACTGTGAAGTTTCTTATCTTGAAATTCTTCTAAAGGTACATGTGTGTGAAATATAATTTTAGAAAGACACCCTGAATTATATGTGAAAGGTGTTTTTCATGATGAATCCAACTTTCACAGAATTCTTTGCTATGTTCAAGCATTTTTCTAATCTATGGGGGGGGGGTCATGCAAAAAAACACCCACTTCATCTAATCTCCAACATGCTCAGTGGCCAGAGCAGGTTCAGTTTGAATGAATTTATAGGCATTTGCATGTGCATGGCTACAACTAAGCACTTCCATTACTTCCAGAGAGTTTACTCTTTATTTTTTAGAGTTGGAATAGTATAACAATAGTGTTGTTGCATTGGTATCACAAATACCATCATTGGGTTAATCTTGTAGTGATATTTATTATAAAGTGCCACCTTTGGTGGATTTTTATTAGGAATGTAATTAGTATTGAATGTTCATCAAGGCTAAAGCTTATTCTGTTTACATTCAGATTAAATAAAGTAAAGTTCAGTCATTTAATTTAATTTAAATTTCACACTTTTTGTCCATTGGTCTTTTCATTTGGGACCTGGTTTTGCTTGCTTGGAGCCCTCAATCTATACACAGTCCTGATACTTGGAAGTGATGCAACCCCAAGTAGCTTTATGCAATATTCATCCCTTACATAAACATCATTCTTCTGCCTCATCTCATATATGTATGCTGCCATATGGGATGAACACATTAATGCATATTACTATGAGGCAGGAAAAAATATTTGCTAATATTCCAAAGCCTGAACAAATGGCAACAAAAATAAATTCATTGGTATGTGTAAATCATTCCTGTTAGAGAGAGGGAATATCTACTTGAAAACACAATAGTGTAATGAATTTACCCTGTGAGAGTTGGGTCTGACCTATGAAGTAATGCACTAATACTGTTGCCATTGTATCAGAGTGGAAAGGAAGGAAAACACACTTGGCCTCTGACTTCCTTACACTTTGACATATAAGCCTGTAGCCTTTCTTCCGATAGTTAGTATTAGACAGTGGAAATGAGCTAGCAGAAGGCAAACTCAAGTTTGAAGCAGCTGCAGCACTCATTCCAGCTGCTAAAGCTGAAATGCTTCGTCTTGCAAAAGACAGTGAGTTTGTCCTTGGTTTTTTGGAAAACCAATTGTAGGTAAGTGATGCTGAATGTTTTAAGTTTAAAAGGGAAGAAGAGAAATATTAACTTTTCTTAAGACATGCCTGTGTTGTATTAGTGTGAGCTTGAGCAGCATACCATTGTTTCTTTGATGTTACTTACTTTTAAAGTGATTTATTAATTGGAACAGTTTCTAAATTATCTAGTGCTATTGTGCTTTTTAAAAATGCTTGTCTTTCATAGGGACTGTTTGGAGTATTTCTCAAGAATCTAGTTTCCTTTCTTTTTAGTTTTTCTTATATAAGGTTTCATTTCAAGCTCCATAAATAGCAAATTAGGAAAAAAATTCAAAACTTTAGTAAATGATTTATGACCAATTTCCTTTAAGTAGTTGGGTCATTAATAAATCACTTGGCTTAATTATACCACCCCTTGTAATCTCAGGGAGAATGATGCATTTAGGAATAGGAAATTAATTCAAGATTTAGCAGTTGAGAAATACTTTGTATAAATGAAGAATACTTTTTCGTGTATTCTCATATGTTGAAATGCATATTTGGTTTTTCTTGTTCTTTTAAATGGGAGATATAGAATGTTAAATCATTTCTGGATTTTATTAAATCTGTATATCTGTAAAATATGCTTCTGTTTGTTTTGTGGAAGCAAGAGATTGTGGATCAAGGAAAACAAACAATAAATTGTGTGCAGTAAAAATAGGTTTCTTTAAAATGAGAATAGTGAAACCAGAAGGTATACCATCATGAATGAATGGGTGCTAATTGAATAAGAATTAAATGCAAATGTGAGTGACCAGTATGAAAGAAGTATATTATTTGGCCATTTATGATATATAGAGAAGGAATTAGGATTAAATTATAAAACTAATATATGGAGTGGGAAAGCGTGAATGGATTGAAAGGAAGGAAAACGCTGAAAACAATGGTAGTTTGGATTGTTTTGAAGAGATTCTCAGAAAAACAGAGATGAGAAGTTTAAAGAACAAATTACAATTTGTAGACATTCTGGAAGCAAGTATAGAAATAGGAGATGTATAATTAGTTGTGTTTATGTAAACAAATTTAATTACTTTCCTTTTGCTTTCTACGTTTTGATGATTTATATTTTTTAAGTTTTGATACAGTCTGTCACGGTCTGCTTTAATTTACATTTCTTGGAACAGGAAAGTGTACTTTAAGATGGCTCATTCAAAAGAATTATAATTACCATATTATTGAATTCTGGAAATAATCATTTGTATTAATTTTATAGAGTACAGAGCAGGTTGCTGCTTTTTGTCGCAGTCTTCGTGAAATGAATCCATCCGACTCCAGTGTTACTCTTCAGGAATCTACTGGACCTCAGCAATCCGTTACAAGACAGCTAACTGATGCGGATAAACTGCGCAAAGTTATTTGTGAACTTCTTGAAACAGAATGCACGTATGTCAAGGTAACACACAGTTATAGTATGTGTTAATTTGCATGTCAAGAAGTGTAGGCTAGAGTCACAAACCTGACCCGTTCCAGCATTCTACTAGAGTTAACCCATAATGCTCATGAGTATCATATCTGCTGTTCTCTTCCTCTAACCTGTTTTTCTAACTTTAGCTCAAGCAGAAGTAAGATAACATTGACTCTTTAAATGTCATATCTTCAAAGAAAAAAGACTGAGTCCTTTGCTATATCTCTTTCCTGTTCTCTCTTTCCTCTGCTGCCATCAGCTCTATGGAAAAGCCCTTTGGAGTACAATCGGAGTGTCTCTTTGTTAGCGGTAGAAAAATCAAAGCAGTTCACCATTTCCTCTCTTTAGAATTAGCCTTTGTTAGGTTTTCTGTCCTTTACTCTGCTAATAGATCTAAAGTTAGATGCATCCAGTGCAGTTGTGTTTATAATAACCAGATGATCAGGGTGTATTGGAGTAGAGTTAGCAGCTGCAGAAGAAAAGGGAGTAAGTTGCAGATCTCAAATATAAGACAAAAAAAGTTAAATACCACAGATATTCCTCATTTAAAAACAGAAATTGGGACTGGAGTTTCTGTTGCTAAGTGACAGTCATAAAGTATGATTTCCTATGACCATGCCACTGAGAAATTGCAGTTCTGATACTTTCCAGTTGTACTCCTTAAACGAATCCCATGCCATTATTAAATGCAACATCACATTTTGCAACCTCCTGACGGGTTTCCCCCTGACTTTCTTGTGGGAAGCTATCAGTCAAGGTTGCAAATGGCAGTCACATGACCGTGGGAGCTGTAATGCAGGCAGGTCAAACTGCCAGCCCGCGGGCCGGATGCATCATACTGAAACCGTACCCACCCATTGCCGGAAATGGGGAAATAGTCACGATACATTGCACGACATCATGTGACATCGCAAATTTGACATGCCTGCTGTAATGTCATAATCGGGAGCTGGTTGCCCAGCTCCCAGATTATAGCCATGTGACTGTGGCAACACTGCGATTGCAACTATGTGGGCCAGTCATAAATACTACTCATTCAGTGCTGTTGTAAGTTTGAATGGTTGCTAAATAAGTGGTCATTAAGCGGGAACCACTTGTGTTTCTTAATGCATATCAGGAATACATATTTCTCATGACAGATTTTTCCCTATGACTTGGCAAGTCCATAACACTAAGTTCAAAGTCCATCTTGCCCTAAAAATGTAAACACAAAGCCTCTAACCAACTAAACCAGAGGTCTTCAAACTCGGCCCTTTTATGACTCATGGACTTCAACTCCCAGAATTCCTCAGCCAGGTACACTGGCTGAGGAATTCTGGGAATTGAAGTCCATGAGTCATAAAAGGGCCGAGTTTGAAGACCCCTGACCTAAACTAAAGTTACCCTGCGGGTATGATGGGTGGCCAATAAATTTTATAAATAAATTATAGATAAATAAATATACTATTCCCTTTAAAACAATGGTATATACAGTTTTGAACTGGAAAAATATTGCCCATGGGTCTTGCTTTTATCATCTTTATTTAGTGGAGACAATTTTAAGACAACTAGTATAAATCTTGATAAGATTAATATAATATTGACTTTCTAAATCTACTTTAGTGTTTCCACAAAATGTACTTTACTGTGATAAATGCAATAAGTTAAATGCTTCAGCCTTCCCCAACTAGACATCTTCCAAGTTGGCTGGAAATTCTGGGAGTTGCAGTTCCAAAGTATTTAGTTTTACATTGGTGAAGGCTGATTTAAGGCCTTTAAGTCATGTTTTCAATAGTGATGCTTTTCCTTTTCACCTTTGATGACCCAGCATACTTTTAGGTCAGTATTTGTCATCTTATTTTTCAAATTATATAGATGAGTATTTGGGACATTATATCATGCAACATTGAATTAGGAATTAGATGCAGCAGGGAAAAGAACCTATGCATTAGATTAATGCTCCAATAAAGAAAATACAATGAGGATTCCACGACTAATCAAAGCAATATATTTTATCTAATAGAGAATTTATTTGACAGTAGCCAATAGATAGATCAAGAAAGTTCCAAACACAGCATTAATGTTGGATATTAAATGATTGAAAACCCTGCAGAGGCATTTGGAATTTGAAGTTTTTAAATTTTGCCATTGAAAACTCCTAAAACGATGGTCTTTCATTTTCAGGATTTAAATTGTCTAATGGAGAGATACTTGAAACCACTACAAAAAGAAATTTTCCTTACTCAGGAAGAGGTATAGTATCTATTGTTTGTTGGTCAAAATAATAATAAAAAAGGTACTATAGATTTATGTGTATACTTCTAAGTATTCTTTTAAAACAATGGCTAAGAAAGCCAAATGTGACTAACATAACACTTAAATGTTATTGTTTTTATGAAAAATATGATTTTTTAAAATTTTATGCCTTACCAGCTTGATGTTCTTTTTGGGAATCTGACTGAAATGGTGGCATTTCAAGTGGAGTTCTTGAAAACACTTGAAGATGGAGTAAGTTTGGTGCCAGATCTGGAAAAGCTTGAAAAAGTTGACCAGTTTAAAGTAAGCCTTTAATTGCAATTCTTTTACTAGTAATCAGAAATATTACCACAGTAGTCAAATGAACATTTTTTCACAGTTTTTGTGTTTTTGCAAATCATTTGCTAAGAAATAACTTTGATGAGAATGATATCTTAAAAAAATAAAATACATTAGTACTGAAAGAATAACGGATAATTGCGAAGCCTGTAAAGGCATACCTAATTATATATTTAATTCCATATGTCAATTTTTGATTAGGAAGAGTTAGCAGCAGAAACATTGCTGCCTAAAGTCCTAGTTCAGCAACCCTAACATATCATTGCCTACAAAATAATTCAGACAACGTCTCTGAATTATAATTGTAGCTTGAATGCTCACTGAAGCAGGAGAAAAGTAGTTAAAGTGCCTGCTGAAACAGTGGTGGTGAAAGCTATTAGCCTTTGACACTTGTTTTTTCTCCGTCAGGAATTGTCTATCATTTAAAATGAAGGAAAAGGTAACTAAACAAAAATAGTAAAAAATAGGCTGAAAAAACATCGGAGGCATTGAAAAATAGCATTAGGTATTACTGTAGGCAGTAATTTACAATAGGACAATGGGTACATATTCTATAATTCAATGTGATTATGATTTCAATGCAGTTGAATTCGTTTAGCTTTTAAAATGTTCATCTGATCTCAATAAGGTGACATGTTTGAATGATATTTGATCCCCAGGTATGGGTTTCTTGTAGGACTATGCATTAAATAAATAATAAGACCAGCTTAGCTGCAGTCATCACTTTCTTTGTGTAAGATTTTTAATCTGGGAGCTGATGCTTGTCACAATGCAGCCACCCAGAAAAGCTTCCTCTTTCCATGTAGAATTAAAATTCTCCCATGTGTGGGAATGAGCATGGCCAAAAATTCCATATCAATAATATAAAGATTAGTTTAATAAAGAGGGGACTTCCTAGTGACCCAATTCTATGCAATATTGCCTGATTTTAGCAACAGAATATATATCTTAGTGTTTGATTTGTATTTAATGTTTTAAGAGATCTCTCTTGCCCCTTGTCTCTTAGAATTTATAAACAAAAAACTTTGCTTTAGTAAATACGAAGTCAAAAGTTGTCAGTTACTAGTTGGAGAATATTTATATTCTTTTATGCTGTTAAGGTCAGCAGGCTGTCCCTCCCAAATCTATTTCAACATTCTAATTTATATATTCTTGATCCTAGAAAGTGTTGTTTTCCTTGGGTGGATCCTTCCTATATTATGCTGACCGTTTCAAGCTATATAGTGCCTTCTGTGCGAGCCACACAAAGGTTCCAAAAGTCCTAGTGAAAGGTAAGAGTGGGATATGCCCAACTTTTTCT
The DNA here is from genome assembly GCF_947247035.1 of Vipera ursinii. Classification (NCBI taxonomy): domain Eukaryota; kingdom Metazoa; phylum Chordata; class Lepidosauria; order Squamata; family Viperidae; genus Vipera; species Vipera ursinii. The sequence goes on along the minus strand of NC_139514.1, from coordinate 50,140,595 downwards.
GTCCCAGATAGTACAGTGTTTCTCAAAATACAGAATTGTCTCAGAGTGTGAAGATCTAAGTGATGTTGGAACTTCAAAAGACAAATGGGAAAGGGGAATTCTACTTTTCTGGAGAGTTGATGAGGCATCCTTTTGTCAATAGTTCTTTATTGCAAGCTTTAAGTGTAGTAGAGAGCTGTACTTCATGGCAGCTGAGCTATCTTCAGATTCTACACTTCGGCAAACATTACAGATTCATATAAGTAAGGTTATATTAGGTAAGGTTGGTTGAAAAATATTTTGAAATGGAAGACATTTCAGCTCTAGATCTTTTTAGCAATATGAAATGTGAGAGCCTGATTTCTTTTCTGTTGAAAAATATAAGGAAGAGAGTAAGTGTAACATAAATTTCTATGCACTATTCCTTCCCATATGATTATTAAACTACTAGTTGGTCTCTTTATATCATTCATACACAAGTGGTAGATCAAACTTAAACTACATCATTTTTGTGTTTTGAATGTCCAATGGCCATTTCTTCAATCTTATATAATGTACTCTGGAAAGATCACATTTTAAAGATGAAAGCTGGAATAAGTTTGATCTATAATTAGTATCTTCTGAGGGTATATCACAAAAAAATATCATCTTGAATGTTTTTATTTCAGTATGAACAATTACTCAAAATGCAGAAACAGTGACTCATTTTGACTCTGACTTGCGTGTGTAAGCCAAACCCTGTTTCATATATGAAATGAACTTGAAATTAAGGACTTCCTCAGTTGAAAACTCACACAATATCACACATAAAGTGAACATGGAGAGCATTTTACTCCAATGTGTTTTCAGTCTCAATGAATGGGACTGTCAATGCCTATCACGAGTTTTTTGTTTGTTTGTATGGATTATATTTATTAATATTTATCATATTAAAAATTGAAATTGATGCATCTGTGGCTTGACACAATTGTTTGATGGGATTTTAATGTATTATTTTCTAAGATATTCTAAGCTGGCAAATAATTTTGATTTTGTGGACCTCATAAGAGCTTCTCGGGTGGAGTACTCCTGGACATCCTAGGACCATAGTTTAAAAAATACTTCTCAATGCTATTTTGACAACCTCTTTAAAAAAAGAGAACAGTTAAAATAATATGGTAGAAATATTCTGTAATAGAGAGAGTAATTAAATTATTTCTTGAGATATCTTTTTTATTTTCAAAACACAGCTAAGACAGACACAGCATTTAAAGCATTCTTAGATGCCCAGAATCCCAGAAGACAACATTCATCAACATTAGAGTCTTACCTCATCAAACCAATCCAGAGGATACTGAAGTACCCTCTTCTGCTGAAAGAACTATTTACTCTCACGGATGCTGATAGTGAAGAACATTATCATCTTGATGGTAAACTATTATTCTAACTTCTCTTTCATTTGTACTTTTGGTTTTGCCATTGTTTCTGATAGTTTCTTAACACAGAAGAATGTATACACACACACACGCACACACACGTGCACACACACACACAGAGACAGATAGATAGATACAGATACAGATATAGAGATAGATATACAGTAGATAGATACAGATATAGATAGATACAGATAGATATATAAATATAGATATAGCTAGATAGCTAGATAGTCCTCGATGTACAACCATTCGTTTAGTGACCATTTGGAGTTACAAAAGCCCTGAAAAAAGTAGCTTTTAACTATTTTTGACACTTACAGACATTGCAACATCCTCGTGTTCACATGATCAAAATTCAGATGCTTGCCAAATGGCATCTATTTATAACAGTTGCAGTGTCCCGGGGTCATGTAATGACCTTTTTTGACCTTCTGACAAGCACAGTCAGTGAGGAAGCCAGCTTCACTTAACAACCATTTCCCAATGCTGCTAACATCAGATGTTCTTGCTTTGACAATATATGAAGATGCAGCCATTTTCCCCTTAACTTGTGTGTTACTTTTAGAGTTAGAATTAGATGATGCTGGGGGGGGGGGAGGAGAAAGAATGTGTATGGGAATTAGTTAGACCACAGGTCTGCAACCCACGGCTCCGGAGCCGCATGCGGCTCTTTTAGCCGTCTCCTGCGGCTCCCAGTCCTCTGCCATGTGCAGTCCAAAAAAAAAAAAGTGGGACTAAAAAAGTTCAACCAATCAATTCAAATATGCAGGGTAGGTGCATATCTTGTCTAGGCTCCACTCTTCAGTCAAACCCTGTTCTGCGCATGCGCGCATGTACGTGCATGTGTACACATTTTTTGCAGCTCCCAGTTTTTCCTTTTGTGAGGGAACTGGTTCTGAGTGGCTCTTTCACTGTTTCAGGTTGCTGACCCCTGAGTTAGACATAACAACATCATACTAGAGTGTTTTTCAAGGTTGTTTGAAATAAGAGATGATAAGAAATGTTGGGTTGGAGAACTGGAGGGAAGGTCTGCATTTCAAACTAATTAGAGAATGTGATTTATGACTGTTAATTAGAGGAGGGAATTGTGCTTTGATACTATATGTTTAGCAGAGGAGAATTCAGATTTTGGCTTCGACCATGTACGTGCAGATGCCATGCTACTTGAATAAAGATTCTTTAAGGTAAACAATGCCTCGAAGTTCTTTGAAGAGTTTCATCTTTCAGAACCGTGACACCATGTTACTAACTTAACAGTAATTCACTTAACAACACCTCTGTCAAGAAAAGTCATAAAATGGGGCAGAACTCATTTAACAACTTAATTAGCAACGGAAATTTTGGGCTCAGTTGTGCTCATAAATTGAGACAAGAATTTCATTAAGTCAGTGCAGTTGTAACACGAATCATGTGACTGAGCCCAATTTTAGAAACAGTTGTGCTGTGGTGGTTAAGCGAACCATGTTTGTTAAATGAATCCAGCTTTCCCAGTTAATTTTTTTTGTCAAGAAACTGACTGCAACCTACAAGGATGCTGTAGCTGGTCATAAATGCGGGTCAGTTGCTAAGCACCTACATTGTGATCACGTGACTGTGACTTGGTATGACCATCATAAGTGTGAGAACAGGATGGAAATAAGTTTTCCCAAGGCTGTTGTAACTTTGAACCATTGTTAATATCTGTAGCCCTTAGATTTTATGAGACTGTGGTTGAAAAGGCAGTTTGTTCACTTTAACTGCTGCTCTTTTGCTTGCTAGATGAGACTCTGGAGACATTTCCATTGAGTTGATGATCAGAACACTAAAAATGACTGAGCCAATAATGCAAGGGAAAATAAAGTTCTTGCTGACCAACATAGCATAATATAATATCATCAGCCTAGGACCATACTGAAGTGTTAAAATTACGATTTTAAGACTATTTCAGAGAAGAGCTTTCCACGTTTGGTAATATAATCAGGTCAACTCTGCTGCAATCTGTTTATATCTTTGCTTGCTTTCTAGTGGCCATAAAAACAATGAACAAGGTTGCTAGCCATATCAATGAAATGCAGAAAATCCATGAAGAATATGGAGCTGTGTTTGATCAGCTCATTGCGGAACAAACAGGAGATAAGAAAGAGGTACCCAGCTATGAAAATCCTCTCTCACAGTGATGTAAATAATGATGCTTACACCTTTCTTTGATTGTATTAGATATTGCCACCTGGATGTTGTAGGGAGCTGGGCTCATATATTATAAGGAAAGGGAAAATTAATTGGAAAGAATTCTCATTGTTACCATATACGTGTGTTGCTTAAATAAAAATCTCAGTATTAATATTTCGATGAAGATTCTCAGTCATCTAGGTAATTAGACTGAGGAAGTTACGTGGTTGAGCAGCAAAACATCTCAAGTTAACAAAAAGTAAGTCCAGTTGCCATGACTCAATTTTTAGACAACTCTACCCAGGTGACTGAGAGTCTTCACTGACATATTGCCACGCATTTTGGGGAAGAAACCCCGAATTTGATGCGTTCCAACAACACTCTGCCAAACTAAAATGCTCAGACTGAGGAAGCGGCTTGGATGAGCAGCAAAACCTGTCAACAAAAATAAATCCAGTTGCCATAACTTAATTTTCAGACTCGGTATTTTTTGCGTTTATTACTGCATGTGTAATCTCATTTCTTCAATCACGATAGGCATATTTAGGTCACATTGGTGAATATCTGCTTTGTGTGTTATACATAGTGTAGCAAAAAATTACACAGTGAAATAACTGGGTTTGGGGTTTAGTTTCCTTTTGATAGACATTCTATAAGGAAATGATATGATTAACAGCTAGAATTTTTTTAGGCACATTTGAAACAGTTTTAATACCTACGGCATAATGTACCTGGAAATTATTAGGACAATTGATTTAAAATTAAAAGGTATACAATAGGAAGCTGTTATTAATCTGCTTTTTTCTTTTGTTTGAAGAGATGATGCAAGAGAAAAAGCAAGACTTTCTTCCTTTGGCTTTTAGTCTTTTTTTATTTCCTTTTTTTGTTTTCTTTTTGTTCCCTTTTCATGTTTTATTTAGATAAATATTTAGATAATTTGGATAAAACATGAAAAAGGAACAAAAAGAAAAAGAAAAATGAAGAAAAGATTAGAGAAAAAAGGGAGAAAGGGAAAAAATTGGGAGTGTGTGTGTGTGTGTGTGTGTGTGTGTGTGTGTGTGTGTGTGTGAGCTCCTGGCCCATTCCTGCCATCTCACAAAGCAAAGCAGGACTGGTCCTGTTTACTTCTTCATTGGGAATCCAATGAAGCTGTTTCACATTCTGAAATGTATGAACTTAGCATACGACTGCAACACCCCAGAGCTGCTCTGTTCTTTCTTGAGACTTGTGCGGCCAAAGTCAGAGAATGCCGGGAAAAGGAGGCTCAAATTTATTTTTAGTCACTTTATTAAATAATGCCTTTTAAAAACTCTCCATTTTCTTTTGCATGGGCGTGTGACTGGCAGGTGGCAGATCTTTCTATGGGAGACTTGCTATTGCACACCACAGTCATCTGGCTTAATCCTCCTGCGTCACTTGGAAAGTGGAAGAAGGAACCTGAACTGGCAGCATTCGGTACGGGCTTCTTTTCAGAGAAAAAGCAAATGAGAGTGTTTCATATAAAAATTAAATAAAACATGCACATGTAATTCCCAATGACACCACTGAAGGGAGTGCTTGCGGGGGGGGGGAATATCAAGATGGCAATCACAACTGTTTAGCTCTCCCCCCCCCCCCCCGTTTTATGTGTGTCACAGCAAACAACCCTGTTTCTGGCACAAAATGTGTTAATATTTGCGGCAGATTGTCCGTTATGACATTGGATTTCAAAGCATCAAAATAATTCCTAGAGTCACAGGAAAGCTTGATTAAATATGCGAAAACATTGGAAAATAACTGAGCAAAATTTGACTTTGCAGTCAGGTATTTTAGGTCACTCCCTCCTCCTGTGGCATGCTTTATATTGGAAAGGATGAGAACCAAAACATATTAGATTGGGGGAAATCATTTTAAGCTGTTTTTTTAAATATGTTTTTAGAAGCAATTTTGGGCTTTGGAGTCTGTTTTTATGCCTTACAACAGACATGTCAAACACAAGGCCCGGGGGCCGGATCCGGCCTGCAAAGTGGTTTCATGTGGCCCGTGAAGCCATCCTGGAAACAGGGAGGGAATGGCCCCCACTGCCTTGGCCCTGGCCCAGAGACCCTCCTTCTGCCAGAGACCTTCAGATCTGTCCCACGCCTGCCCAGGCCCCCATAGGCACCCTTGATGTGAATGATGTAGAGCTGGCCACGCCCACCCAGTAGGCCATACGTATTCTAGCCATGCCCACCCAGTAGGCCACGCCCACCCGTCCCCCTGAGGGCAACCGCAATGCTGATGCGGCCCTCAATGAAATTGAGTTTGACACCCCTGCCTTACAAGCTTAGTAATATTGCAAAGCTCAGTAAGTCAGGAAATATAGAAAAGCCGTGAAATGTAAAATAAATGGCTGAAGGCAGTAGCTCTTATTTTTGCTTCCATCTTCAGAGTTCATCCTTCAGGGAGATTTGCTGAAATGCTGCTTGTATGTAAATGCTGATTTCGGTTCTTTCCATGCATAATGCTATATCAGAGAAATTCCCTGTGAAAAATCTAGGAGTGTGCATGATAATTTGTGTAATTTTTTGCACTATATAATTTTTAACTTTTTCTTCATAGTTTTGAAAAATCATTAAATGAAAGTTTTATATTTTAGAACATTTTTAATTGTTTATATGGACCATTTACAGGTACAAATATTAAATGATGCTTATTAAAGGGCTTACTCTAGAGAAATTGTGTTAAATGAATGAACTGATTCTGTTGGGAAGATCCTCAAATCCCAGTAAATATGTGATTACAATTTATAATTCTTTATCAATGAAATAAATGCTATTGTCTGTTAAAAACACTGAGCATTATTTTTTTGGCCAGAACGATAGATGTAGTTCTCTTCATTGGGCCATCATGTGTTTAGAAAATTATGCTCTTTCTTTTTGGCATATGAAGAAAACTACTATATTTCTCTAGGCCTTAACTTTTTGGGTGCAGAGGAAGAAACTTTGAACATTTTCCACAGAATTAGTAGCGGATATTTTTTCCTGGTTGTGCATTGGCAAACTGCTGACTTCCTATCTTTGGTTTCTTACCTTATAGTATTCAAAACTGCTGTGGTACTTGTATATAAAGAAGGAGTGAAACAGAAGAAAAAGTTGGTAAGTTTATCAACCGTAAATAACATTAAGCAACAAAAATAAAATTTCCTATTAGATAGATTGGGATAATTAGATAGGTCATTTTAGCAATAATTACACTAAACTATTTTTAGTTGTAAATTTAATGCTTGGAAAGAACAGTCAAAGTTTTCCTTTTTTAATAGAGTGATTTATTATTACTATTAGTTTGTTCAAAAGCAAACACCTCGGATATACCTATTCTGTTTCATTCTTTGTAACTAATTTCCTAATGTATGCTCATACAGATCTTAATCTCCTGTGCTTGAGATAGAATTGTATCTAATAGAACTGGAAAGAGCTATTAGGGCCACTCTATATGATAATCTAAATTTTTAAAATAGTAAAAATCCATGATATCAAATGATTCATAAATCTTCATCAATGATTTAGATGAGGGGATAGAGGGAGAACTCATCAAATTTGCAGATGACACCAAGCTGGCAGGAATAGCCAACACTCCAGAAGATAGGCTTAAGATACAGAAGGATCTTGACAGGCCTTAACATTGGGGTTTAACTAACAAAATGAAATTCAATGGTGAAAAAAGTAAGGTTCTCCATTTAGGGAAGAAAAACCAAATGCACAGGTACAGTATAGGTGGTACCTTGTTCAATAGTAGTAACTGTGAGAGGGATCTTGGAGGCCTAGTTGAAATCACTTAAATATGAGCCAGCAGTGTGCTGCAACTGCTAAAAAAGCCAACACAGTGTTAGGCTGCATTAACAGATGGATAGAAATAATAATAATAATAATAATAATAATAATAATAATAATAATAATAATAATAATAATAATAATATCAATATCAATATCAATATCTGGTGAAGAACAACCAATCACTTCTCTGGGCAATTGATACCTTTCTAACATCCAACCAGAATTTGGTGTTTTGTAAATTAAATATATTATTCTTTGCCCTGCTATTTGGGGTAATGCAGAATAGAACTTCACATTTTTAGATGGTTAACCTATGCTCCCCTCACCCAAAGTATTTTTATTTTTTTCATTGTCTCATCGTAGGATTTGATTTCTTCTAATTATGCCTGCTGACCTTTTCTGAACTTGTTCTAATATCTGTGAATTGTTCTTGAAATAGTTATAATGTTCTAAGAGAAGTTTGACCAAAGTAAAATAAAGTAAAATTGTGTCTTCCTATAATTATGAAAGTATAGTTCTGCTGATGTAAAAGCTGCACTTGCCTTTTTTTGCAGCGATAATACCCTGCCAACTTATATTTAATGCAGAAAACTTTTAGTTGTTTGCTGTGTCAGATATAATCATTATCAGTTCTCTAATTTCGGTACAAATATAATTCACAAGGCAATACTCTTGAAATGAAACAGAGATCTTCTATTATACCCCTGTGACATTTGGTATGATCTTAACCTTTTTTTCTGCCTGAGACAGAAAAAACCATTCAGGAAGATGATGATGATGATGATGATGATGATGATGATGATGATGATGATGATGATGATGATGATTATTATTATTATTATTATTATTATTAATTTTATTTGTATACCGATAATGGTTGCTGTGACAATCGAATTAAGGGAATAATGGAATGACAATATAAAGTTATTTTTTCATGAAATTATCATGAAATAATTTTCAGAAATTATCATGAGGGGATGAAACAATGAAGCAGCCCTTAAGGAAAGCTCCTATCAACTTCCTTAATTCCATTACTTTCGTTCACTGTGTATTGATCAAGATTGAAGGCTTTTGCAAATATTTTAAACATTTGATGTAAAATAAAGCAGTTTTCATAATACCATTAATAAGAATTGTTTTTCCCTACATAGGGTGGATCACATAGAGCTTCCATTTATGACGACTCAGACCCATTTCGTTTCCGACACATGATTCCCTTGGAAGCTTTGCAAGTTCGAGCATTGGCAAGTGCAGGTAGGGTTAAATGGTTTGTTTACGATTTTTTTCATTTGGTTACTGTACAACTTCTCTTTTGAAAAACTATATCCCAGGTAGTTACCAAACTACATGTTTGGTAAGTATATAATCCAGCAGGAAAGCCAATTTATCAAAATAAGAATTACAAAAAAAAAGATAGCAGAAAAAAATAGCAGGATGTCCCATTCAGATTATATTTGATAACAGTTTTAACTGCCCAAATGGGGTCTTTTATTTGGTAAATGTGGGTGTTAGCTCAAATTCTTGTTGGTTTCCTATTTCCTGAATTTCACCACAGGAACCTAAAGAGAGCAGGAATTGTGTAGCACGGTTGCTTTCACACTTTCTTCTTTTAAAGAGAGTTAAACTCTTAGTGATTGAACTGTACCAGCCTACTACTGGCCCTGCAGTACCAGCCTACTACTGGCCCTGCAGATAAGGCAGGGACAACCCCTTTTACAAGAAGGTAAGAGGCTGGAACTAAGCCTGCCAAATTTATGAACACAAAAGCAAATAGAGCAAAACAAGACACAAACCATGAAACAGGAACTATTCAAACGGTTGCCTGCAGCAAACCAGCCCTCCCACGCACTCCCCTTTTAAACAGTTCAGGGCGTGGCTTCTCTCTGCCTCCTTCCGAGGTGCCCCATTGCCTTCCTCTGTTTACTCCTGATTGACTGCCTCCTGCGTCGGGCGTCCTTGAACAGGGCCAGCTGTGGTTCATCTTCATCCACGCTGTCAGGCTCACACAGCTGGGTCTGCGTCGTAACCAGGTGGGAGGGGCCTGGCTGAGGGCTCTCATCAGCAAGCTCTCCAACCCCCTCAGCAACCTCTCCAACACCCCCCTCCTCCTCCTCTGAATCGTCCGACCCAAATTTCGAACCCACAGGCTGACCCTGAATCACAACATGAACATTTAACTTTACAATAATTCTGATAGTCAACAAAGTTACTTAAAGGAGTGGGGGGGGGCACCATTATTTTAGTGTTTGAACTAATGCTTGCTAAACACAGCTTCAGGGTGCTGTTTCTGCTGGTCCCCCCTTTCTTTGTTTACATTGCTTATTAGTATCCATAGCATCATTATTTCTAACTGGCCAGAAAACCTCTTTATCCCTCTCCCACAGCCCTTATCTCTTCTGGAATTTGCCTCAGTCACTATTTCTCAGCCTCCTTTACCCATGAGGGATAACAGGCCATTAGCAGGGTTAACATAGCCTTCCCAACGACTCTTGTTTATGCAGATACATTTAATCTTTAAAAATATAAAGGACGTTGAGTCTCACCTGTCAGATTATCCTTCTAACATGAAAATAGATTTGAAATTGTCCTTAATGCTCATGTAGTTCTTTTTGTCATGTCTTTCTTTCTCTCTGTATGTGTGTATGTATCTGCATCAGCTGACACAAATTCTGTTTTCTGATATAAAATTTGTAGTCTCAAAATATAGAGCAATTTGCAGATGCTTTTCAATTCCTAATATGTATTCCTAATATGAGTTGGTGATGTGCACTCCCTGTGGTGTGCCTGTAGGAGTTTTTAGATTCACTACTGAGAGTTTTAATTGTGATGAGAGCTGGATCAAGCAAGGAAACAGCAAGGTACCTTAATTAAGACACTGAAAGGTTTCATGGCCGATGAGATTGTAGTTTGTTTTCATGTTGTACCATGGGATGACATTGTAGGTATATGGACAATATTTTCTTTGGAAATACAACAGCATATATGTGTGTGTGTGTGTGTGTGTGTGTGTGTGTGTGTGTGTGTGTGTGTATGTATGTATGTGTGTGTATATATTTTTTTTTTGGCTATGGCTAATGGTAGCTCTTGCTCTACTTTTAGGACTCTGTTTAGATTTATGCTGAGCATAGAAGAATTCACTATTGTAGAGTTTCAGTAGATAATGTGAAAGTTGTCTATTCTTGCTTATATAAGCTTCCTTGACTTTACTTTTTAGATTTTCATTGTTTGGCTTTAAAGAAAATAGCATTGGTAATGGTATACTCAACTACAGCATAGGAGCAAAAATGTATTGACCAAATACAATGGCAGTTGCTTAAAAAGATCCCTTCAAATTGTTCACATTTGATTATTAACAAAATGGTTTGAATGGGGGTCATATACAGTCCACTCTGAAATGAACGGAGGATGTGCACGCAATGCTGCAACCGGCTGCAGCTCCTTATGGTGCTACAGAGGCAGAGACATCTTTGTGGAAGGAATATTGTTTACTTGGGAATGTTTGATTGTGATGGTTTTTAGAATCATTCACCACGTAAGAAAAGTCAGAGTGGAAAAAAAAGTAGTACCAGTATTGGACATTGCTAATGGGAAGATGCTTGATGTGATGGATTGCAACCATATTAAGAAGCTTTTACATGTTATGGTCATTCTGTGTATTCAGCATGACATGGAAATAATCCATCATTTCACATCAGCACTCCTGGGGCTATAATTCTTGAACCAATTAATCTTAGATATTTAGTTCACTAAGCTAATCATCATGTTGTTGTTAGCTGCGAAGTAGTGTCCGACCCATCGTGACCCTATGGACAACATTCCTCCAGGCCTTCCTGTCCTCTACCTTCTTCTGGAGTCCATTTAAGCTCACGCCTACTGCTTCAGTGACTCCATCCAGCCACATCATTCTCTGTCGTCCCCTTCTTCTCTTGCCCTCAATCTTTCCCAGCATTAGGCTCTTCTCCAGTGAGTCCTTCCTTCTCATTAGGTGGCCAAAGTATTTGAGTTTTAGCTTCAGGATCTGGCCTTCTAAAGAGCAGTCAGGGTTGATCTCCTCTAGGACTGACCGGTTTGATCGCCTTGCAGTCCAAGGGACTCGCAGGAGTCTTCTCCAGCACCACAGTTCAAAGGCCTCAATTCTTTGGCGCTCAGCCTTTTTTATGGTCCAACTTTCACAGCCATACATTGCAACTGGGAAGACCATAGCCTCGACTATACGCACTTTTGCTGACAGGGTGATGTCTCTGCTTTTTAGTGTGCTGTCTAGATTTGCCATGGCTTTCCTCCCGAGGAGCAAGCATCTTTTAAAAGCTAATCATCATAGCAGTCTTTAAATTTCTGATGAGATTGTTTTTGAAATCTACAGAATGCTTTCAGTAAATAAACCAAAATTATGTTTTTAAATTTCTCTTTCTCTTTCTCTAGACACGGAGACCAGTTCTGTCTGTGAGATAGTTCACGTGAAATCTGAGTCTGAAGGCAGGCCAGAGAGGTCATTCCATCTTTGTTGTAGGTAAGCAGTGATGGTTTGCAAAATTATATTACCATTTGCACTAGCTGACTCAGGAATTCTGGGAGTTGAAGTCCATGAGTCATAAAAGAGCCGAGGTTGCCTACCCCTGCACTAAATAAATAAGTGTCAATATTCTGCTGCCAGACCAGCATCTAACTGGTATGTGCTCTTTCTTTCTTCTTTTCAGTTCCTCAGAACACAGGAAAGATTTCCTGAAAGCTGTGCACTCAATTTTGCGTGACAAACACAGAAGACAACTTCTTAAAACTGAAAGTTTGCCCTCAGCACAGCACTATGTCCCATTTGGAGGAAAAAGGCTAAGTGCACTGAAAGGTGCAAGGCCAACTATGAACAGGACAGGTACTCCTGGTTAAAATTTGTTAAAGCACTCCAGAAAGGGGGGAGGGGGAAGGAGTTCAAGGAAGGATGATCCTACCCAATGCCCCACTCACTGATTACTTTGTCCTCTCACATTACGTACCTGGAACAGATTAGCCTTGAGAGAATTTATAAAACAAAACAAAGCAAAGCTCCGCCACACAAAGAATGCTTTTCCTCATTAATATTTTTATCCCACTTATTGTAGCTTCAGAAGTGTGTAATAAGATTGTATCTATTAATTAACTCCCATAGCAGCAGACTTACGGTATTTACTTGATGAATGTTGTGACGTGTGAAAGGAAACTGAATTCAAAAAACCCCACGTGTCCCTCCATAGGTCAGGATATCACATTAAATATCATCTGTCTGTATTTTGCCCCATCACTGCTACTTTTGCGTCTCTTCAAATGTCTGACATGCAGTGCTATTAAAGCCCTACTGAATTGCCTTATCTATTAAAGGTAAAGGTAAAGGTTCCCCCGCACATGCGTGCTAGTCGTTTCCGACTCTAGGGGCCGGTGCTCATCTCCGTTTCAAAGCCGAAGAGCCAGCGCTTGTCCGACGACATCTCTGTGGTCATGTGGCCGGCATGACTAGACGCCAAAGGCACACGGAACGCTGTTACCTTCCCACCATAGTGGTCCCTATTTTTCTACTTGCATTTTTACATGCTTTCGAACTGCTAGGTTGGCAGAAGCTGGGATGAGTAACAGGCGCTCACTCTGTTACGCGGCACTCGGGATTCGACCCACCAAACTGCCGACCATCTGATCGACAAGCTCAGCATCCTAACCCACTGAGCCACCGCGTCCCTGATGCCTTATCTATTAGCATATCTTAAAACCATGAAGTGAGAAGTAACAGAGGATGACTGAGCTCATGTGTTTCAGTTTCAGTGGTCCAGATGTTAAAGCTAACTGAGACAATTCTATCTATTGGAGGAAGAAAAAGTACTAGCTTCATTTTCCATTATAATATCTAAGTGGTTAACTACAGCATAGTTTAAAAATTACAAGGCTGATTTTAACCTTGTATGCAACTTCATTTGTCTGCATAGAAAATTTAGGTATAAAAAATTTCAATGATTATTATTTATTTCAGGCATACAGGTACACAGACACACATGCACACATACAGCACAAATAGATTTTAACACATTTACCACATTCAAAGCACTCATTTTTTAATTTATTTTGTATTTCTTATATAAATATACTTATATGTTGTTTTTCTAAACTGTCCATCTCCATCATGGAGATTTATTAGCCTTTCTTCATGTTTATCAATTCCCCAAGTCATATCTTGTCAGATTTTACTTGCTTCATTGGGGCATGATGGCTGAGTGGTTTAAATATGCTGAGCTTGTCAGCTGGAAAGCTGATATCCTGGGTGTAAGACCCGAGCACCGTGCAACGGGGTGAGCTCTTGTTACTTGCCCCAGCTCCTGCCCACCTAGCAGTTTGAAAGCATGCAAATGCAAGTAGATAAATAAGTAGCAATCTGTTGGGAAGGTAACAGCATTCCATGCACCTTTGGTGTATAGTCATGGTGGCCACATGACCATGGAAATGTCTTCAGACAAAGCTGGCTTCCTTGGCAAGAAACGGAAATAATCACCAGATATAATAGTGGAAACCTTTACCTTTACTTTTATTGTGGGAAAAAAAGAATGTAAAGGCTAATTTTTAAAATGTTCAAACTTCTCTGTATAAAAGCATCTGGGATTTTATTTTTGTGTGTGCGCAGTGTCCGCCCCAAGCAAGTCACTCGGGAGGAGAAGGCGCCGCCTAGCTCGAAACAGATTTACCATTGATTCAGATGCCGTCTTTGCCAACAGTCCTGAGAAAGAGATCCATCAGACATCCAACAACAAGGACACTGACCGCTGGGTAGAAGAGCAGTTTGATCTTGGTCAGTATGAAGAACAAGAGGACATAAAAGAAACAGATATTCTCAGTGATGAGGAGGACTGTTGTGAGCCTTTGAAGAGCACTGTGGTTGAAAAAGAACTCCAGGAGCAATTGCAGTCAGTCTCTATTACAAACAACCAATCATATCGGGGAAACAAAACACGGTACACTATGGGCTCACATGCATCCAGAATGGCTCAATTAAAGAAGCAAGCTGCTCTGTCTGGAATTAATGGTGGCCTGGAAGGCAATGGTGAAGAAATCATCTGGGTTCGCCGTCAAGACTTTGTACCATCAAGAAAACTAAACACGGAGCTTTAGATCCAATACTTTCTTGTTAGATGCTAGGTATAGGTGAACCCCAAATGTATCCTTTATATATTGTGGAGAACCATCCCTTAGAATGCATACTTGCACATATAGTAATGGCAGCTAAACTGGTTGAAACTACAGCCTCTTCTTTTTTCTCCTTTAAAATAGTATAAAAAGGAGAAGTGAAGTAAAATTTGAAAATGGAATGAGCTCGAGTCCTTCTCTATATAGTACCAAGGGCTTTATTTATTAAAAACAAATCAGGGGCTGCATAATATAATGGGCTGCATAGATATTGCTAAAAAACACAATGCTGTGGGTGTTTTTCTTGAAATATATGCGTGCAGCAAGTTAGCTTAAGTGATAGCACAACAGCAAATTAATTTTATATGTGATAAGTAAAATCATAGGTTCATCTTTAAAAAGTTGCAGCGAACAAGGAACAATTGTCCATGACTGCAGCAGATTTCACTCTTCAACTCAAAGCTGTTCACCTTTATCCAGCAAGGGCAATCTATTCTGCACATGGAATTTCCTTCTTTCTGAGGTACCACAAGTGGGAATGGTGTTGAATGGAGGGAATAACTTGCATTCAACACTCACGGACATAGAAGGGATGATCTGCACTGCACATGCACTGCTAACTAGGTGTTTGACATCACCACCCACTGAGTAGTCCAGTTGCTTATTTGCAGGAATTAGAACCGGCCTTCCCTTTCTTTTCTTCTTTAACAAGTTATAGCCTTTATAGTGCCAAACATCTCTAGTAGCTGAGGTAGCTGCATGCAGTAGCATTCACAAAGCTTCCTGTTGCGAAGTGAAAATCTCTTGATTTGGTGATGCAATGTGTATTTTAGGGATGTGTGAGGGAAAATCTGGAATTTATGTTGTGCTGAGTTCTTTTTGGTCTGTGCTTAGTTTAATGTCAATGTTGGAATTTCTAATTTTACATAAAAATATAACAATGCAAAATCTTTTTCCCCCAACTTTAGAGATCAAAATTCAACACTTGAAAATAGTTTTCTCTATGTTACCTAAAATGCAAAGGCACAAATGAATGGAGATTTGATGGTGTTAAACTGCAATTACTGAAAAGTAAGACTGACTTTCAAGTAGACATGCCAAGGACTGTGCTGTTCAGTTCCACGTTTGGGCTGTAAAACCACAAACTTTTCAGAAAGGGTTTGAAGGTGTTGGTTTTATAGTCTGAACTGCAAACTTTTATGGACAAAATCTCATTTCTGTAAAATATCAGTGGGCAGCTACACATATTTAAGACTGGAATTAAGTTAGCAATGTCAGCGAGCTGAACATCCAAGGAGGTTGAGTTAATCCCTGTTGTGATTTTGTTGCAGTTGGTAGGATTTCACCTTGGGTGAGTTTGATCCTCCCTGCCTGATCAAGTTAGGCTCAGGAAAAATTAAATATTTTATGGCCAGAAAAGCTGACCTCATCCATGTGAGATTAGTGTACATTATTACTTGATTCCCTCTCCACACTATTAAATAATACAATATACTAAACAGGCAACTTTCAATTACATTTAAAACTTCCTATTTAAACATCTACAACAGGGTACAAATCAAAGATTTCCAAATAATTTTTAAAGCACTTTTTTCTTTTTAAATATTTATATGGCTTCCCCATTTTAGTTTTGCTCTGCAAAAATGGGAGGATTTGGGGGTTTTTGTTTTTCAAGTGGGATTATTTTCAGACCTACTGATGTTTGACACATTAGTAGGTATATTAGAAATCTAAAATTTTGTAGTAGCTTTAGGGGATACTTTTGTATAATTAGCTATGGCTATGTTTGGTGACATGAACAGGAAATATTACCCAGTACCATCTGCTGTTTCATGTCCCAACCAGTATTGGAGTGTCACCTGTTTGATTCTCAGTGCACTATATTCAGTATTTTGATAGTTTTATTCTCTCAACTTTTACTATTTTTTAACCGTTTTATTAAAAAGCTTTCTAAGCCCTGTGTATCTCATCATATTAAAATTAAATCAGTTGTGTACCAACTTATTAGACATTACAATGCTTTTGCTGTCCCTAGTGGAATACAATAAGCCTGTGAAATGCTGGACGTCCTGTGCTTGGAGGGTGCCATTGTTCTTGTACATAATATAATGAACTGTCAATGTCAAAGGTTCTTATATATTTCTTTTATAAGCTAAAAGAAAGTCTATTTTTATGTTTTTAGGCATATGAATGGAACGTTGTAAATGCCTGTCAAATAAAATAATGCTGAAAAATGTTGGGGGAACATGTTCTTTTTTCTTATTTTATTTCAGTATAAAACATTTTAGTTATACTGGCTGGAGATTTGCAACAACAAGTTTATTGATTAGCCCTTGGGCCATATCAAAATACAAAGTTCCAGCAACAAACCGTCACCAAAACTAGATAAAAGCAATCCGAAATGGAATTTGATAAAATACAATTTAAAATGGAATTAAAATACAATTTAAGTTAAAATAGTAATAAAATGCAAATTTAAGATATAGATAAAATATGGAAACATTATATTTCGGAGTCGCCCTTACAATCTACCCCAATCAGTCCCACATATGCAGATCTTAACTGGATCATTTTGTTCAAATACTGTGCTACGTTGGATGTTATTTTCAAGTTCTGGCCGGACATAAGGTAAGTTATTTTGATATGGGGATCCCAATGGGTCATTCGTTTGGTATATAGACCAAGATACCTGTCTCTCACCCTCTTATACAAACAACAGTCAAATAGGATGTGAGCCAGGTCCTCTACCTCTGCCGCTCCGCAAATGCAGAGACGCTCATTGTACGGTATAGCATGAAATCTCCCATATCTGACCATTGTATCAAGCTGTTCGAATCTCGCTCTCGTAAATATCTCCCTAAGATGTTTTGGGAGTTGTAACTTCAAATAACTGTCCACTTGAAAAGTACATTTGTATTTACTCAGCCATTTCAAGTTACCCACCTTACTAAGGATAGCTATATCAGTTTGTGCTTCTATATCCTTAATTCTTTGGGCAACTCTTTTTTTAGATTGTTCTCCTGTTACGCAAGAAACAGGAAGGCCACAGCTTCTTACAAAATTTGTTAGTTTGGTGATCCAGGAGATTTGTGATTGCAGTTTTATTTGCTCTAGTAGGCATAATTTGGGGAGTCTATCAGTCTCCATTTCATTAACTTTGCACCAGTAGTTATAAGCTCTAATTTTAGATAATGCCTGAATTGTATGAATTCCCAATTCAGCTCTAACTGCTGCAGCAGATGTTCTTGGATCTACACCCAAAATGCATCTCAGATGTTGGGACTGTGTTCGTTCTAAAGCTGTGGTGGAGATTTGCAGAATTAATAGCAATTTATCTTGAGTACCCTAGGCTGCAAAGAGCTTGTAGTAGAGTATTGTATATGCCTAATGAAAAGGACAACAGACACAACCCAAGAAAATTTAACATCTTTCTATATCTTAAATTAGGAGTAACTAAACTAAAAGTAATCCAGGCTGAATTGCTAGATACTAGGGCACCTGGTTTATAAAAGTGCATTTACAGGCCTCTGAAGTACCAGGTGAGTGGAGGATAAGATAGATTGTACATTAATTCTTAAACAGATTGATTTGTAAGCACACTAAAAACAATGCTTAATTGTTTACCAATACTTATACAGCACATATTTGTTAAAAAATAAGTCTTATCAGAGTAATCTTTCTTTTCTTTTCTTTTTTAAAAAAAGATAATTTAGTAAAACATTTCACAAATGACTCAATATCATTCAGATTACTAAATTAAGTACTGACAGCAAAGGAATTAATTAGCTTGAAAATCACAGAGGGTTTATCAATGGGCTAATATATTGATAAACCACAAGTGCTTGTCTTGGATCATCAACTTTTCAATATGTAGCTTGCATTAAGAGATGAAAGGAATGCTTCCTAAATATCCAGATGACACAAAATTAGACAAGATTAGCTAATACCATAGAGTAGATTCTTTTCCTTCTGTAGATGATTACTCTCTAAGAAGTCATAAGCAAATTGGAATTGCAATTTTTTAGTTGTGGTGGGGGGAGGATTGAATTGAAAACAGATCTATCACAGTCCAGATGACCATATTTCCCTTACTTTAAGATAGATCTACTATAAAATCCATAGCAATTTCTTCCCATGGTTAGGAAGGGTCCGCCACTGGTTGTAATAACCCAAGGGTTTCCCTAGAATTCTTTTCATGGTGGCACATACAGCACAACTCCGGATATAGTTTTCTATGTCCCATTTCAACCCCGGCAACCAAAATTGTTGACAGATGAGGTGAAGTGTTTTTAAATATTCAAAGAGCCCAGCCTGTTTTACATCATGGCCCTGATGGAGGGCATTAAGGTGGAGAGTCTTGGGCATGGTGTGAGTTAAGAAGCAGTTTGTGGAGTGGAAATTATTGCTTCATTAACCTCTTCATGCTGGCTTTTGTACTGGGGCAGTCTGGATAAAGCATCAGCTTCTCTGGGTCTCCATCAAAGGTTGCTCTAAGAGGTGGCGCCATCAGTGGTTGCTGCACTCCTTAGAGAGCCTGCATTCCCAATGGTTGCTAGCCTCCCCATGATGGCTGCTACATCCCCAGTTGCTGCGGGCCTCCCAGTGGTTGCTACATGTGCTGGGGCTGTTGCCACCCCCACTGCTGCTGACCTATGAGCGGTTGTGGCATCCCCATTTGTTGTAGGCCCCTCTGCAGCCCTGGAGGTGGTTGTTGCTGGATCCCCATTGGTTGCGGGCCCCTCAGCAGTTTTGCATGTTCAGAGATGGCGGCCAGCCTCACTGCTGCTGCTGTACTCCCAGTGGTTGCTGACCCCCCCTGGCAGCTGCATCATCCCCGGTTGGTGCAAGACCCCCATCTGCTGCTGCACATTCAGGGGCTGTGGCCACCCGCAGTTTGGTTGCTGCACCACCAGTGACTGCTGGCCTCCCATCTGTGGGGGCTGTGACATCTCCCATTGCTGTATGAGCCCCGGGCTGGGTGGCCAGTAAGCATATCGATCCAGGCTTCGGCTGTCCCAGTGATGGCTCAGGCTCTTACCGGCGGCGATCTGGGCTTTTGGAGGGTCGACGACTGGAGCTGTCTCTCCCCGTGGGGCTGGAGGCCATGGTAGGTGGCTTCAAGGATGGGGAAGCTGCTTGACCTTCGCAGGTAGGGCTGGGACTTCCCCTTGACATGAGTTGGTGGCTGTCTCACTGGTCATCATGATCGCTCACATATGGAGAACGGGAGAGTTGTTCTCCACTTTTCATCTCTAGCTCCTCAAATCTTTCCACCAACTTCTCCACTGATTGACTGCAGACTGCAGACAGGTACTTCCACTCACCCAAGTACTCGGTAGTAGTCAATTTTGTGATTCTCCACCGGTCCGGGGAACGTGACTCGTAGGAAGCCCCTCCTTGAAGCTTGACCTCGTCCACCTTCAAAGCACTTGATTGTGGCAAGGCCGTTTCAAGGTGTCTAGAGTCTCCACTGGGTAAGGTCCATCCTGATGACCAGATCAGATGTCCTCGTGGCTTGGGTCTTGCCCTCATCTGAGAGACCTGAAAAAGTTCCTTCTCCACTGGCGCGCTGGCCTGCGCTCCCTCCTCTGAGGTAGCATCCACTGCCTGGGTGCTGGTTTCAGGCACTCCTTCCTTTTCCATGTTGAGATCTTCCCCGGATCTTTGTCGGTCTATCCCTCAATTCTAGGGACAGCGACAGCAACTGGGGCTCGGGACCCCAACAGTTAGGTAAAAATTGGAGTTTTTGGTTTAATGTCATGGTTCTGACAGATGAAACTCTTCAAAAGAACTTCAAGGCATTGTTTATCCTAAAGAATTTTTTTATTCCAGAAACAAAGTATCGGCACTATATAGTCAAAACCAAAAACTAAATTCCCCCCCCTGGATACAAAGTAACAAAGCACAATTCCCTCCTCCAATAAACATTCATAAATCACATTATGAGAAAAATGGCTGCATTTCCATCTGTTGTCAAAGCAAGAACATCTGATGTTAACAGCGTTGACATTTACATTTAATTTCACAACATGCTCAGGTGTGATAATCACAGTATCCAAGGGTTGAGGAAGCATTCTATATTTGTGAGGCATGAAAATTTCATTCTAACCATATGTGTAAGATTGAGAAATATTTATTGGATTGCACACAAATGAATTTTAAGTGTGGTTATGCAACAGGTTTTCATTAGCATCACACTTCTTGTGTCATCGGTTGCATTAAATCTGAATATAGGAATAAAATGTACCTATATATTGGAAATACAGAATTAATAAAATAAAGATATATTTTAATTGGTTGAAACAATAAATGTGAATATATGAAGTAATTCTAGCGATATTATGCCTGTATAGTAGACATTGTAGCTCGGTAACTGAATTTATCTAAATTCTCCAATTTCTTGCTATGCAATAATTTATGTTAGAAAAATTGCTTCAATGAGACTTCATCTTTTTCCGCCAGAAGATGGCATTCCTCCCTCAGAAATAAATGTGCAGCTCTCTACTTATTTATAAAAAGAGGAAGACTATTTGGATTTTGATTAAAATTAAACTCTTATTTTAGATTATGGATTTACTAGTAGAGTGGAACCAAATACTGGATAATTATTCTTTCACATATGTTAACTTTTATATAACTCAGTCAAGAAAAGCAATTTCAGAGGATGAATTAAAAGGTGCTTTCTGCTTGAGGAAGATTATTTTTTTAATTAATTCTTCAATTACACTTTAGAGTACTTTCTGGTATTGCAACTGCCAATCACAAAATGATCAAACTGTTCTGATGCAACAATATCCATGGAAAGTAGTGGATGCTTTAAGAACAAAAAAGGAATTTTGGTGTCAATTAAATACAGAATTGCTTTCTTTTATTTGAAGTTGCTGTCCAGAATCTTAGGTAAGAATCTCTCATACCACTTTTTTTTGTAGCTATGAGGGATATGAACAATGAATTTTTCCAATGGGAAAATCTCTGCCAATGAGTTATGGAATAGTCCTTGCAACCTGTTGTTAATTAATCCCAGGAGGTACAAGGTAAAAGGTAAAGGTAAAGGTTCCCCCGCACATGCGTGCTAGTTGTTTCCGACTGTAGGGGCCGGTGCTCATCTCCATTTCAAAGCCGAAGAGCCAGCGCTTGTCCGAGGACGTCTCCGTGGTCATGTGACCTCAAATGCTGAGTTTCAAACAAAATTTTCCCAAAGGAATAAATAAAACAAAAACTTTACCTTAAAAAAAGCACAAAAAGTACAACAAAATGACCACAGAAGCTAATATAAGGCCACAAGGAAACAGCTACTGCATGAGTAATGTGTGGCCCTTTCTTTGGCAGGAAATGGTAGTGAGTCATGGACTGACATGGACAAGTATCATGAGTATCAAACAAATGATGAGTGCCGGGACAAAATATTCTTGTCAAACTACATCGAGTACCAAATTTGACGAGTTTCAAAGTAGTCAAGTACCAAGGTCTGATTCTACTTTAAATAGTGTTTGGAAACAGTAAAAAAAAAGCAATTTTTTCTGTCTTTGTTACTTTTTCATTACCTTTGCTCAGGTTTATAATTATGTCATTTAGTACAAAACAGTAACTATGAAGTTAGGACATTCAATACATTGGTTTGAAATTAAATAATTGGTTAAAAAATGTGGTGACATCCCAAAAGAGATCTGTTGTATAATAATTCCTAACTGGAACCCGGAGTGCATATCAAGAATGGAAATAATTCTGTTCCTGACCATCAAAATAATTTTAGTAATCTTGAACATGCAATGATCATATACTTTTCAAAAAATCAAACACTTTTTTGTTAACCATACACTTCTATTTTGAATGGCAGTTTTAAAAATGAATTGTCCTTTTTTTGTAAAACAGAGAAATCTGAATTTATATAGCTCCCCGTCCAACAGTGTTCAGCTTAATTGGTTCAACTGGAATAGTGATTGAGGAATGCTAATTTCATCCCAACATTTATAGCTTCTAGAAAGCAGGGTGCAACATGCCCCTACCTAGCGATGGGGTAGGGAAGTAGAATATATACATTTGTTAAAGAGCATTGTCAATTCAGTTTTTTCCTTTTTATGTATTGCAAAAAGAACTATTCATTTTTGCCTTAGGAACAAAGCCAGTTAGGAGACTTTGGGCCACTCACTGTGTCTTAGCTTTAAAAGGAAGGCAAAGCAAACCACTTCTGAGAATGTTGCCAAGAAAACTTTAATCCAGATAGTTTCCAGAAGTCAACTTTGATTTGAGTCTCTCTTTCTCCCTCTCCCTCTCCCTCCCTCCCTCCCTCCCTCCCTCCCTCTCTCTCTCTCTCACACACACACACATACAGAAACAGACACATATACACACAAAGAGAGACACACACAAAGGGGTTAGGTTTCCATTCAGAGAAAGCACTTATATCTTCAAAGAAAAAAGCAAATGCCAGTTTTTATTACTAAACTAACAGTTTAAGAAAGTGTCCCCTAAGACATCATATCCAAGTAATTGACTTTCTCCTCCTAGGCTGTCCTTGGGGTTATAAAACCATTCCTTATTTACCTTCTATGAGCAAATGTTTGCAGGTTCTGCAAAAAAGACAAATGCAAAGAAAGTCTGCAAAGGCCAAAATGATGTGTTCTAAACAATATCAAAGCATACAAAATTGAATTAATAGAACAAAAGTGTTTATTACAGTTTAATATGCTGCATTATTATGCTTATCATAGAATTAGTCAGATGTTTAGACTGGATTTGACATTTGTATCCACCTGTTAAGTCCTTTCCAAGGATTTGGGATTGACAAATGTTGGTTGATGGTATTATAGTATTATTGTAGTAAACTGTTCCTTTTGTAATTGACTAAAGATGATTTTGTCAATGGCAATCGTCATTTAGTAGAGCTGCAAATATTTTGGGATTGCACACAAAAAACTTTGCACACAAAACACTTTGGTTCTACTTCTACTTACAGGTATTTTCACCCTAACCCTAACCCTAACCCTAACCCTAACCCTAACCCAAACCCAAAAGCCTAAACCCTAACCTTAACCCTAACCCTAAACCTAACCCTAACCTTAACACTAACCATAACCATAACCCTAGCCCTAACCCTAACCCTAACCCTAACACTAACCCTAGCCCTAGGCCTAACCCTAATCCTAGCCCTAACCGTAACCGTCACCGTCACCGTAACCCTAACCCTAACTCTAACCCTAACCCTAACCCTAACCCAAACCCAAACCCAAACCCAAAAGCCTAACCCCTAACCCTAACCTTAACCCTAACCCTAGCCCTAAACCTAACCCTAACCCTAACCCTAACCCTAACCCTAGCCCTAGCCCTAACCCTAACCCTAACCTTAACCTTAACCCAAACCCTAGCCCTAGCCTAGCCCTAACCCTAACCCTAACCCTAACCCTAACCCAAACCCAAAAGCCTAAACCCTAACCCTAACCCTAGCCCTAACCCTAACCCTAGCCCTAACCCTAACCCTAACCCTAACCCTAACCCTAACCTTAACCCTAACCCTAACCCTAACCCTAGCCCTAACCCTAACCCTAACCTTAACCCTAACCCTAGCCCTAACCCTAACCCTAGCCCTAACCCTAACCAAAACCCAAAAGACTAAAACTAAAACTAAAACTAAAACTAAAACTAAAACTAACCTTAACCTTAACCTTAACCTTAACCTTAACCCTAACCCTAACCCTAACCCTAGCCCTAACCCTTACCCTAACCCTAACCTTAACCCTAACCCTAACCCTAACCCAAACCCAAAAGCCTAAACCCTAACCCTAACCCTAG